>NC_137798.1:99181631-99714185 GCF_963383645.1 Muscardinus avellanarius | reverse complement strand
AAGAGAAAAAATTCAGACTGGAAGAAAATATTTGCAAATCATATATCTGATAAGGGATTCAGAGCCAAAGAACTCTTACAAGTCAATCATTAGAAGACTCTACAGGCCTGTTATTTTTTATTTTTGAAAGGGCCTCACTGTGTTGCAGAGGGCCTCACTCCGTTGCTGACGAGGACACCTGAAGAAGGTGCAAGTTCGGGGTCAGATGCCCTGGCATGTGCGGCTAACACGATGCTCACACCAGGTGAGGTTGAAATACCAGGACTAGAATGGCAGCTAGTTCAAAGAAGGGAAAGGAGGACTCAGAGCCGGGGCATGTTGGGGGCACGTGCAGCCCAAGGTGACCGTGTTCGGTGGGAAGCCCCGGGAGAGATGTGATTCGCCAAGGCTGCAATAGACGGCGCCTTTAGAGAGACAAAGGAAGACAGTTGCCAGTGACCATAAAAGAAATCGGTGCTTTGTGACGGGAGGTGAGGAGGGCAGTGGCCAGAAGGTGTTTATGAAGGGAGGTGTTGAGGGAGGGCTCTGAGCAGTGGGAGGGGCTGGTAAGGCAAGCTCAGAGGTGGGGAAGCCTTGAGAGGCAGGCGGCCTAGTGCTGTGTGGATGGTAAGAAGGCCCTGGGAGATGGAGGGAGGGAAAGGGCGGCACTTGTGAGAGGGAGTGAGGAGATGTGGAAGAGAGGCCAAGGAAGGAAGACCTTAAGAGGAGACCTACGGGGCATGTAATGAGATTTAACACCCTGATCACAAAGCTCCAAAGAGCCGGACGTCAGGGTGCACGCTTGTCATCCCAGCGCTTGGGAGGCTGAGACAGGAGGATCACAGGTTCGAAGCCAGCCTCAGCTACTTAGTGAGGCTCTCAGCAACTTAATGAGACCCTGTTTCCAAATAAAGTATAAAATAGGTCTGGGAGTATAGCATGGAGGTAGAAAGCCCCTGGGTTCCATCCCCAGTACCACCAAAAAAAAAAACAAAACAACTTTCAGAAGTGCTGGCGCGAGCCTATAATCCCAGTACTTGGGAGGCTGAGACAGCAACTTAGACCCTGTTTCAAAATGAACAAATAAATAAGTAAAATAGGACTGGGGTGTGGCTCAGAGGTAGAATGTCCCTGAGTTCAATCCCAGGACCTAAATAAATACATAAATGGGCTACTGAGAAGAGCCCCAGTGTCAATATAAAGCTCACTGGGAACTCCTGTCCTCCAGAACCTTGAGGAAATCATTCCCGGGGTTGAAGCCTGCCAGTCTGTGGGGCCTTGTTAGAGCAGCACGCACAGACAGCTCCTGCCTACCATCGCGCTCGGTGGCTGTCCTGGGAATCCACACTTCCTGTCTCCACAGTGTTCGTATCTATAGATTTTGAGGTCTGGTTCCCAAGGGAGGTCATTTCTCCCAGGTGCTCGGCAAGAATCCCATTCAATTTTAAGCTACAAATGCCGGCTGGGTGCTTCAGGGTCCCCGCGCCAAGAGGTAGAATCACCATTCTGCCCAAACTGGTGGACTCCAATCAGAAAAAAAAAAAAAAGCAGGGCGGCCGTCACGTGGTGAGGACTTGGGGGACACGTTCGGCACTCAGATGAACCCCTTTGGCACCTCTTGATATTCTGTTGTCCAACTGTGATGGTAAATAACACGGTGTGACAACCTGGGCCCAGGAAGGGTGTGGTAGCTAGGAGTCAGAGCCCTCAGGGATGGGGATGAGGGTCTGGACTCTCAAGCAAGTAAGAAGACACTGGCTGAGGATGAGGACATCGGAAGTGCCTGGGAGGAGAAAGAAGAGACAGTGGCTCCCTGCCAGTGGTCCTGGGTCCAGCAGCATCCCCGGGGACAGAGGACCGCAGCCTGCCTCTTCTCAGTATCTCCCAGGCACAGAGGTCCACCTGGCCCAATGGGAGGGACTCCCAGGACGCGCATGAACAAGTGGATTTCAGCGGCACAAGGAGTGGACTGTGCTGGTCACTGCAAGGTGCCACCCAGATGTTTGCACTGCTGGAACTTTATCTCTCAGCTGCTATAGGTATTGCGTCCCCTACACGTGGCTCCTAAGACAAGGCCACAACCCTTCCAGTGCAGCCCACGTGCGATGTCTGATCCGTAAGGGACCGGGAACCACTGGACGCCTCAGCCAAGCTCAGCACAGCTGCAAAGAGCCATTCTGTTCCAAAGCTCACGATGCTGTCTGTGGGCCCGGGTCACTTCTTGCCCTCTCCCTGTGCCCAGTCCAGTTCGATCCCTGTCCCCATCAGTCTTGTTTTCTCTCTTTATATATGTATTTAAACACAGTCATCATTCACATACCCAAACTTTGTTTTTGTTTTTTTTTAAATTTTATTTTATTGGTGCACTGTATTCATACATCATAGTGGGATACAAACTTTTGTAGACATACATGCACACATCGCCCAGTCAGCCCCCACCCGATCCCCACCCCATTCTCTCCCCATCCCTCCTTCCCATGCTTGGCTTAGTGGTTGACATCTAGTATTATAGCAATTTATCCAAAATTAAAAATGATAATCTCACATAACAGTTTCATTTGTCTGATACCAAGCTTTTGATGATTTAAAGATAACATTTCAATATTTCTTTTTGCTTTCTTTCTTACCAGAGAATATTTTTTTCTGTTTTTTTAGGTAAAACTATCATATATTTATATATTTATTTTTCAGAAAAAAATCTATCCTAATATGGAGTATGGATTCTAGATACCCAAAACGATCTTGAAAAAGAACAAAGCTAGAAGATATATATTTTCTGATTTCAAACCATATAAAGCTACAATAATTGAAACAGTGTAGTACTGTTCTAAAGGCAGATATATAAACCATTGGAGTTAAATACAAGCCTAGAGCTAAATTCTTCCCTATATTGTCAAGTTATTTTTGACAAGGTTTCCACGAACATTTGGTGGTGGAAATGATAATCTTTTAACTAAATATTGTTGAAAAATAATAATTACATGGAAAAGAATAAAATTGGACCCTTACCTAATCCCACATACAAGTATTAACTCAAAATAGATAAAAGACCTAAATATAAATCTTAAGACTATAAACTTTTAGGAGAAAATCTGGGTCATAAAACCTCACAACATTGAAATTGGCAGTGATTTCTTGGATATGATTTTAATGGCACAGGCAACAGAAGAATATACAAACTTCCTAAAAAATAAAAAAAATATTGTATATCCAAAGACAATGTAAACAGAGTTAAAAGTTACTAACAGAATTGGATAGAATATTTCCAAATGCTATATCTGAAGGTATATTAATATTCCAACTAGAAATCCTAAAAATTAACAACAATAAAGGCAAACAATACAATTTAGAGATAGGTAAAAGACTAACATAAATAATGAATATCCACAGATAACCAATCTTAGTTGTCTGTTGGATGGAAAATCTTGTTTCTCTGGTTCTGGTGAGTGTTACCTATTTCTTCTTTGTAGTTAATCTCTTTGAGTATTTTTTCTAACGCTGGTTTTGAAGACATAAATTCCTTCAGTTTCTGTTTGTCATGGAAGCTTCTTATTTCTCCATCTAATTTGATAGAAAGTTTTGCTGGATAGGAAATTTTTGGCTGGAAGTTGTTTTCTTTCAGAGTTTGGAATATGTTACTCCAAGCCCTTCTGGCTCTCATGACTTGGTTTGGGAAGTCTGGAGTGATTCTAATTGGTTTGCCTCTGAATGTCACTTGGCCCTTTGTTTTTGTTTGTTTTGTTTGTTTTGTTTTTTGCCTTTAAGATTCTCTGCTTGGCTTCCACATTGGTCATTTTGACAATTATGTGGCGTGGGGATCCTCTTCTCTGATCCTGTCTAAAGGGAGTTCTATAAGTTTCCTGGATCTGTGTATCAACCTCTTGCTCTATATTTGGAAAATTTTCTGCTATTACTTCCTTGAAGAGATTGTTGATCCCTTTGGTTTCACTTTCTTTTCCCTCCTCTATTCCAATTATTCTTAGGTTAGCTCTCTTAAGAAGGGCCCATATTTCTTCAATGTCAGATTCCTGCTGTCGGATATTTTTTTCTAGATTAGAAACTATGCGTTCATTTTTGGAATGATCATCTTCTAAGAGCGAGATTCTGTTCTCCATGTGGTCTAATCGGTTGTTTGTGCTTTGAATTGAGGCCTTTACTTCATTAATTGCATCCTTTATCTCTTTTTGGCTCTCTCTGAGTTCTTTTCGTAGCACCTCTATTATTTCTACAGTTATTTTCCTGATTTGATCTTCTAGAAATCTCTGATTTTCTGTTTTATTGGGTTCTGATGTTGTGGGGTTGTGCATATTCATTACTCCAGTGTTATTCCTCTTTCCCATGATTTCGGAGGTTTGTGCCTTCTCTGGGTTCTTCCCTTGGGTCACTATGGCTTCACTTAAGGTGCTCTGGATCTCGAGTCTGTATTATCTCAGACCCCACTACTCCTTTACTGGGTTGTATCACAGAATCTCCGACCCAGGGAGTCGATAGAGGCTGCTTTAAACTATGGGGGGTGCCAGGTTGCACGTTCTCCTATGGTGTGATATCTCTGCCACTACCACTCCCTCACTGGGTCAAGTCCCAGGAGGTACAGTACTGGGATTTCTCCTCTGTGGCCCGCAATTTGACTCACTGTTCTTGAGTACGCAGATGTAGCTGTACTGGGCTCGTTGAATTCACTGCTGCTGCCGCCGCCGGTAACAATATGGCGCCGCTGCCACGCCCTCGGCCGTGAGGCTGGCGTATTTTTTCTTCTCTGGTTTTGATTTCCACTCTGAATCCCTGCAGCATGTGCTGAACTCGGTCACTGGGAGCTTTAAATGCTCTCTGCGCCAAAAGATCCCGCCTGGCTGTTCTGCAGCGGCTCACCTCAGCTTGCTGTAGCTGTCCGTTGAGTTCGCCACTGCCGCCGGCAGTATGGCGCTGCTGCTGCGTCCTCGGGCGCATGTGTCTCCTCTGTGGCCCTGAGCTCTGTTCTCAGTCCGCTTTCTCTCTGGAGCCTGGTGGTTTTTTTTTTTCTGGTGATGGTGTTTTCTGGCTATGAAAGGCGCTGGTTTTGTGGTAATGGAGACTGGTTGTTAGCGGGGCTCTTAAGCCCCGCTTTTCTAGGTCGCCATCTTCCCGGAAGTTCGTCCCAAACTTTGTTTTATAATACATTGTTCTACATGTATTTATCATTACATGTAATGATATAATTCCCCCTTCGACTCATCATTCACATTTTTGTCCGGAGTTCTAAATTTTATAAATCCCTATCCCTACACCTTCTCACTCCCCTGGCATAATGCACTAGGTGTCTTCACTTGGGGAATTTACAATATATATAGCTACCATATTTTTTGAGTGCACGCTTTATATCAGGCATTTCTCATGTAGTCTCTAAACCACCCGGTGGGAGGTGGGACATTGTTACGATTTGAATACAGAAATGTCTCCCAGAAAAGCTCATGCCTGGGCAGTGCAAAAATGTGCAGATGTGAAACGACTGAATCATGGCCGTAATGTCATCAGTGGATGAAGTCGCTGATGAGACTACAGCCATGATAAACCCATTGATGGATTAATAATTTGAAAGTACATACTGGATGGTAACGTAGGCAGGGAGATTGTAGATGGAGGAGGAGGTAGGTCACTGGGGACAGGGTCATGAAGACTGTATCTATGCCTGGTCACTGCTTTCCAGCTGCCATGAAATGAGCTGTTGTCTTGGCCTCACACCATGCCACCGTGATGTCTGCCTTGGAGCCGGCCACCTCTGGACAGTACCTCTGAAACTGATTGTTCATGTCAAGTCTTTTGGTGACAACCATGGAAGAACGCGTTTGTTCTCTTTCGAAAGAAGAACCCGGAGCTCAGAGGTTCAGTTACTCCCTCAAGGCCACCTCCCCGGTCAGCAGGGAGGACGGGAGGTGCCCGGGCAGTCTGACGCTGTGCTGTGCTCCTCCCCACGCTGCTCCCAGCACTAATCCCAAAGGACACCTGCTTGGTGGTTCCAGGATAAGCAGTGGGTGGACTTTGCAGGGCAATAATCTGAGATTAATAAAGAAGGAACTCCAGCAGCAAACTGGGCTCTATGCAAGGGTGAGAAACCTCTCTTTGGGAGTATCCAAGCTCCCACCGGGACCAAGAGAAATGTTCAACTGAGCACCCAGAGAGGCTCCAGCCAACCCTCGCAAGAAAGGATTCTCTAAGTCCACACATGGCATTCACATCCCCCAGGACGGAGCTGACTTGATTGTTCCCGCTGACGGTGCTTAGAGGGGAGCTCGAGGCTGTGACCGCACGGCCACGAAGTCGGAGCTCAACTCTGGAAAGCTGCCAGCCGCTGATGGCGCTCTGACCAGCCGGAACACCGGATGCCAGCCTGCATGGCCGCTGGAGGCCCCTCCGCCATCTTGGTGTCCTTGACTGCAGCCCACCAGGAGCTTCATGGATGTGTGGGGAGAATGTCAGTCAGCCCCAGGGGGCGGACGCTGTGGGGCTGCACCGGGGACAGCACCCCCTCCCGCGGGCTTTCTTCTTATACTGAGGGGGGCTCACAGCCTGGAGGCTGATCACCAGCATCCGCTCTGAGCACAACCCCTGCTCCAAATCCTCCTGGGCTCACATCGGGCATCTGGGTTCCCAGAGGCGAGAGGAGCCTAATGTTTCCTGCGAAGTGACCTGCCTGTGGCCATTCCCTCCTGGGAGCAAGCTTGGACTTTGGAGCAACTCCATGCATTTTCTCAAGAAAAGCCCAGTTCTCTACTGAACCGGTGTCTTCTTCTGCCACCCCCATCAGGTCAGTGTGAAGCCCAGAGGATATCAGCCATCAGCGCCACAAACAGGATTCTTTGGGGTTTGATAGGTTTGCCTAGAACTCATTGATTCAGGTAACAAATAGGCATTGAACCAGGCCGTATAATAAGCTCTAAGGCAGGGACAGCATGCTTTTTCTGTAAAGGGCCAGATAGTACTTTTTTTTTTTTTGAGAGCCCTATTGTTTGACAGATAGTAAATAGTTTAGACTCCCTGGGCCAGCCCATCTTTGTTGTACAAATACCCATCCTTGCTATCATAGCCTGAGAGGACAGCCACACACTGTATGGGAACAAAGAGCATAGTTGTGTCCTAATAAAACTTTATTTACAAAAGCAGGCAACAGGCAGGTTTGATCCCCAGCCTGACTTTGCCCACCACTGGTCTCAGAACACAAAGCAAAGCAGATACGATTACTAGGGATTCGGGGTGAGCAGTTCTCCCCATCTCATAAGACTTGATGAAACCAGACAAATAAGCTTTGGCTCTAACGTTGACAAGCTACTGCAGAAGCAAGGCGTGGCCAGTGAATGACCGCCAGCCCTGAGCTCCCGGCAGCGCCGGACAGCCCTGGATGGGAGGTGGCTTTGAGCCTGGTGTCTGCCACTTAAGAGAGCTTATGCCCTCCCATCATCTTTAGTTTCCTCTTCTATAAAAAGAGACTATTGATACATACGTGCATCCTGGGATTTTGATGAGGATAAAAGCAGATAATAAATGTGAAAGTGCCCCATAAATTATAAAGCGCTATGGGGCTGTAAGACACTGTCACGATCCTCTCCCAGCCTACGCAGAGCTGGCGATTTGGACGTGTCCCTGCCACGCGAACGCTGGGACTCTGGGCAGGCCACCTCTCTTGGCCCTTTGGTTCACGCTCTGTGCTGAGATGCTCAGAGGGCAGAAATGCTTTGGATAAAGGGCACTTTAGCTGATCGTGTTGATACTGTCATTAGATAATAATGACTATTACCAACATGTTCTATCATTACGACTGACTTTGTTTTTATCCGGGGCCTCCCTAGATATTCTTGTCACCGTGCATAAACCTGTCTGCCAAAGCCATTGAGTTCTGTCGTCCCTCAGTATCCATGGGGGTCCATTCCGTTTCCTCCCACGGATGCCAGACACCACAGGCTCTTGAGTCTTACAGAACATTTGCATGTGACCTCTGCACATCTTCCTGTGCACTTTCAACCCCCTCTAGATTATTTATAATGCCTAATACAATGTGAATTCGATGTAAATAGCTGTTAAACTGCATTGTTTAGGGAATGCTGACAAAAAATCTGTATGTGTTCAGCACAGACACAATGACTTTTTCAAATATTTTCCAGCTGTGCTTAGTTGACTCTGTGGATGCAGAACCCATGGGTACGGAGAGGGCTCACTGTCATTCCTTTCTTTCATTAGAGCTGGACCTCTTTACCGCTCCAGCCCAGGACAAGGACCCTCGTCCACTCAAAACAATGTACAGCGATCGTGTGTCTCTCCCACTGGACTGTGAGCTCCGTACATGGTGGGAGGGTGCCGCGTTGGATTCATCTGTGTGCCGTGGCACCTGCCGGAGTTGCTTGTGCAGCCAGCTTAGGAGAATCTCTCGGTCCACGTGGTCGGGATGTTCTGCTCAGTGTTACAGCTGGCCCCCCAGGAACATCACCTGGCACCAACCCCTGGCCCGAGGGGGAGCTGTGGACCTTCTGTGTTGTTTTCCTGGCAGAGCTACATTGCCTGGCGCCCTGCTATGGCCACACCAGTCCCCAGACCAGGTCACCCCTGAGGACCACCCGGCAGCACCTCCCTCACCTCTCTCCTGCTCCTCAGCATCCTGCTCCTGCTGGAGGCACCTGGAGATGCCCGCGCACCTGCAGTGGTCCACGCACGCGGGCCCCTCTGCCAGTCACATCGCCCTCGACTCCCACCCCAGGCTCCTGCTTGAAGACACTAGCCACGTCTTTGGTTTGTCACACGGCGGAGGGACCGACCTTGGGCCTCGTCGGTGCTTCTCCTCCACCTCTGTGACCCTTGTGACCTCCTTCACCAGACTCATCCTTGGCTCTGCTCAGACAGCAGCTCCTCCAGAAAGCCTTCCCCGAGCTCCTGTGGGTTACATCTCCCTCCACCTCTGCTCCAGCCTGGTGACCATACCAAGGTGAGGCCTTGATGAAGCGGTGCTGCCCTCAGGATGAGGACCTGGCCTGTGGCCAACTCACAGCTGGGGCCACCGTTACTGGTTATCATCCGTGCTCTTGCTGGGACACCAGCCGCTCCCTCATCCAGCAGTGGCCCACCCCAGAGCTTGCACAGCACCTGGTGTAGGGGAGCCCTCAGCAAACAGCTACGGAGCTGGATGAAGGAGCTGAGAACCAACCAGAAGGAAAGGCAAGACGCACCCAAGCCCTCAAGGGGCAGCGTAGAGTCATGTTCCACAAACCAGGCCCCTCCAGCTCCGTCACCGATGACCCAGTGGCCCTGGTCAGATGACTACGACTCTCTAAACTTCAGTTCTCGTATCTTTGTATTTTTAAACTGTATTAGTGCATTGTAATTATACATCACAGTGACAGATTCATACACAGGACAAGGTTCACTCATCCTTTAGATGGAGGTACCAGCAGTGTGCAGGAAGGTTGTACACCACGAAACCCACTCGCCCAGTATCAGCGTGATCCACAGCACGGGGTGCGCTGCGCTGAGGCCCTGGACCACCCTTGTCCCAGCCTGCACGGCGCAGGGCCCCTCGCCCACTTTCTCCTTCCTGTTGGCCGGGAAGGGTGGGGAGCCCGGGGGCACACATATGTGCTGAAAACTTGTTTTCTTGGAAAGGAGGCATCATTCCATCCTCATGGCTGCCTGTGGGGGCCTGCAGACAGCCTGTCTAGCTGGGGAAGGCTTGCTGGCAGGAGCAGGGGGCTGGGGGCTGCCTGGCCCGTGGCCACTCACTGCAATCCTGCTTCCTCTTCCCATCCTCCTCTCTCTCCCTCTTCTCTCTCTCCCTCCCTCCCTCTCTCTCTCTCTCTCTCTCTCTCCCTCCCTCCCTCTCTCTCTCTTTCTCCCTGTGAATGGTTCTCATCATACATTCCCTTCTTCGTGCTCTATCTTGTGCAAAAAATGTCTCCCTGCTGCCTCCAGGCAAAGTTGGTGGAGAAGAATGAATTTTTCATTTGTTTTTCCATTAATTCTGCTCCTGTACCCAAGAAAGTGGAACTCAGGTGCCTCTGCGAGTGACCGGGGAGGTGGCACACCCTGATCTCCAAGGTTTGTTTGTCATTTCCCATAAAAGTAAAACCCACTCTGAGAGTCGGGTGCAGGTCCAGTGAATCAGAGCAGAAGCCGGTGGCACGTCCGGTGGACTTGGCCCTGCTGCAGTCCTGGGGCCAGGTGCCTCTTCAGTCCCCAGTGGGAGGGCAAGGCCTACTCTGAGTGTCCACAGACACAGGTGGGTCTCCAGCCAGGGACACTGGCTGAGGGCAGCTCTGTGAGCTGACACTCCCCACCCCTCCACACATGCACCCAAGGGTGGCCCTGTATCAATCTCACCCGCACCCAGACAAGAATCCTCCCTGGTGCAGGGTCTGGAGTAACCAACAGGACAAGAAGGACTGTGGGCAAAGCAGACTTCTCAAACGAGTTTTTGTCTTTCTTTGCTCTAGCTGCAAAAGAGAAACTGAGTCAGGATCAGCTCACCTGGGCTCGTTCTCTGGATACTCTGAGGATGCCACATCTCCTGATCCTCAACTTCCCAATAACACAACCGGGTATGGGGAAACTGAGTCAGCATTACACAGGAGTCCAGGAAACACCCAGTGGGGAGCCCTTCTCCCGCCTCAGGCTCCATGTCCTCTCCTGGGGCTCAGCATCCATGGCATCTCCAGTAAAGAGCTTCCCCTGTCACCCACCCAAGCGAGAGAGGCCTGGAGGTCCTCTCTCCACTCGGCCTCTCCGCGACTCCCCATCAGCCTGTGGGTCGATTGGCTTCTTTGCGTGGCTTGTTGGCCACCATGAGATCGCCACCCACTGGCACAGAGCCTGCTGGGCACGGGGCAGGCCTCCGGCGAGTAGCCACTGAGTTCATGAATGGATAAATAGGCAGCACTAACTTCTCCAAGCTCTAGAGGTTGTCACTGATGAGACTGAGAAGTTGGGGTGGAGGAAGCTATCTGCTAAAGCCGGCGGGGCTGGGTGGGCACTTGGGCAGGGCGTGAGCTTGGTCACTAAGCCCCCTGGGCCCCTGGCCTCCGTGATTCCCTCCCAACCAGGCTTCTCCCGTTAACCAGGGCTCCTTACCCATCGAATGCCATCGTCTCTAGCCAGACCCATATCTCCTTTGGAGTAATAATTAAAATAACATATTCACCAGCTGTTTTTTCCCCTAGATTTAATCTGCCCAGGCTCTGATTTGCATATTAAAAGCACTAATTAGCCCCTCCGAGTGCTTGGGCACGAAGAGCACAGTAGCTGGTCACGTCGTCCCTAAAGACCCATCCCCAGTGCGCTGGGCCAGCATCCGATGGCGGCCGAGCCCTGGGCACGGAAGGCGGCCTTTGTTTTCCAGCTTTGGGGACTGCAAGGCTCCTCGGCTCCACTCTCCACGTTCGTCTTCTCTTTGAAGTGTCGTGTTTGATCTGTTCCCTTGTCTGTCAATTTTTTGTGTTTTAACTCCTTGGGAATGTATGTTTTAACCCCTCCTGGCCACACTGGGGTCCAGAGTCCCCAGAAAGTGTGGGCAACCTTTGACCCAGGTGATGAGACTGTGTCCCTTCCCAAGGCTTTGCCAATCCCACCTCTTAAGGATGAGGAGGGGCAATTCCAGCGCTCCGGTCCCTTTAAATCATTTCTTGGCTGGAACCCTACAAAGGAATAGCTAATTGTTGTTGTTATTATTTCCTTAAAAATAAAATCGAGGAATGTGTATGAGGGAGGGCAAGGGGGGCTGCCCACAAAAGCTGTCAGCCGTGAAGTGGGATTCGGAGCGGACTCCCAGCAGACGGGAGGCCCAGAGGAACATTCGGCACCCCCTAAGACAGCTCGGATGTCCTGTCCCCCTGGGCCCAGACATTAGATGGGGACCTGCTTGCCCTGCACATAACTCTGGGAGGGAGAGGGAGGCCTGAGCCCTGCAGGAGCTGGCAAACAACAGCCAGGGACCCGGCTGGAGAGACATCCCAGAATTTCAGAAATTCTGCCTGGCATCCCACATGCTGGTCCCCAGACCCCGGTTCTCACAGGCAGTCAGCCCCTCCTGGCAGGCCTGGGAGCTGAGGGGGCTGGGACACAGCAGAGGCAGCCAGATGGCAGTTGTGTGAGCCCCGGGGGGCAGGGCCAAAGCAGGAAAGGAGGGGGTGCCAGAGCTCCTCCATCTCTGAATCCAGCTAAGGAGGCTAGAGTGCCGGGTGGACCGACTTCAGGGGTGGTGCTAGAGTCATCCTAAACACAGGGCCCTCTGCAGCTGCCCCGGACACTCCCGGAGCATCCTGGTCCCTCCAGCCCCTTTCCCCTGAAGTGCCCTCACCAAGCCAGCACAGGAGCCCCAAATCCTACACGCCTCTGGTCCATTCCCACACTGGCTCCTGGGGCATTCACAGGCATCTTGTCCATGCCAGACTCAGGGATCAAAGATTGAGAAGTGCATGGGGGAGGGAGAGTGCCACCTGGTTTCTGCCTCCAGCCCCCACTGCCTAACTAGAGAGGCTTTGGAAAGAGTATCAGAAACCCAGGAACCCTGGGCAAAATGAACACCGGCAGACAGTGGGCGCCTCGGATTATGTGGCCGGGAACAGCAAGAGGCAGCAGCCTCAGAAGCCAGCAGGGCCAGCAGGACGGCCTCTGGGGAGAGGTGACCATGCTGGACACCAGGGCCGCCTAGCCAAAGGAAGGCTCCCCACGGTCCAGGGATGAGAAGCTGCAAGGGGAGGCTGTGGGAAAGAAGGCAAGATGACGCTGTGGATGGCACTCTTTGGGCCTCAAAGTTGTCAGTGTTCCCAGCTTCCAAGGAGATCCTGGGGGGATGGGAGGAGATGGTGACCCCTGCAGCAGGCGCCAGGACCATCTGCAAATTGCTGATGGTGGAGGGATGGAAGGGGCTGGGCTCCGCAAGGCTGGCCCCGGAACCCCCCTGGAGAAGGGGCAGGAGGAGTTGTGGAGAGGGCTGGGGCTTTAGACTTGTCTAGTGGGTTAATGTCAAAGGAGCGCCCTGTTTCCATGGAGATGGGGTAACCCTCTCTCCATCCAGAATCCTGTGTTGAGAAAAAGGAAGAAGCCTAAGGAGAGGGTCTTATTGGAAAGGATGATAGAATGAGGAAATACCAGTAGTGAGGACAACCTTGGCCCAAACGTAAGCACTGCAGCTACAGAGTCCTGAGCCAGCGTGGAGCTCAGTGGTGGAACTTTCTTGGGATGCACAAGGCCCACCTGGCTTCCATCCCTAGTGCACACACACACACACACACTCACACACACACTCACACACACATGATATATAATAGAGTATCTATGTTACCAAGTCCTAAATTCCACCTGGATGCTACTTTTCAGGAATGGTGAACCCCCCATTCCTTCTGGAAGAGAATCTAACAGAGTAGCGAGAAAACCAAATCAATCAGTTGCTGGCAAAGTCCCCCAAGTGTATGAAAGATCCATGATGGGCAACCCCAAGATCTAGCTCGAAGCTAAAACACAGAGCTTAGCCACGTCCTTCTCTCTCCACCTGCTCAGCCCCTCTCAGATACACCTGCTGGAAAAGTCTATTCTCTATGACCAAAAAGCCATGCTGCCACCCACAAGTGGGTTGCTGTGACCTGAGGGCCACAGTCACCAGGGGCCACGAGAAAGGGTGGGCTGTGGCTGCCCTGGACCTCCGGGCTCTGAGGTCTCATTGCCATCCCTGGTGCACAGTTGACAGGGAGTTGTGAGAAGCCTGAAGGTCCAGGAGCCATGCGGAAGAGAGACATGAAGTTGATGGTGAGGGGTGACGCTGCCCTTCTCTTTGGACTTGTAGCTGTAAAAAGCCAAGAGAAAAGTGGGCGTTTGGCCCTTGGGATGGTGGGAGCCTCCAGTTCAGATAGACACAAGAAGATGTAACGCAGACAGATGCTCAGGTGCGTGCATTTGAGCTATGTCTGAGTAGTTCATGAAGACAGGAGACTGAGTCCTGATTCTAACTTCTTCAAATCGATCTCAAAGGGTAAGACCGGCAGCCGGAGCTAACTTCCAAACTGCAGAGAGCTCTGGGCCCCCTCCATCTTGCAAGGGGGGCAGTTATGGCGGCGTTCCGGGCCGTGGATAAGGCTTGGCTCGCACCATATCGTTGGCACAGTGAGGACACCATTGCCTGCTGCAGGTGATGTGACCATGTCTGTGGGTTGTCTGGAGGGGACACCTGGCTGATGAGGGGGTGGGGCAGAGAGCTGAGCCTCGTGGGTTCCAGGACTCCTGGGGTGCCACTGATGAACCACATATGAAAGGCCCCAAGGGGCTGAACTTCACATTGACTTGGTCCACGATGGCTTTAAGGAGCTACAGGGAGGTCAGAAATTGAACTCCCAAGGCGTGTCTACACTGGGATGCCCCTGACTTCCATTATCCCCACACCTGGCTGATCCTAGGCCTGGCGGCCAGCACCTCGGGGACTGGTGATGTGGGCCTTTCTCCAGCTTCCCCAGAAAGCACCATCAGACACCAAGGACCATTTGCAAAGAGGGCTGAGAACCTCCCAGAGAAGAAGGCCTAGACAGTGGTAGAACAGCGCCCACCTCCTCTCCATGACCCCCTCCACTTCCAGGCCTCGCCTCGCCTAGGAGACTGGCGCTTAGGAGGAGCGCCTCTGGAACTGCCTCATCTGTGGTCCTCTGCCTGTCTTCCTCAGCTGGACTGAGTCCAGGGAGATGCTGCGGGAACTGACTGCCTCTCTCCCCAGAAGGGACCTGGGGCAGAGCTGTGAGGAGCCCAGTTGCGGGTGGCTCTGGGAGACCACACTGGTGTTTGCTTGAGGCCACGCGCGTGGATAAGCCTCCTCCCACCCACGCTAGTCTAGCCCAACAGGGTAGAGATGGGACCTTGTGCAGTTGAGGCCCCTGCGTTGTAGCATATTATGTGCCCCATTCTGCGGGTCAAAACAAGTCACCAAGCCAAGATGTAAGAGACGGTGAAGAGGACCCTAGCTCCCAGGGAGAGGAGCTGAAAAGCGCAGCGGCCGTGTGCTACCGTCTACCACCTGCACGGACGTCACGACTCGGCGGTTGCAATCCTAATGTATATCGTAGACCTAGAGAGACTCATACAAACTGACAGGTACAAGAATGTTCATTACAGCGCCGTCATTATGGCGAAATCGCAAACAAAAATGCCCATCATTGGGAGAGTATAGAAATGAAAAATGGCATGTTCGTGCACTGGGAAACTATACAGCAACCTGTTAACTTAGCTAGGTCTCTGTTTGCAACGTGGATGATTCAAAGGCCATGGTGAATGGAAAACACAGGCTGTAGGAATGCAGAGTTTGACCAAATTTAGGGAAAAACAATTTTTTGTGTGTGGTTCTGGGGATGGAACCCAGGGGCTTTCTACCTCCGGGCTACACTCCCAGACCTATTTTATATTTTATCT
The DNA here is from genome assembly GCF_963383645.1 of Muscardinus avellanarius. NCBI lineage: Eukaryota > Metazoa > Chordata > Mammalia > Rodentia > Gliridae > Muscardinus > Muscardinus avellanarius. Next base: position 99,698,807 of record NC_137798.1, on the reverse strand, counting down.
GGAAACAGGGTCTAAGTTGCTGAGAGCCTCACTAAGTAGCTGAGTCTGGCTTCGAACCTGTGATCATCTTGTCTCAACCTCCCAAGTCCTGGGATGACAAGCGTGGGCCACAAAGTCTGACTTCGTTTTGTTTTTAATGGACACAATAATTATACAGATTTTTTGAGTTCACCATAATGTTTCAACGCGCTTATACATTAGTCAATGGTCAAATCAAAATAACTAACATATCATCATCTCCAACATTCATCAATTTGGGGGGTATTTTTTTGTTTTTTTGTTTGGGTACTAGGGATTGAACCCAGGGATATTCTGCCTCCAAGCCACACCCTCAGTCTTTTTAAAAATGTTTTAATTTAACAGGGTCTCGCTAAGTTCCTGAGACTGGCTTCGAACCTGCGATCCTCCAATTTCAACATCCCCAGTATAGGGATTACAAGCATGTACAACTGCGCCCAGCTCAAACATATAACATTTCTTTGTGGTGAAAACATTCAAATTCATATATATATATATATATATATATATATGTATATGTATATATATATATATATGACATTGTTATTAACTCCAGTCACCTTACTGTGCAGTAGAACCCAAGAACTTCCTCCTCCTATAGCACTGTGGCTCCGTGCCCCCTGACCCATCTCTCACCGTCCTCCCTGGGCTCTGCCCTCCCCAGCCCTGGTAAACACTCTTCTACTCTCTGCTGCCACCTGTTTAGATTCCACACACGAGTGAGCAGATGCGCTCGCTCTCTCTCTTCTCTCTCTCTCTCTCTCTCTCTCTCTCTCTCTCTCTCTCTCTCTCTCTCTCTCTCCCTCCCTCCCTCCCTCCCTCCCTCCCCCTCCCTCCCTCTCTCTCTCTCTCTCTCTCTCTCTGTCTTCTCTCTCTCTCTCTCTCTCCCTCCCTCCCTCCCTCTCTCTTTCTCTCTCTCTCTGTGCCGGACCTAGTTCACTTGGCATAATACCAGCTCTTATTTCCATACACCTACATACGCACACTAGAGAGCAACTGTAGTGACCGACATTCCTGAGACGAGGGAGGGCACAGGTGCGAGGCGGAGTCAGACTGGACCAAGGATAGTAGAGTCTCCTAAGCAAGAGAAAGACGCGTGAAGGGCTCGGCGTGACTCGAGCGCTTGAGATCCAACATACACAGAATCATTTCAGAACAAAAAGAGACTCTTGATAAGAAGGAGTCGGGACGAAGGGAGGTGAAGGGGGAAAACGGCCGAGGGAGAGTTGGAGCCCAGGAGGAGGGCGGCCTGGGCCCTGGGAGAGCTGGCACTAAGTGCCTTGTTCACACCTGTTTACACTATTGTCAGAAAAGCCAGGCCGCTGCCATCGCCCGCCAGATACGGTTGGTACTGGCCAACTGTTGGAGCCCTTCACACTAGGCGCTCCGGTTCACCCAGTGGGTGGCTATGGCGGAAGTCGTACATTCACCCTGCAGGGGACGCTGCCACGCCCCTTTCCCGTGTCCGCTGCCATGTTGGCTTTGGGCGTTGGTAGGAGCCCAGCAGCCACGGCTCCTGCACCATGCTGCTCACGCGTGGATCACCCGCTCCTGGATGAGCCGATGCCATGGTTTACCAGTTCCTTCTGTCCCCCAGGGCATGGTCAGAGCCCACGGCCCTGGGCGCCCCACTTCCCGCAGGTGGTAGTGGGGCCTCCCTCTCCCCGGCAGAGGGGCCTCTAGCTGGGATTAGGCTCTGCCTCCTCAGGAGCCCAGGGCCTCTCCTGCGCCCTCTCCCCAGTGCCCTTCTACATCTTTCTACAACGCCATGAGACCAGCGTGGGAGGGAGGGGGGCTGTGTTGCCATCATTCTCTTAAGTAACAACGACCCAAGCGCTCTCTCCAGGGGACCTTGAACGGGGGCCTTTCCGGCAGAATAAAGGAGCCCAGACACCTGTCCTCATGTCCCCCCAGGGGCCCCACATGCTCGCCCCCCAAGCTCTCGCTCATGGCATTTTGCCTCTGAGAAAATTGGGGAGGAAACATACGACCCAGGCCAGATGTCACCTCCTCTGAAGAGCCTCCCATGACCCATCGCCTGCCCGGCAGACCCTCCTCCGTGGCCCCAGCCCTGGCGCACCCCACTCCTGCTCTCTCAGCGTGCATGGTCCCATCCCCCTGCCAGGCCATTCATCTGGGGTCCAGGAGAGAGGAAGGAGCGGGGCAGTTATTGAGTGCTGGCTCATAAAGGAAGGAGGAGGAGGGAACTCTGGGAGGATCAAGAGGCAGGCCCCCAGGGAAGGAGGCGGCTCTGGCTGGACACGCACATCTCAGGAAGTAGGTGGGAGCCCCTGGCCACACGCACACCCAGAAGTCCCTGACCCCCGAGCAGGGCAGACTGCGCGACTGTCCACAGGACTTGGTCTATTTTTTGTTGCCATAAGAGGTTACCCGAGGCTGGGTACTTTAGAGAGAAAAGTTGTTTTAGGTCACAGTTTGGGAGGCTGAGCGTCCAGGCAGCATGGTGCCAACTCTCATGGCAGCTGGCATCGCGATGGCGGGAGCGTGTGTGAGGAGCCATCTCAAGGCAAGACGAGCAGCCCCGGCCTCAGGCTCGCTCACAAGAACCAGCCAGGAAAAAAAAAACAAAACAAGAACCAGCCAGCCAGGGTCCCATGAGAGCTACCCGATCTCTCAGGAAGGTGGAGCGTCCAGGGATCTAACCACACCCCCTGGAGGCCCCACCTCCTAAAGATCCCTTGGCCAGACTGAAGGCCCAGCTCCCAAGATGTGAACCCTGGGAGCTCAAGTCACCCAAAAAAGGGCGTGGCAGGGTGCAGGAAGAAAGGCTCGTGCAGTCTCCACCTTCCCCTAGAATGAGCTCATCCACCTTCCCTCAGGCACATCTGCTGATTCAGTATTCAATTATCGACACCTGCAGGGCCCAGGCCTCGTTGTGTTAGAGCCGGAGCCAGGCTGTCGACAGTGAAACCCTACTACTTCCTGGCTGTGTGACCATGGACAAGTTCCCTGGCTCTCCAGTCCTGTCTCCCAGGTGAAAGCACCCACCCCGCTGGCCGTGGTGCTGAGGGGCTTCAGGAGCCGCCTCAGTAGGGCTTTCTCTGCCTTGCGTCTGTCAATCACTGTTTAATTCCCAGCTCGAGAGAAACTGAGGCTTGGAGACGTTAGACGGCAGCACCAAGGTCTCCAGCAGCGGCTGGAAGAGCCAGGACTGGGACCCAGTTCTTCTGTCCAGCAGGGAGAAAAGGACGGGTGCCAGGCAGGGCCACTTGCCCCGGCCCTCCTCGCCCGCCGAGGCAGGCTCTGCAGCCGTCCAGGTGCGGTCATTTCTCCAGACATGACTGCAATAGGCAGCTCCACGTGGCAGCTCTTTGGTAACAAAGAGGCCCCTGTGGTGCCCAGCCTACACCCATCTGGCTGTGCCCCGCCCAGCCCTGGCCCACAGTGCTCACACCCAGGCCCCCGGGGGCCATTTGTGACCAGTGCCAAGGGCGGCTGCTCAGACTCCCCGACTCACTGCCCCTGAGCTCCCGAGCCCCCCGTGACCTGCATCTCCTCTGTGTTCTGTCTCCTCCATGCCCGGGGCCAAGAACCAATGGAACTCCAACCTAGGCACCTCCTTGGAGGTCTAGACCACGGCTCCATGTAATCCTCCACCACACTGCCCCGCAGGACCCCAGCAGTGTCAGGACACCCATGCTTGGATTTGCCATCCCTCCCAATGCCAGCTCCTTCTGTCTGTACCCCAAAACAGAAATCAAGGGTCATCCTAGACATAGTCTTTCTTGTGTCTCACATCAAAAGAGCAGCCAAGCCAGGAGGCTGAAATAGGAGGATTTCAGTTTGGAGGCCAGCCTCAGCAACTTAGTGAGACCCTGTTTCAAAACAAAAAGAAAAGAAAATAGGGCTGAGGTATAGAGCTCAGAGGTAAAATGCCATGGAGTTCAACCCCAGCACCACAAAACCAAACAAGAAAAGAGCCAGGTCCTACTGATTTCAGGTCTTCTCCACCCGCCACCCCTTTCCCATCCCTTCCTCTGGACGCTCCGGCCGCCTCATTCCTTCTGAGGAGCACTGGTACTTCACACCAGCTTCCTCGGCCCCAGCCCCGTCCTCATCCTCTCCCCACACCGCTCGATGGTCCGGTCCTGTCGCTCCCATTCATGGCGGCCTATTCCACAAGCAGCTGAGCACTGTGTCAGGTGTCGGGGAATCCATGTGACGAAGCCTGGTTCCCCCCAGAAGTGCTAAGTCTCCTGGGAACCAGCAAAAAGGAACCACCAGGCCAGGCGTGGGGGCGCACACCTATAGTCTCAGTACTTGGGAGACTAAGACAGGAGGATCATGGGTTTGAGGCCAGCCTCAACAGCTTAGCAAGCCCCTCAGGAATCTAGCAAGACCCTGTTTCCAAATAAAAATGAATAAATAAAAACAGGGCTGGGTCATAGCCTGGAGGTAGAAGGTCCCCGAGTTCCATCCCCAGTACCACACACACACAAAAAGAATTGCCACATTTATTTACAGATAGCTTGTGAGACCACCTGGCAGTCTTGGGGGTCCTGTGAGGGGTTTTGGAGAGACCAAAGGGGGGGAAGAAACCGCCCTCGCTGTCATAGGCCAAGTCCATTCTCTGCAGATGGTTCACAAGACCCTTTAGAGCGGGCCCCTGGGCACCCCGGCCTCGTTTACCCCCCACACACAGACACAAAGACCTCCCTCCCCATGTGCCCCCGCGTGGCAGGGGGCACGTCCGGCGCCCACCCGGTTGGCTCCCAGCGGCACCTTGCGTCGGACCCTGTCAATCTGTGAGCTCGCAGACCGGCTCTTGGCTCCTGTGCCAAAGTCCACAGTCCTAAGTTTCCGTGGCAGAAAGACACTGCTGAAAATAATTGTGCCTGGCAGCACTGGGGCTGGTTCCAAAGCCGCCCGGTGATCCGGCGCCCGCTGAATCTTCGGTCGCTCCGTGCAACAGCCAGATGCCTCCATCTCCTGCCCAATTAATCTGGAATGAGTTGGACTGTGATAACGTACATTCACAACAACCCGCGCGCACGCGGGCTGAAAACATCACAAAGCCACTGCCCGGGCCCTTCCCCTCTTCCCTGCCCCCCACCCCCATCGCTCGCCCCTGGGGACCTGCCATTGCCGGCGCCTACAGGTAAACAGGACTGGCTTGTGGCAGCAAGTGACAGCCCCACGGGCGGGCTGGCAGCCCTTGGCCACCGACTGCGGTCCCGCGGCTCCAGCAGGCAGAGGCAGCAGCTCCTGCCCGCAGCCTCTGGGGAGGAGCCCGCACGCCCAGCCCTTCCCTGGAATGCCACCTTGGCCATCTCAGGAGGCTGAAGCTCCAGAGGTATCCTCCAGGCCTCGTGTCTGCCGGCAGGGACTTGCTCCCTACACCCCCGCCACCCCCGATGATTCCCAAAGAAGCAGGAGAGCCAGGCGCGGTAGTGCACACTTGTAATCCCAGCATTCAGGAGGCTGAGACAGGGGGATCGCGGTTTGCAGACAGCCTCAGCTACTTAGTGAGGCCCTCTGCAACTCAGTGAGACCCTGTTGCAAAATAAAGAATAAAAAAAATACGGCATGGGGTGTAGCTCGGAGGTAGAATGCCCCTGGGTTCCACCCCCGATACCACAAAAAAAGGGGGGGCATCCAGAAGCTACTGGACAGAAAGGAGGGAAGCAAAGAAAGTGACTGGATCACCCGCCGCCTGCACTCTTAGGAGTCTGCAGTATCCTTGTCTTGTTTCCCCAAGAAGCTCAGAGAGAGTGCGCATGCGTGGAACGCCCCCAGCCCTCAGCGGAGGCCTCTGGCTCCATCCCACCCCCTGGCCTGATTCGGTCCCTTTCCTTCCTCCGGGGCTCCCCAGTCCCTCTGTCCCTTGGCATGGAGGGCTGGGGGACCGGGAAGCCCTGCAGACCTGATGATAAGGCCTGGTCAGAGAGGCCCCACCCCGCTCCCCGCTGCCTCCCCTCTCTTCTCCTCTCTGTTCCAATCGCATTCAGAGATCCCTGGGATTCCCCCCCCCCTTTTTTTTTAATATATTTTGCAGTACTTGGGATTGAACCTAGGAACATGCTACCTGAGTTATATCCACAGCACAATTTTATTTATTTATTTTTATTTATTTATTTATTTATTTATTTTATTTATTTATTTTTTTTTTTTTTTTTTGCGGTACTGGGGATGGAACCCAGGGGCATTCTACCTCTGAGCTACACCCCCAGCCCTATTTTGTATTCTTTATTTTTATTTTTATTTTTTTTACTTCATTCTGAGTTTATTTTATTTATTTATTTATTTTATTTATTTATTTTATTTTTTTTTTTTTTTTGGTGGTACTGGGGGTGGAACCCAGAGGCTTTCTACCTCTGGTCTACACTCCCAGCCCTATTTTTATATTTTATTTGGAAACAGGGTCTCACTAAGTTGCTGAGAGCCTCACTAAGTAGCTGAGGCTGGCTTCAAACCTGTGCAATCCTCCTGTCTCAGCCTCCCATGCAGGGATTACAAGCGTGCGCCACCACGCCCGGCTCTTTTTTTTTTTTTTTTTTTTTTTCTGTGTCTCTTTTAAACAGGGTCTCACTGGGTCACAAAGGGCCTCACTAAGTAGCTGAGACTGGCTGCGAACCTGGATCCTCCTGTCTCAGCCTCTTGAACGCTGGGATTACAAGCGTGAGCCACCATGCCCAGCTTGTTTGTTTGTTTGTTTTTAAATTTTGAAACAGGGTCTTGCTAAGTTGCTGAGGCTGGCCTTCAGCCTGTGATCTCCTGTCTCAGCCTCCCAACTACTGGGATTACAAAGCGTGCCCCACCGTGCCTGGATTTCAGGGTCCTTTCCAAGAAGCCTCCCTGTCCCCGCCTCCCTCCTCATCCTTTTCTTGAGAGAATGCCAACTCCAGGACGGCCTTCTGGGCCTGGCGGGTGGCAGCAAATGTCCCGTGGCTTGCAGGGGAGACATTCTTATGAAATAAATGACCCAGGAACCCATTAATGCGCTGTTTCTCTTGGGAACTGGGGAACATGAGTCAACTCTCAGACTCCTAAAGCTGGTTGCATCTCCAGCTAGCTTCTGGATTCTTCCTTTGCCTCTGTCTCCCCCAGCCCCCACCCTGACCAGCCTCAGTGTCTGCACACAGGGCAAACAACAGTCTCCATCATCTTTCTCCTCCTCCCCTTCCATGGGATGCTTGAGGCAGTAGACTTGTACCTAGCTGCCTGCCTGCCTGCCTGCCTTGCCATTCCACCCGACCCGGCCGCCCTGGCCACACACCCCCACCCGCTTCCCCCATCTTTTGGCACCCACCTGGACCACCAGAAATCCCAAGTGTGCACCACCCACCAGCTCTCAAAGCTGCAGATCCTTCCTGGGCTGTGAACGGAGCCAGGGATGAGGAGGGGAGCAAGGGAACGGAGTATTTAATTGTCTCCCAAGATAAACAGCATCAAAGACAAGCGAGGTTTCAAAGTAGGGACTGACTATCAGCTGGACTGCTGGTGGCCTCGCCAGCCGTCCAAGAGCCGGAGGGGCTGGCCCGTTCCAGGCCAACCTGGCACGAGGTCTCTGCTCAAGCAGAGAGTCACTCTACAATTACACCGGGCCCCTTTGTGTTCTCTCTCTCTCTCTCTCTCTCTCTCTCTCTCTCTCTCTCTCTCTCTCTCTCTCTCTCCATCCCTCTCTCTCCATCCCTCCCTCTCTCTCTCTCTCTGTCCCACTGTGCGGGGTACCACAGCCGCCCTCCCTGTCAGGCCGTTTCTCGTGGCGCTGCGGCGCCGTGGAGAGGAGCTAATTGGATTTGTTGTCACCTCCTGAAGCTGCCAGGAGCTCACGTCTGCTCTGGTTACAGATGAAGACATCACGGTGACAGGCTCAGAGACAGCTCAGCTGGCATCCCAAGGCCACTAATAGAGCCATGTTGATTTAATGTCCGAGTGGAGAGGTGCAGGCAAGCTGTTCAAGTTTTCCCTTCCAAACAAAGCCGGGATCTACCATCCGTCATCTGTGGATCAGTAAATAAGCATCCGTGCGCCTCCAGGAGCTCTTAGCCACTGCCACGAAAGAATGACAAACTATTTGAGATGGGGAGCCGGGACTTTGAAACGAAGCATCTCTCTCTCTCTCTCCTCTCTCTCTCTGGTTTATGCTGCCCTCAGGGAGCCCGGCTAATTCCACCAAACATAAATTTTACTTAACTATGTAATTATAAATGGATGTGCACGGGGTATGAGGTGTTCCGTGCGTGGATTAAGGAGAGGGGCCAGGGAAGATGAGCCCTGTCTGTTTTCAGGAAACTCGTTCATCCGTTTGATGGACATTTGCTGAGTACCTACTATGTGCCAGGCACTGGTTGAATGGGATAGGGCTTGCCTTCAGAAGCTCACGAGCGGGGCATGGACTCAGAGTTACAATGAAAAGTATTAAGAGCTCCGAGGATGGTAAACGCAGGGGCGAGGGGAAGACGGATATGGGGCGCCCTGGTCATTGTGAGGGGCTTCCAGGGGGGCACCTGAGCCAGGGCCTGCCTGCAGTGGAGTAGGGGACTTTACAGACCCCAATGCCCCGACCCTCTGTATGAGGGCAGTGGGGTCTGCAACGGGCACACCTGGTGCAAGGAACAGGTGGTGGGCAGCCATCCCTTCTAATCCACTGAAGGCGCCTGGACGCCCTTGAGCTTGCAGAACCTGGGAGGCCCCAAGAAGTGTCTTTGTAGGGTAGATGGCGGATGGCGGATGGGAAATATAGCAAGTGAGGCCCGTGGGGCCCAGGCCTGGAGCTCAGATGTCTGTTCAGCTCCCCAACGCACCAAGGGCCACCATGGGCCAGAGTGGTTCTCATTGTGAGGGTCCTGTGCACTCAAAGGATGCTCTCCCTAGAATTTTCCTCCCAGATGCCCCATGTGCAGCCACTGGCCGGCACCCAGCTTTGGGATGCTGAACTGTCTGACACCACCCCTTCCACCCTGATCCCTGGCAGCTCATCAGAAACAGTGACACAGGGACCCCACCCGTCATCAGAGGTGGTACCTGGGGCCCTGGAACTACCATGGAGCCACCTGAAGGCCCTCGAGAAAGTGACGCGGCCACAGCCACAGGCAACGCTGGTACAGGCTGCTTATAATATCAGACGAGGTCGGGGGCCCCGCATCCTGACAAAGACCCCCGTTCCTGAACTTTCCTCCACGCGCCCTGGCATCCTGGCTTACAGAGGTGGACAGAATTCCTCACACTCCCAGGAAGCAAGCCAGCTGATCTCAGACACCGTGGAGAAGGAGCCAGTGTGTGCCCACGTCCATGCCATCACACAGGACTCTGCGGGCAGTCCTCGGGAACGGAGCGGAGGGCCAGGAAAGCTAAGATCTGGACCCAAGGAAGACTCCACAACAGGAAGAGAAGAAAATGCCTATTGTTTAGCAGCTAATGAGAGTGGTAACTCCTGAAACCAGAGCACAAAGACCAGATGATAAACAGCAGAGAGAGACCGGAGGGAAGGTTGCTCAACCCTAAGGGAGCAGACGGGAGCCACAGGGTGGCTAAGAGGGAAACGACCAGGCCGGGCACTTGGGAGGCTGGGACAGAAGATCGCAGGTTCGAGGCCAACCTTAGCAACTTAGGAGACTCTCAACAACCTAGTGAGACCCTGCTTCAAAACAAAGAATAAAACGGGCTGAGTGTGTAGCTCGGAGCGAAGAATGATCCTGAGTTCAGTCCCCAGTGCCCCCCCCACACACACACAGTAACAAATACCAGGCACGTGATATTAAAAGACAATCTTGAAACTCACATTGTTAGCTGGGCGTGGTGGCACATGCTTGTAATCCCAGCATTCCGGAGGCTGAGACTGGAAGATCGCGGTTCGTGGCCAGCCTCTGCTACTTACTGAGGCCCTCCGCAACTTGGTGAGACCCTGTTTCAAAATAAAGAATAAAAAATAGGTCAGGGGGTATAGCTCGGAGGTCGAATGCCCCTGCGTTCCATCCCTAGTCTCACACACACACAAAATAATAATAATAATAATAATAATAATAATAATAATAATATAAAATAATAAAAATTAAGGCTGAAGGTGTAGCTCGGAGGTAGAATGCCCCTGGGTTCCATCCCCAGTGCCGAAAAAACAAAGCAAAAACCTCAAATTGTTGATGTACTGAGAAAGTTTGAGAAAAGTAATGACAGCAGATTAGAGTAAGCAGAGAAGTGACTACGGAAAGCCGGTGAGGCCAGCCCGAGACGCGCGGCTCCCTGGAGTAGAGAATTTGACAAACGGGGAATGTAGAGGAACAATACAAAAAGGTTTTCTTTTAAATGGACAGTTTCTTCAACAGACCAAAAGTAGGCTTGGACAGTGTTCCAGAAAACCTTGACTCAGTGCCGTCACCATGGAAACGCTGTCCGGTTAAAGGACAGAGCACCGAGGACATGGACCATGGCTTTGCAGGTCAAGACAGGAAAGCAAATCACCGCCCGAAGGAAAGCCTGCAGCTGGCCCAGCACTGCTCCGCAGCCGTCCTCGGGGCCCAGTGTGTGAGCTCCGGAGTTCCAGAGGACTCAGCCAGTGGGACCAGGCTGAGTGTGGCGGTGCACATTTGTAATCCCAGTGCTCGGGAGGCCGAGACAGGAGGATCGCAGGTTCAAGGACAGTCTCAGCAAGTAGTGAGACTCTCCTCAACCTAGTGAGGCCGTTTCCAAATAAAAATAAAACCGGGCTCAGACATCTGGATTCAATCTCCAATGCCATCAAATTTAATTTTTCAAAAATTAAAAATAAAAAGGGCTGGGAATGTAGCTCAGGGGTAGAGCACCATTGTGTTCAATCTCCACTATCATACACCCCAAACATGAAAAAAAATTAAAAATAAAAAAATGGTAGCACACACCTGTCATCTCAGTACTTGGGAGGCTGAGACAGGAGGATTACAGGTTCAAGGCCAGCCTCAGCAACTTAGCGAGGCCCTCTACAACTCATCAAGACCCTGTTTCCAAATAAAAAACAAATAAAAAAGGGTTAGAGGTATAGCTCAGAGGTGCAATACTCTCAGGTTTAATCTCTAGTACAAAAAAAAAAAAATGTAGTACCCAGCCTCATTGAAAACTGACCATCATTGAAATCATTCCAAAGGAATTACAGAAGGGAGGCAAAGCCAAACAGCGGTGTCATCCGGTGCTCAGAACAGGCAGCGGGACAAAGAACGACCTTGATCCCAGGACGGAAACAACCTCGGATCCCGGGGCAGGTGCTCGCAGGAAGCGGGAAAGGAGCCGCACACCTTTCCTCTGGGGTCCAGAAGGCCCCTCAGTGGCCCCTCAATGACAAAGCAAGGGAGTCCTGCACCTGGGGCCGGAGCCCGGGAGGCCACCCAGCAGATGAGAGATGTCAACAAAATTTTGGAAGACGGGCAATGAATGGAGCAGTGGTAATTGACTTGGCAGACCAGAGCCAAAGCTTAATTGATTTCCAGGGGTGACGAGAAGTGCGGACAGCAAGAAGCCAGCCAGTCCCCACCCCATCCCCAGAGGCGCACGCAACTTAGGCCCAGGACCCAGGACCCAGGACACCAGGAAGCGGGAAGGCATTCTACCTTCGAGCTACATTTCCCAGCCCTATTGTATTTTCTTTATTTTGAAACAGGGTCTCACTGAGCTGCAAAGGGCCTCACTAAGTAGCTGAGGCTGTCCACAAACCACAATTCTCCAGTCTCAGCCTCCCGAATGCTGGGATTACAAGCGTTGGCCACCACGCCTGACTCCATTTTTTATTCTTTATTTTGAAACAGGGTCTCACTGAGTTGCGAAGGGCCTCACTGAGTAGCTGCGGCTGGCCACAAACCTGCCATCCTCCTGTCTCAGCCTCCTACATACTGGGAGCTATCATACTTGGCTGAATTTTTCATTTTATTTTTTAATTTTTATGCTCTTAGTAGGGCATTGCAATCAGACAGTGCAGTGAGCCTCAAGGTGGTCCAAAATTACGTGCGCAGAGCCCAGCTCTTAAATAAGTGGGCAGACAAGGCTAGCCAGAGATGGTCATTGGAAGCAGAGAAACGTAGAAAAGGTTTTAATGCTGGTGAAACCACGCAGCCTTCAGAGGGGACAATGAGAACAAGTAGAAGGCGAAAAGGACTTAAAAGTCCAAGCTGGGCGTGGTGGCGCCACTGTAATCCCGGTACTCGGGAGGCTGAGACGGGAGGATCTCAGGTGTGAAGCCAGCCTCAGTAGCTTAGTGAGGCTCCCAACAGCCTAGAAAGACTCTAGTTCAAAATAAAACAAGGGCTGGGGTACATAGCTCAGAGGTAGAATGCCACTGGATTCAATCCGCAGCACCAAAAAATAATAATAATAGCAAAGGGATTTCTACTGGCTAGATCGGGCCGCGTTGAGATCTATAAACCAGAAGCAGAGGCGGCAAAGGCCTGATTCGGAGCGGAGCGAGCGCCGCACGGCGCCGGCGGCTCTGTGTTGCTCTCTTCGTCATTTTGTGTGTCTTCCAAATTTCCCACAATGGACCCATATTAATTTTATAGTCGGAGGAAAAAAATATATAAAGATGTCACAGACAAAGCCGGAGGCAGCGGCAAACTCAGGGCGAGGACTGGCTGGGTGGGGGGCTGCGCAGACCCTCGCTCTCCAGGGACACCGGGTCGTGGGCAGCAGGGGCTGGGGGGCTCCCTGGCAGAGGACAGAGCTTCCAGATTGCAGGAGAGACCCTCCGCTGGGCCTGGGCTGGGGACTCCCTGGCAGTTGGCGGGGCCTGGGAGCGGCCGAGGGGACAGTGCCGGGTGGGCCCGGCACGCTGCAGGGTGGCTTGTGCCACCACCCAGTACATTGGCCAAGGTGTTTTTGTTTTTGTTTTTGGTGGTGGTACTGGGGATGGAACCCAGGGGCTTTCTACCTCCGGGCTAAACTCCCAGACCTACTTTATATTTTATTTGGAAACAGGGTCTCACTAAGCGGCTGAGAGCCTCACTAAGCAGCTGAGGCTGGCTTCGAACCTACGCGATCCTCCTGTCTCAGCCTCCCAAGTGTGGGGGTTACAAGCGTGCGCTACCACGCCCCGCTTGGCCAAGGTTTTTACCCACAGGCCTAGCCAGGGCCTCCTGCGCCAGCAACGGGCTGGGAGTGAGGCCAACAGAGACTAGGTCAGCCCGTCCCGCGCCCCCATATCTTCCCCCGCAAGGGCAGCGGGAAGGAGGGCCTCCTCCTCCTCTCACCTCTTATGGAAGAAGGATTTTGAAAAGAGGGAGGAGAGTGATGGCTGTGGCCACCTTGAAGAGCAAGACCCGGGGAAGACGATGGTGCCGGGGGTCAGAAGCCCCATGTGTGATGCCGCCGCCTGTGAGCTAGCATCTTGTCTTCCGCGCTTCCAGAACCCTCATGGGACACACACCCTTACCACAGTCCCCTAGCGAGTCCCCGCTGGACTCCCAGAGCCGGCTGACCTCTTCCCTCTCGCTTTCAGGGAGACACTTGGACCTCAAGATCATCTTCCACCCGACCCCATGGGATCCAGCCTGTATCTAAGTAGACCACACACACATGGGACTCTGACTGTGAGGCACAGTTAGGGGGTCGCCAGCCCTATCCGGAACAGGATCCCCACACAACACAGCCCCCTCGCTTGAGGCCTTTCTAACACAAGAGCGCACTGAGTTCCTTATAGACAAGAGGGTAAGGGACTCCCTGGACTGGGGTCTGCAGAGAAAGGGGTAGCGAGGGAGAAGGGCGGAGCTCCTGGGGCACTCTCTGGCTGCACCATGGCTGGGTGCAGGGGAGCTGAGAGGAAGCAGGGAGGAGGATGGCTCCTCCACCTCAAGGCTGTGCTGGGCTGGGGAGCACCCAGAAGCACGCATTTTGATTAAGGAACACTCACGGTGACTGTCCTGTGGGCAGCCGGGCGCGGTGGCACACCCTGGAATCCCAGTATTTAGGAAGCTGAGACAGGAGAATTGCAGGTTTGAAACCAGCCTCAGCAACTAGGTGAGGCTTGCATCAATGTAACAAGATCTGCGCTTCTAAATTTAAAAAAAAAGTTAAAAACAGGGGTGGGAGGTAGAATACCCCTGGGTTCCCTCCCCAGCACCACAAATAAATAAGTCAATAAACCAACAAGCAAATAAATAAACACAGTGGTCAGCCAAGGACCACCAGAGATGGTCACCCAAAGTAGAAAACGTACTTGGGAGGCTGAGACAGGAGGATCACAGGTTTGCAGCCAGCCTCAGCGACTTAGTGAGGCCCTCCGCAATTTAGTAATACCCTATTGGCAGTACACGCTTGTAATTCCAGCGTTTGAGAGGCTGAGACAGGAGGATTGCAGTTTGCGGACAGCCTCAGCTAGTACTTAGTGAGGCCCTTTGCAACAACTCAGTGAAACCCTGTATCAAAAAAAAAAAAAGAAAAGAAAAGAAAAATAGGGCTGGGGGTGTAGCTCGGAGGTAGACTGTCCCTGGGTCCCACCTCAGTACCGCAAAAAAAATATAAAAAATAGAGCTGGGTGCTATAGCTTGGAGGTAGAATAATCCAGGGTTCAGTCTCCAGCACCACTTAAAAAAAATAGAGGAAGAGGAGGAGGAGGAGAAAAGGAGGAGGAGGAGGAGGAGGAGGAGGAGGAGGAAGAGGAGAAAAGGAGGAGGAGGAGGAGGAGAAGGAGAAGGAGGAGAAAAGGAGGAGGAGGAGAAAAGGAGGAGGAAGAGGAGAAGGAGAAGGAGAAGGAAGAGGAGGAGGAGGAAGAGGAAGAGGAGGAGGAGGAGGAGGAGAAGGAGGAGGAAGAGGAGGAAGAGGAGGAGGAGAAGGAGGAGGGAGAGGAGGAAGAGGAGGAGGAGAAGGAGGAGGGAGAGGAGGAAGAGGAGGAGGAGGGCCGGAACACCACTCTACGCTCTGGGCCTCACCTTCTTGTGACCCGTTGGGCAGGACCAGGTCTGGAATGTGTGAGCAACAGGTGATCGCCTCTTGTCTTGGCCAAGAACTCAGTGCTCCACCCTGACACAGCCCCCGGCTGGGCCTCCAGAGCAGCTACAGCAGCCAGGTACCCCTCAGCCCCGCGCCTCCCTGCTGACCCTGGCCCGCGCCGCCTTCTGCACCCTCCCTGGAGGTCTGGAGGGCTAAGCGGCCTCCTGCCCAGATTCTAAGCCTGTCCCAAGACCCAGACCCCGGCTCCCGAGCAGCCTGGGGCCTCCACCTTCCTCCAACTTTCTATCCCTTACCCGGAGATTATTAAATATAACCCCCATTTGCAGGAAATATGCAAAAACTGTTTATCTTTGGAAACGAAAATATATGAAACTGAGTCATCAGGCAAATTATACGCATGAGTACGTGGCAAATGCTCAGGGCCAGCAATCCTGAAATAGCTCGTGAAAGCCTTTCCGCGGCTCCCCTTTCTGCCTACGGAGCACTTTTGAGCAAAGTTCACTGCCGGCAGCCCAGCCGCAGTCAGTCGAGCCCCACCGCGCCTCCCAGCAGTCCTGCGAGCTCGGAGGGTGCTGGGGGCCACAGACCACTGCCCCGGTCTTGGTCTCTCGACTGCAGCGTGAGACGAGGTCATCTCTGTGCTCCGCGCAACCCCAAGGCTCCCACGGTTTAGAAGTCCCGCAAACGTTCCTCTTTCCTGACAACCTCCCAACACAGGAGCCCAAGAGGCTTCCAGCAGCTGCTCCTCCTCCAGTATGGCCTCTCTGTCACCTCGGCCCAGAGAAGGGGTGGGGGGAAGCCCGGGAGGGACACGGCTCCGGAAGCTTATGGAGCCCCCTGCCCGCCATGCTTTCTTCTCCCTCCCTCCCAACGTGCACCCCCATCACGTCCCCTACCCACAGGCTTTTGACCTCAGGGCTTTCTGCAAATAAGGTCCTCTGTGCCAGACTGGACTAGATATCAGGAAACCCAGATTCTAGCGCAGATTCCCCAGCTCACCATGCCGTCTTGGCCCTGCAACACTCCAGGCCACTACTTGAAGACTGAGTTGGTCGTGAGAAGTTCTCATTCTAAACAAGTGCTGGGGAAACTCCAGTCACAAGTACACACACTCGTTCATTCACTCAACAAACACCAGTGGAGCGCTGGCTGAGAGCCAGGCACTTGCAGGCTTTGGGGCGCCAGGGCACTTGAGCCAAAGTGACCCACAAGCTGCTTCTGGTCCTGGAGAAGGTGCCGGCTCCACTGTGGGGCCAGGCGCTGCTCTCATGCCGGGGCCGGGCAAACTCTGACCGTGGCCTTTGTTAGATTGCCTTCTAGATAGAGATCATAGATCTTAATTCAGGACAAAGTAAAAGCTGGTCAGGCTGGGTGTGGTGGCAACACCTACAATCCCAGTACTTGGGAGACTGAGACAGGAGGATCGCAGGTTTGAGGCCAGCCTCAGCAACTTAGCGAGGCCCTTTGCAATTTAGTGAGATTTTGTTACCAAATAAAAAATAAAATAGGCCAGGTGTAGTGGCACA
This sequence comes from Muscardinus avellanarius, assembly GCF_963383645.1. Taxonomy (NCBI): domain Eukaryota; kingdom Metazoa; phylum Chordata; class Mammalia; order Rodentia; family Gliridae; genus Muscardinus; species Muscardinus avellanarius. Next base: position 99,682,395 of record NC_137798.1, on the reverse strand, counting down.
CGCTTGTAATCCCAGTGCTTGGGAGGCAGAGACAGGAGGATCAAACAGGTTCAAGGCTAGCCTCACTGGCTTAAGAGACCCTGTTTCCAAATAAAAACATAAAAAATAGGTGTCTGGGAGTGTAGCCTGGAAGTAGAAGGCTTTCCAGGAACCCCAGTACCACCAAAAAAATAATAATAAATTAAAAAATAAAAATAATAAAATAGGGCTGGGGATGTAGCTCAGAGGTAAAATGCCCAGGGTTCAATTCCCAGGATGGAAGAAGAGAAGAAGGAAAGAGAGAAAGCTGGAAAAAAGGAGGAAGAGGAAGAGAAAGGAAGGAAGGAAGGAAGGAAGGAAGGAAGGAAGGAAGGAAGGAAGGAAGGGGCGAGCCGCTGGCAGCATTGCCTGTTACCCCAAGCCTCCAGACACTCTCCACCCAGCAAAGTCTCTGTCCTGGGAAATGCCTACCAGCAATCTCTGTAAAATCCGTTCCTCTTTCAGCCCAGGGCTCCAGCTGCCTGGCAAGGACGTGGACAGTGGCAGGGACACCTGGGCGGCAGGTCACCAGGCCCTGCCACCCTCCTTGCTCTGGCTGCTCCTGCTCTGACCCCACTCACAGCACCCTCTCACCCCCAGCCACCAACTGAGGCCCTCTGCAGGCCCTCTCAGATGGGCTTCCTTAGAGGCCCCACTGGAATCTCAGCCTCCATCAGCGTGGCTCAGTGCCAGGCCCCATGCCTGAGTCAGGATGCTCAGTCCAGCTTTAGCCTGGGGAAACCCATCCCTGCCCCTGCCGGACAGCCAGGGCAGCCCCAGCAGCTGCCAGCCAAGGCCGGAGTCTGCACGCAGCATCCAGGGGACAGTCTGGGAGGCTCTAGGGTCTGGGCACCCAGCAAGCACTCAGGACCTGTTAGTTGCCATGGTTACAGGAACAGCAGCATCCCCGAGGCGCAGGCAGACCCCAGTCAAGGTGTGCTCCCAGATACGCTGGTCCCTGCCCAAGCACCGGACCCCCGTGAGTGAGAGGCTAGAGGGGGCACAGGGGCAGGATGAGGAGCCAGGAGCAGGCAGAAGGCCAGGCCCAGGTCCCGACGGCGACATTCACACTTGTACATCACAGCACTACAGCAGCCACTGCGGCTGGCTGGCTTTCTTTGCTGCCCTCTCTTCTAGAGGTAGCCCCACTGCAGGACAGACCTGGAGTACCCCACTCCAGGAAAGACTCCCACTGGCTGAGCCAGAGAATGCACCCAGAATTTGGGAATTGACACGTGGCCCCAAGACTCAGGGCTCGGGGTAGGGGGCGCTGAATTGGGCCAAGTCAGGGCAGGGACTGACAGCTTCTGATTCCTTGGCCCAAGTCCTTGGCTGATCCCTGTCCTCCCTGTATCAGTGCCTCTCCTACCCACAGGAAACCCTCATTTCCTACTGAAACATTCTAAGCTGTCAGATAAGGCAGAGTCACTCTCTGTTGCTTGCCACCAAAGAGTCCAAGTGACTACACAGGGCTCAGCCACAGTCTGTGTTACAGGCTGAGACCCCGAGGCTGCCAACCTTGCCCTGGGAAAGAAAGGCAAGCCGAGAGATCTGGGCTTCTAGCTCTGCCCTGTGTACTCTCTGACAACCCCCTAGCACTTGCTGGAATTGTGGGACCCTGCCTCAGCCCCTGGCCCTTGGCTCTGGACTCCCCCAGGGTCTTCACATCCAGCACGCTGTTGCTGCTACTGATGCTGACGATGACGATGACGATGACGATGATGCTGATGCTAAAGATGACGATGATGGTGATGCTGAAGATGACGATGACGATGATGCTGATGCTGAAGATGACGATGACGATGATGCTGAAGATGATGATGACGATGATGCTGATTCTGATGCTGAAGATGACGATGGCGATGATGCTGATGCTGAAGATAACGATGGTGATGATGCTGATGCTGATGCTGAAGATGACGATGAAGCTGATTCTGATGCTGAAGATGACGATGATGATGATGATGCTGATGCTGATGCTGTTAGAAGCAAATGGGATGTGCTCAGAGCAGTCAGGGAGGAGATGGAGGCCTCTGGGGAGACTAACACCCTGCTTCCTCTGCTGGGTGTGTGCAGGAACCCAAGCCTCGGAGCTTCCAGAACTGCCAGGAGCAGCTCCTCGTGCCCAAACCCCCATACACACTCTCTGAGGGCTTCCTGGGACCAGGGAAGCCGCTCCTCCCCCAAGACTGCTTGGAGAAGCAGAATCAGGAAAGTGGTTCCTGGCGCGTTTACGGCTTCCTCTGCTGGAGGAGCGGTTCTGCTCTCGGTAGTACATAAACTCTTGGCGAAGTTGGGTTTTCCATGGTTTGCTGAGCTCCTGAACACAGATGTCCCATTTGTGTTTCATTAGTACATCAGCCGCTCTGCGGCTTTCGACCTCTGCACCAGGCAATAATTACCTGGCTCGGGCCCATCCCCTCGCCAGCTGGCCGGGGACTTGCTCTGCCCGACCAGGGCTGTGTCTGCTGTCAGCCCTTCCCAGGCAACTGGACAGCTCCATCGTCACCGGGAGGTCTCAGTGGGCCTGTGTGAGCGCGGGGTGCGCTATGAGTGCGGGGAGGGGGGCATCGTGCAGACACCTCCAGTGGGAAAAGAGACTCCTGAGCTTAGCTACCCTGGGGAGGCCAGGAAAGAAGGGAGGAGGGGGGAGGGGACAAGGGAGGAGCTAGAGGAGGAGGAAGGAAGAGGGGAGGGGAGGGAAGGAAGGGACTGAGAAGTCCAGAGAAGGAGGAGGAGAGGGGAGCAGCGATGAGGATGAACGGGAGGCCCAGGCAGGCCCTGGAGCGGGAGCCTCCTCTCAGAGCTGGGCACGCTCAGGCGAGCCTGGCAGGCCGCAGCCTGGATCCCAGCTCCGCACCGTCTGGCTCCAGCCGATGGGCCAAGTGGTCTCTCAGCCTGTGGCACAGCAAGTTCTGATGACGTGGGCAGGATTTCAAGGGCAGCCTTGGCAGTGTGATGGGCTTGCACCCCTCTGTCCCAGAATGACAGATCTGAGTGCGGGTGCTGGGGGTCAGGGCCCCTCCCTCCACCCCCATGGCCTCCCCTTACAGAAAGCCACCAAGGGCCTGTAAACTCAGTATTCCAGAGGCTGAGACAGGAGGATGGCAGGTTTGAGGCCAGCCTCAGCAATTTAGACGGACCTTCAGCAACCTAGCGCAACCCCATTTCAAAAATAAAAAGAGCTAGCTGGGCATGGTGGCGCACGCTTGTAATCTCAGCGTCTGGGAGGCTGAAATGGGAGGATCTTGGGTTATGGCCAGCCTCAGCTACTCAGTGAGGCCCTTCGCAACTCAATGAGACCCTGTTTTAAAATAAAGAATAAAAAATAGGGCTAGGGTACAGCTCGAAGATAGAATGACCCTGGGTTCCATCCTCAGTACTGCAAAAAATAAGATAAAATAATAAAAAGAACTAAAGGACTTGGGGTTGGGGAGTATGGCTTGGAGGTAGAATCCCCCTGGGTTCAGTCCACAATGCCAAAAACAAAGATAAGATTTATTTTTAAAAAGAAAGCCACCAGCCAGGCGTGGTGGCACATACTTTTAATCTCAGCATTGGGGAGGCTGAGACACGAAGAATGTGGTTCACAGACAGTCCCAGATACTACTTAGTGAGGCCCTTTGCAACTCAGTGAGATTTTGTTTCAAAATAAAGAATAAAAAATAGGGCTGGGGGTGTAGCTCAGGGGTAGAATGCCCCTGGGTTCCATCCCCAGTACTGAAAAAAAAAAAAACAAAGCCACCAGAAGTGGGCAGGGAATGGGGAGGGAACTGGGGAAGGGCTAAATGAATGATGTGTGCATGTGTGCCTCCACCATCTTGCACTTCATTAAGATGTACAATGCGCCAATTAAAAAAAATTTTAAAGGAAAGCCGCCAGCAAGGAGGGCTCCATGGGGGAGGGGATTCAAAGCTCCTGAACACACAGTCCCCAGGCCCAGGGGCTGAAGGTGAAATTCATTCATTCTCTCTCTCTCTCTCTCTCTCTCTCTCTCTGTCTCTCTCTCTCTCTCTCTCTCTCTCTCTCTCTCTCTCTCTCTCTCTCTGTCTCTCTCTCTCAGAGGCATTCTACCTCCACATTACATTTCTTATTTGGAAACAGGATCTCACTAAGTTACAGAGGACCTCACTAAGTTGCTGAGGCTGGCCTCGAACATGCAATCTTCCTGCCTCAACCTCCTAAGTACTGGGAATACAAGTGTGTGCCACCACAGCCGGCTTGAAGGTGAAATTCTAACCTACAGATCAAAGGAATGTGCTGAGAGGCTCCTGCAGCCAAATTTCTGGCCCTCCCACTTTCCCAGGCCCCTTCCGAGCCCTGAGCCTAACCTGAAACATGTAGTTTTATAAGAGGGTGCCCCATACTGTGTAAGCTCCAGGCCCCTTTAAACTGGGTCTGCCCTGGCACAAATGTTCGGCCATGCACTTCCATCTACACTGAATTCCAGCCTATGTTAGTTCAGATCTGTGCAGGGACTTGGCGAGGCTGTGGATGGAGGGCCTGTGGGGAGGAGACGCTAGGGGGTGCCCTGGGGAGAGACAGGAGGAGGACCCACCTGGATCAGGTGCGCATGCGTCTGCCATGCAAAACATGATCGTTCATTTTCCAACAACCTGAGGAAGATCTGCTCACTCGTGCTTTGCAGGACTGGAACTCAGAGAGGGAACTGGTCCTGGAAGGGAGTTGAGGCTCAGGCTCGGGTCCGCAGGCACCCGGCCAGCTCCCTGCCCAGGTGGACTCCCATGCACACGGGAGCCGGGGGGACGGCAGTGATCACAGAGGACCTCTCTCTTAGGATGGTTCAAATTCCTGTCCTTTCTACTTTATGACGGTGCAAAAGTGATTTGGCCAGGCACGGTGGCTCAGGCTTGTAATCCCAGCATTTGGGAGGCTGAGACAGGAGAATCACAGGTTCGAGGCTAGGCTCTGCAAATGGGCAAGACCCTGTTTCAAAAGAAAAAATTAAAAGGCTGGGGGTTTTAGCTTGGAGGTAGAATGCTCCTGGGTTCAATCCCCAGTACAAAAAATCCCCTACTTCCACTACACCTAATAAATGTAGGGAATAAGCCCCCTGAGGGTTGCAACTAGACCCTTGGGGGCCACTGAGGCAGGAGCCCAAGCCCAGGCCCTCAGGGCCAGGCCAACAAGCCTCTGAGGGGACTGACAGGTAGGACGGTGGCAGTGGAAGTGCCAGTGTCCGGCCGGGTGCCCGGGGTGCGGAGCGAAGCGGAGATGCAGCTTTTTACCCATATGTCTTCAGTTCTCGGGGTTGGCAGGGTTGGCAGCTGATTCAAATGTCGCTGTGAGCCCATTGCCTCCCGTGACTCGGGCCTGCTCTGCTGTCCCGCACTCGATGGAGGAAGAAAGCTCCTGGCGGGAAGGAGCCTCCAGTCCCACGGCTGTCACCCATCACGTGTCTGCTCTGTCCTGGCCCACTCCTGGCTTCTGCTTCCTGGGAGTGAAAGAAACGCTCCTGAAGAAGAGATAAGAGAGAGACCAGGCGAGGAAGAGCAAGTGCCGGTCAACAATTCCTAGGAAAATGTAAGTTGTGCTTCTGAATCCATGTGACCCCAATAAAGACAGGTGGGGTCAGGGCCAAGCAGGCAGGGAGGGGACATCACTGCTGACTTAAAGATTCAAAGTGTGATCATGGAACCAGCCTAGATGCCCATCAGTGGATGAATGGATCACAAAACTCTGGTATCTATACACCATGGAATTTTACTCAGCCATAAAGAACAAAATCACGCCATTAGCAGAAAATACATGGAATGCAAGAATATTATATTAAGTGATTTTATAAGTCAGCCTCAAAAAATAAGTAGATGTCTGTTCTCTCTTATATGTGGAAGCTAGAGAGATATTCAGAAATATGGACAACATCATTAGGGAAGGTGGGGACAATCATAAAGAATGCAAGAGTAGAAATAATACTATGAAACCAAGGGTGGTGGCTCACACTTGTCATCCCAGCATTTGGGAGGCTGAGACAGGAGGCTCGAGGTTCAAGGACAGCCTCAGCTATTTAGTGAGGCCCTTTGCAACTCAATGAGACCCTGTTTTCCAAAGAAAGAATAAAAAACAGGGCTGGGGGTGTAGCTTGGAGGGAGAATGCCCCTGGGTTTCATCCCCAGTACTGCGGAAAAAAAAAGAAAGAAAGAAAGAAAGAAAGAAAGAAAGAAAGAAAGAAAGAAAGAAAGAAAGAAAGAAAGAATACTGTGAGTGTATACAGAATTGCCAATTCCAATCTCAAAGACTTGTAGGTGAGGCGGGACCTGGAGGGAAGGCAAGAAGAGTTGTGTGCATGTATTTCTCTGACATTCATTCAATACCCCAATATGTTGTAAAATTACAATGCACCCAATTGAAAAAATTTTTTTTTCGAGCCAAATGCGTTTCTCCTATTGATTGGTTGCACAGGTTCCTGAGCAGGTTATTTCAGCAGGCTTAGCCTCTTAGTCTTTCCATCCATGAAATGGGGTCATACAAGCAGCTCGCCCTTTTCTGTTTACTGAGGGCAATATACAAGCTCCAAACTTCTTGCAAGCTGTGAACACGTGGCCTTGGACAAGCAAGGAGACGCTCTGAGATGACGTGACGCCGCTACCACTATCAGCCACCACTAACAAAACAAGGCTGAACGGAACATCCAGTGCCAAGAGCTAATCATCTCAGTGCCCGGGCTTCGCATCACTCTCCTTTGAGGAACCATTTTCTGCAGGAAAGAGCGCTGCAGACTGGGACGTGATAAAAGTCCAGCCACAGGCAGAGGCAACAAGCGAGGAGGGGGAGAGAAAGTGCTAACACAGCAGCATCCCTCTTGGGGTTTTTCTGAGTTAGAGAATGCCATCACTAACCTGCGGTGTTTTTAAACATCACCCAGAACCAGGAACATGGCGAGGAAACAGACGTACAGAAATAAAATCTGCTGGACCCAGAGGGAGGGCAGGGAGAGGGTAGGGAGGAAAACACAAGTCCACAGGAAGGAAAGTGCCTCGGCCTCTGGATGACTTGGGACTCTGCACCCTGCCTGAGCCGCCAAAGACACAGGGGGCTCCTCCTCCCACGCATGGCGGTCTCCCCGACACCCCAGGGACCCACACATAGCCGTCTACCCAGGGGCACCTCTGTAGGGACTCTGAGCCCCAGGCCAGCCAGTCAGGAGCAGAGGCTCCGCCCCTTTCCAGCCCTCCGCCCCCACCCCAGCTAGGTTTTCTCTTCTGCAGAATGGGAAGGAGGAGGTACGGCATATGAGATTGTGATAAGGATTCAGAAAATGCATGCAGACAACCAGGAATTTTCAGGTACTCAATAACGTGCCCAAAGTAACACGATGTCCGTGTTGCAGAGCTGGTCTGTCCCTCGGCCTCCCCGTTCTGTGGCCTGATCTGTCACCGCTCAATCAATGCACTAGGACAAAAGTCACACTCTGGGGGTCCCAGAGACAGTTTTGGTGTTCACGGTGTTGCAATTATTTTTGTTGCCATTTTCTTTTCTTTTCTTTATTAAGGAGAAAGTTTGCATCAAACCTTGTATCTTTGCTTTCCTTTTAAGGAAGGATCACTTCCCTGCTCACCAGGCCTGAGCCTCAAAAGGCAGCATCTGTCCACCCACTCTGGGCAGGACACTTGCCCCCGGTCCCACTCTTCTCCCCCCAACTCACGCCAGGCCTGCGTTCTGTGCTGGGGAACTTGGCCAGGGGGCCTGCAGCCTTGCAGCAGGGAGGCCCTCAGTGCCTGGAAGATGCCAGGGCCCTCTCAGAACCGGGCCAGCGAAAACTGCCAACACCCCTCGGAATGTCCTGACATCACCCTCGGTAGCAGCAGGAGATGTGATTTATGAAGAAGGATAAGCACGGGAAATGTGCCGAGCGTGGCTCCACAGTGGCGTGAGCAGAGATGCCGTGTCCACAGGCCTCCGGGAGGAGCTGGGTCAGAAGAGAAACCCAAGGGGCCGACTCGGAGCAGCAGAGTGGGCCGTGGGCAGTTCCAGCTTATTAGGAAAGTACCCACGGGGTGCAAGAGCCCAGGGAAAAGGAGAGGTCAGTGCAGGGAGGGACAAAATTCCTTTCCTGTTTCTGCCTGAATCCCAGAGAGAGGACACTGGATCCACTGAGCAGGCACTAGGGAGCAAACATCCTGAAAGATGCCCGTGGACTGGAGGACGTAGCCCCACGGCAGGGGTGCAGGTCACCAGCTGCTCAGTCTTCGGTACCCAGAGGAAGGTGCAAAGCCAGGCTCGCGGGGCCTGGTGTGCCTTGACGTCAGGAGGGCGCTGGCGGGAGAGCCAGCCTGGCACAGGCTCAGGGTCAGAGCAAGCGCACTCTGTTGGTGGTGGTTATACTAGTCAGCTCTTTGTCGCTATAACCAAAATGCCTGACAAGAACAACTTAGAGAAAGAAATGTTTATTTAACTCACCGCTTCAGAGGTTTGGGTCATGGTGGCCAGCTCCAAGGCAAAGACATTATGATGGCAGGCCAGGGCAGAGGACAGTCAGAAACAGAGAGAGACAGAGACAGAGACACAGAGAGAGAGAGACAGAGAGAGAGAGAGACAGAGACAGACAGAGACAGACAGAAAGAGAGACAGAGAGAAAGACAAAGAGAGAGAGACAGAGAGAGAGACAGACAGAGACAGACAGAGAGAGACAGAGAGAGGGAGAGACAAAGAGAGAGAGAGACAGAGAGACAGACAGAGACAGACAGAGAGAGACAGAGAGAGACAGAGAGAGAGACAAAGAGAGACAGAGAGACAGAGAGACAGAGAGAGAGACAGAGAGAGAGACAGAGGGGGAGAGGCAGGAGAGAGATACAGTCCCCAAGCCACATCGTCCCCAGGGACTTACTTCCTCCAGCCATAGTGATCCATCAGCAGATTTATCCCCTGGTGAGGCTGGAATCCTGGTTTAATTATTTCACCTCTGAATATTTCTCTGTGGTCAACACATGAGCTTTTCCGAGGTATGCACAGTATCTACACAGAAGCTTTTCTGGGAGCCACACCATATTTGAACCATAAGTTATCAAGGCAGAACTGCGGGATCCTGGTTTTGGAAGAGTAGCCTTTTGGTTGGGTATTCTATCAGGATGCTTTTCAGTCACAACAAAAACTTCGGTCATACTGGTGGGTGTTGTAACATTGAAACTGAGTCACGGGTAGGTCTCAAAGAAGGCAAAAGTCAGCCACATGATTGTGTGAGACCAGGCCTCTTTAATTAACTGGCACCTTTGGGCGAGGTCTGCCGACTGTGGAGGAAAGGACTGATGACTGGTAAGCAAAGTCACAGTCAGCAGAGTCACACCGCAGAGAGGAAGTGGGGTTATTTATGTAGCCGGGGTCTTGAGATGGGGCTAGTGGCATGGGAATGCCAGTCCTCTCACAACACTGGGAGTCTCACCACATCTCTGCTTCTGACTTCTGGGGTTCTACCTCCTGTCCCACATGAAGTGGGGAAGAGAGACCCAACCTATCATTCTGGCCTTTTGGTGATATTGGGCGATGACCAAGTCAATAACTACTTTCTGCTGTCAGAGATGTCATTATCGGGGCCCCTTGGCCAGGAGAGGTTGGGTCATTTGGAAGTGGGCAGGTGGAAGTATGGCTGTGGTAGGAGTTGACAGGAGGTTACCCTGGACAGCTCAGTAATGCATGTTTGAATGAACTTTAGCAGACGAGGGGCTATTAAAAAGAAAAGGCAAATCATGAAAATGGGTCCCAGGAAAGGAAGGAGCCCAGCAGCTACTGGCCCTTGGAACCCTTCCAGATATGAGACAGACTGTCAATATCATGTTTTTAGATTCTCATTTAACCTGGTCAGAGTTTAGACATTTTCCTCTACTAGACCAGGTTCATTAATGTAATAGTAGCATTTTTCCCCTGAGAAAGAAACACACACCACCCTTTTCAGCAGCGAGTAAATGGAAAACTCATCTATTTTAATTTGCAGGGCTACCCTAGCAAGGGAGGTAATTTGTTGCTGAAGGGAGGCCAAAGAGGAGGTTGCAGGTTTCATTTTTTTTTTTTTTTTTTGGTACTGGGGATGGAACCCAGGGGCATTCTACCTTTGAGCTGCACCCCCAGCCCTATTTTTTATTCTTTATTTTGAAACAGGTTCTAAGTTGCTGAGAGCCTCATTAAGTTGCTGAGGCTGGCCTTGGACCCATGACCCTCTTGTCTCAGCCTCCCAAGTACTGGGATTACAGATGTGCGCCCCCACACCTGGCTCCATTTAGCTATTGATGGATTCATCCTCCTGTTTCAACTGTTGCTTAAAAGCTCCACCTCTGAACCTTGCTGCATTGAGACAACGCCGTCGGTGCATGAGACTTCAGAGGACATCTCAGATCAAAACCATAATACTCAGTGTGCTGTTTCCAGAAGTGTGGGGGGGGTAACTAGGAAGTTGGAACAGCACGGTGGGGAGCAGAGCACAAAGGGAGTCGAGGGTGGCAGCTAGAAGACAGCCACCTGGCTGAGCCGAGCAGGGCTATACTAAGCTCCTGGGGACTCAGTCGTCCCTTTGCCACCCCACCCAAGGAAACCGCTGAGCCTGGTCAGGCCCCACACTGGACCTCAGGGCCCCGGTACCCCTGCTAACTTGTGGACTGGGATAGCTTACACCACCCGGGGCTGCGAGAGCCCGTAACTTACAGAGGTCAATGCCCCAGCCAAGAGAGGCCTCCAGGGGCTCTAAGCTCCCAAGGGCAAGAGGACAGGTCTCAGCAGCGGGAGGGGAGGGATCCCACTCTCCTTGCCAGCGATTGGCTTAGGCGTGGGTATATGGAGGGTTCCCACCGGTGAAAAGGGAGGGGATTGAAAGGGAAAGAGGCCAGGGCTTTGGGTAAAGGTTGTCCTTGCTGATAATTAAAAAAAAAAAAAAAAAAGCCACTTCATTTGAAATTGTCCCTTTCTACATTTGGACTTCATGGCGTCTGGATGGCATGTCTGAGCAGAGGGAGCCACTTTGTGACCGTGGAGGGGGAGGCACCTGTGAATACACTGATGTGTTCAGGGGGGTCAGGGAAAGCCAGGCAGGGTCCTGCCACCCTGGGAAGGTGGCACAGTGTGGCAGTGTCCCCACTTTCAAAGCCAGTGGAGCTGAGGTTTTGCAGTCTGGGCCTAGAAGCAGCCTCCTGACCACAGGATCCGCAGAGACTGGGGGCCGCGCAGGCCTGGGCGGCTGGGACGCTGGCCAGCCTTCGCCAGCGCCTCTCGCCGGCCCCCGTCACATCTTGCATCGGGGAAGTGCCCTCACGCTGGGCAGTTTCTGCTACAAGAAACTTCTTTTTCTGTCACTTCCAGGCCACAAAGGGAAAAGATTTTCCTAAATCATTTTTTTTTTTACCCTATTCTAAACAAGTCTCACTTTAAAATGGCCAGAGGCCAGGTGGCACATGCCTATAACGCCAGTATCTGGGAGCCTGAGACGGGAGGATTGCAGGTGTGTGGCCAGCCTCGACAACTTAGCTAGGTACTCAGCAACTTAGGGAGACCCTTTTTCAGAATAAAAATAAAATTAAAATAAAACAGGGCTGTGAGTGTAGCTCAGGTAGAATGCCCCTGGATTCAATCTCTAAAATAAATACATACATACCTACATACATACACACACACACACACACACACATACACACACACACACACACACACACACACACACACACACACACACACACACAGGAAAAGACTGGAAGGAAATCTAATAGTATGAAAAAAATAAACAATGTATGCCCTGGGTGGTAGAATTTGGAGTTGACTTAATTTCAACTTTACCCTTCTACATATCTTCAAGTTTTCTAGAGTGAACACACGCTGAGAGTGTAGAATGGAGAGCAGGGTCGGGGCTGGAGGCAGCTGATGGGGTGGGAAGGAGATTCCCTGTTTCCCTCAAGGCGGGGCTCTAAGCACCCTCCGCCAAAGTGGACGGTCCAGGTATCTCTGGAGACTGCAGAAGGAAGAGTCAGAGGCTCCAGACCCGTCGCTTACAAAGCCTCCTTCCCTCCCTCCGCCAACTCCACTTCCCCCCAGATCTCTGCGGTTTTGTCCCCAAGACCAAGAAATGGCAAAGCCCCCAGAAGCATCCAGGCGCCACAGCCGCCCCACGCAGCCCGGCTCCTCGGAGCCCCTCGTGCACAGGGAGTTTGGCGCGTGGGAGGTTAATTCTCTTATCAAAACTGTACAAAATCCTAATTTTGCAGAGTGGCAATTTGGGGGGGAGAAAAAACCCAGCAATGGGAAAATGTTGGTTATGCAGCACTAGACATTCAGTTCTCGGGGGATCAATTATAAAAACACTCATTCAGCTATTTCTATTCAAATGAACACCTGAGGAGGAGGCCTCAATGGTTTTAAAAGTGTGTGGATATTACTGGATAAATGTTAGTCCAATAAAAGGGATCATCATCCGCTATTTGTGTACATTTAAGTTGACACTAAAAAGATCTTTGTGGAGTGGCTGCGGCTGCTTCTTTCTCTGCGTGCATCTTTTTAATCTCCGTTCCCTTAACGCTTTAGCAACTGAAGAAAACACACTCAATAAGGCTGGTCACGCTTTCTCCTCCTTGGTCGTCCCTGCCAGACCGAGCGGGGGCACGGGTGCTGGGAAGGCCGCACCTGAGGTGGGCGACCGCAGTCCTGCCCCTGGTGAACGTGAAGAGTCCTGCTTGGAGGCGCAGTCACGGACTCCTAATAAGAATGCACGAACCTGTGTTTGAAAACACACATTTGCATTTGCCCCGAGGTCACAGTACATGGACTATTCTTATTCAAAAATTTATTTTTCTTCTTCTGTTTTTTTTTTTTTCGGGTCTGGAAATAATCCGTGCCCCTAATCCCCACCAACACGTACAGGTATACACGTGAGCATGCAAGCATGCGTGTGCGTGCGCGCGCACGCACACACACACACACACACACACACACACACACACCCCTTTCTATGTTCTCATTCAACTAAAATTAAGAGAAGGAGCCTGTAGCCTGGGTAGCCCCCTTTCCTGCAGCAACTTGAACTTGGAGCAGGACCGGCGCAGCTCCCAGGCAGCCCACCAAAGTCAGCCTCCAGGAGATAGTATTTTGTTCCTGTCTAGGAACTTGCATGGTCTACAATGAAACACAGAACGTAAACGTGGGGGAGCGAGTAGAGGAGGGAACCCTGGGGATCCAGGAGCCTCTGCTGTGGGAGGAGCTGCTGTGCCCGGGCTCCCCAGCTTGTCCCTGGTGGGTAGAGCTTCCCGCAGCAGGACAGGACTACCAGGGAATTGTCATTTCTGAAGTTAAAAATAGCACCCAACCAATCATTTTTTTTTAAAAAAAAAGCAGACTTTTTAAACGGAGCCTTTCATGCTGGGCGTGGTGGCGCACGCTTGTAATCCCCATGCTTGGGAGGCGGAGACAGGAGGATCACGCAGATTCGAAGCCAGCCGCGCTGGCGTAAGAGACCCTGTTTCAAAAATATAAAAAATAGGTCTGGGAGTGTAGCCCAGAGGTAGAAGGGCTTCCAGGAACCCCAGTACCACAAAAAATAATAAATAAATAAATAAATAAATAAATAAATAAATAAATAAAAGGGAGCCCTTCAAGCATGCTTGTAATCCCAGTACTTGGGAGGCTGAAACAGGAGGATCGATTTTGTGAGGTCATTCGCAACTTATTAAGACCCTGTTTCAAAATAAAGGATAAAGAAAAATAAAATGGAAAAAAAAAATAGTGCTGGGGATGTAGAATGAATGCCCTTGGGTTCAATCTCCAGTACAGCAAAAAAAAAAAAAAAAAAAAGAGGCCTTTCTCCTCTGTATCTCCTGAACCTCTAAATTGCTGGCAGCTCCCTGGGTTGGTATGAGTTTCTTCTTCCTTGCTACCTGGACCCTCGTGCCCAGGGTTTCCACCCTCCCAGCAACCTCCCTGGCCCCCATTCCCACCACAGGGATGCCAGTGCAGGGCCTCGCTGGCTGAGAGGTCCTGGCGCATGGCACACAGCAATGCCGTGTCCCCCCGCACACTTTCCTGCCGGGAGGGCACCCAGATTAAATGCTGATTCCAGCTTTGAGCATCCCCATAATTGCAGCCATGTGGGGAACCATTTGCTCTCTTTGAGAAAACAGTCTCTCTTTGGGCCAGGCTGCAGTGGCTCAGAATTATCTTTATCTAGGGTGGATGATGACTGTGGGGCCTGGGAGGGGACAGTGGGACCTGAGGAGGTGCTGGTGCCAGTTCCGGGGCTCCCCTGTCAAGCAGGCCGCGAGCTGGACAGATTCCTTTGTGGGCCGCCCAGGGGCCGGCACGAACCCCATTCCAGGGCTAACAGTGACACCTGCAGTCTAACCCGCCACATGTCACGCTGCAGGACGGCCACCCAGGAGAGGACCGAGGGCCCTCGGGTCACCCAGCCACTGCCCCCCTGCGGCCACTTGGGTCAAGCTGGCGAGGGGTCTCCAGGGGTGGGGCGAGGAGACTCAGTTATACCAGCCTTCTGTAGGAGCCAGGGAGGCAGAGGACCCACCGGCTGCTCTGCAAAGCGCCTGCAGGACCCCGGCTTCCAGCCCAAAGCCTCGGCAAGGTGAGGCTGCCTACTCGGACGCCTTTGTTCCCTGAGTCAGGAGAGTGGAGCAGAGTGGCGCAGCGTGGTCAGGGTCGTCCAGGGACCAGGCGCTGACCACAGAGCCGCTCCCAGGACTGCCTGGGTCCCTCAACTCTTGAACGGGTGGACACTCGCAGGATTGCTCACACACCCCAGGAAGATAGCAGGTCAGAGTGGAATTCCTTTCGCTTCTCTGAGTGCGGCCCCAGCGCTGACGCTGCTTCAACTGGCTCCATCGCCTCCTGTCCACTCTCTGGTGAGAGTCTGGGGGCCGGGACGTAGGTGGGGAGGTGGGAATGAAGATGAACGGAGCTGAGGGTTTCTTTATAACTTCCCTCAATGCTGCGCTGATTGCTAGCTCAGTAGCAGATGTGGCGGGCTTAGTGATGCATAGACAAGAAGCAGCCCCCAATCCCTAAATGAACTCCTTATCTCCAAATAGATACAGGGGATGCTATGGAAACTTAATTTAGCCCCTCTGCTCTTCCAGCCCTCAGGACCCACGAGTGAAGGGAGAGAGTGAGCGCCTCGGGTCTCCTGCGGGGACAGCGGGGGCAGGGAGAAGGTGGAGGAGGCTGCAGGGGCAGTCCGCATGGGGCCCACCACCACCTCCTCTGTTTCCACTAGAGGACCTGAAGAAAGTGGCCGTAGCAGCAGCAGCAAAACCCTATGCTAGCAACCCCTCTCTCGGTTGACTGGTTTCCATGAAAGAAACCCCAGCGATCTCCTAAACTTGGCCTGTCTTCCTAATCTCGACATCTGCGAAACGACGGTGGCAAGATTCAGCAAGTTCTTACAACAGGAGTTCTTGATAAAGGGGGCTAAAAGCACCCTGGCTGCGGCCTCCTCCCTGGGCACCGGATGTGTACAAAGGTCAGGACCCCAGGGAGGCCCCGGGTCCAGCAGGGACAGACAGGAGCTCCATGGGCAGACACAGGGGCTCTCCACCTCCTCTCTGGTGCACAGGCTGTTCCTTCCAGAAACCCTAGAGGGAGGGCAGAAAGAACAGCAGGTGCCCAGGCTCGGGGCAGAGGTGGGCCCATGGAGAACTGGAAGTTAAGTCTGGACAGAGGGAGGCCCGGGACCCAGGGAGGCCAACCTTCATTCAGCAGGAGGTGAGGGACCCTCTCCTGTTCCCTCAGGTTGCTGCCGCCACGCCAAGCATGGGTTTGGGGTCGAAATTCAAATCACTTCAAAGAGCTTCTCAGCCCAGGAGGCCTGGTCATCTTGAAGGAACCCCTAAAATGCTCCTAGAGACGCAGTAGAAAAGAGAGTGAGATGGTCCCACGCACCCCAGCCAAAGGGGCGCTAATGCATATTCAGTATGGCCCACTCCGAAGCCTCCCATTAGCCGCGTGGAGACGCCGTGGCCAGACCGGGGAATCTATATTTCACCTTACGTTGCACACAGCTGGGTTCAGACTGGCACAGGAGCTAATATGCAAATGCGGAAGGATCTGTATTCACCAGGACTCTCCCGGGGAAGTCAGGGGTGGGCCAGGATCCTTCTCTTCAGAGCCAGCAAACAAAGAGAGGTGGCGGGGCAGGCCAGGGCTGGAGGGGGGAGAGGCCACGGGACCCAAAAAGAGACCTAGTCTTTGTCAAATCAGGGTTTCCAGAAGCAAAATCGTTCCCAGTAGAGGAAACTTAGAGTCCAAAGGCACTCGGGGCCGGAAGTTCCTCCAAGAACTCCAGCTAATAGCCTTATTTTTATTTTTAATAGAAAATCTGAAATCAAGAGGAGAAATAATTTGCTGAGAGCCACATTCCCCAGGTGTAGGTTTTCGTACATATAACAAAACATATAATTGTTATTAGTTTTCACTTGTGTTCATGTAGGTATAGGAAGATCCGAGAGCTCCGCAGATGGTCAGTGGTACCCAGGCCATTCTTGCTGTTGATGGCCACACACTGTAAGTGGACACACATGAATGAAGCGGCCTGACCCTCAAGATGCATACGGTCTGGGATACAAAGACCAGCTCCTGTCCGAGCACTCAGCAGACAACACAAAGCAACACATGAGGAGAAGCCGAAGGAGGACTCTGGTGTGGGCTGCACACCTGGAGTCCCAGGATGTGGGAGGCGGAGACCGACAGGAAGATCCAGGTTCAAGGACAGCCTCAGCATGTAGCAGGACTCTCAGCAACCTAGTGAGACACTGTTTCAAGAACAAACAAAAAGCCGGAGGATCGCGCAGGTTCAAAGCCAGCCACACTGTCTTAAGAGACCCTGTTTCCAAATAAAAAAGTATAAAAATAGGTCTGGGAGTGTAGCCCGGAAGTAGAAGGGTTTCCAGGAACCCCAGTACCACACACACACACAAAAAGAATAAACAAAAATAATTAAATCGAGCTGGGGGTGTAGCTCCGAGGTGGAATGCCCCTGGGTTCAATCCCCAATACAGGAAGGAAGAAAGGGAGGAAGGGAAGAGAGGCAGGAAGAAAAACAGGAAGGGTGGAAGATCTCTGGATCGTTCTATACCTGCATGAAAAATAGGTAACGGACGCAACATGCTTCCTAAGGCATAAGAAACGAGCACATACTGCATTCCGGGCCCCTCCGGTTGGGGAAGGGTGGTGTGGGCATTATCTCCGAGGACCACAGAGATCGCTACGGGGAGGAGGAGACACCGCACCTCACGGCTAGACTCCAACCTGCACGGTCCCCTCCACTACTCTGAGCCTGCTCTGGGCCCCTTCCCCAGCCCCTTCCTTAGGGTTTTCTGGGAGAAAAGTGGGGCAGAAGCCAGTCTATATAGATGGATGCTGTTTCTCAGGCTGGATCCGTTCCAGGGGACAGAGTGGGCAGCGCCGTGGTGGAGAGCTTGCACAGCACGCAGGGCCCCGGGATCCGCCCTCAGCGCCGTGTGCGCATGCGCACGCACAGTTCACTGAGGCCAAGGAGCCCCCGTCCCCGCCCCCGCCCTCATCAGCAAATCCATCCGCAACGCAGCTGTCTACCTAGACGCAGGCCACCTACAGGAACGACACCTCTTATCCGAACCAGACTCCAAATTTGTAAAATACAGTTAACAAGGCCCCTCTTTGCGCGTGTGAGTGAATGGGACCGGGTAGGTAAGGACCCTTGGCCTTGTACTGTACTATACCAGGTGTCTGCGAAGCTAGGAGTGAAAGGCACAGAGGGTAACGGAGGTGAACTGTAAAAAATGTGCATAGGCTGGGTGCAGGGTGCTGACCTGCACCTGAAGGGGACCCCTGGGGAGGGGCTGTGGGACTTTTCTTCCCAGAGCCCCAGAAGCCACTGCACTTGCTGCTTGGTTCAGAGATGTGGGGGTGGTTCCTGTAAATAAGCTTTCACCTGCCTGTAGCCTGCCTGGCCCCTTCCTCGTCTCCTCTTCACCCGGCTGAACACCAGCTCTGCTCGTGGTCACAGAAATTGCCCCGGCGTTGCCTGTGCTCCTCGGGGGTACACTTACAGCCAGATGCAAATTTGACACTACTCCCCCTTGCATTCTCTTAGCAACCAGTTAAAAAGAATTAGGGGAGTAATGCCATATTTACTTTTTATGGAGAGGAATTACAAGCCGGGCATCATGGTGGCACACGCTTATAATCCCAGCATTCTGGAGGCTGAGGCAGGAGGATCGCAGTTTGGGAACAGCCTCAGCTACTTAGTGAGGCCCTTTGCAACTCAGCGAGACCCTGTTTCAAAAATAAAAGAATAAAAAATAGGACGGGTGGTGTAGCTCAGAGGCTGAATGGCCCTGGGTTCTACTCCCAGTACAGAAAAAAAAAAAAAAAAAAGGAATTACAGACCAAGATTGGCTTCTTGAAATCCATAAACTTAATTTCTTGGCCCAGTACTGGCCCAGCCCCATGCCACCCGAGCTGTCGCCATGCTCACAAGCTTGCTTGTCACTCTCTGTTGGATTCATCCCATAAAACTTAAAACAGCCAAGGAGGTAACACACAGGAGGACTCTTGGTATGCAACAATTAGTCCTAACTTACGCAAAGGGCTTTTTTTTTTTTTTTTTCTCTACTGAGGATTGAACTCAGGGGTATTCTACCTCCAAGCTACACCTCCATTTCTATTTTTTATTCTTTATTTTAAAACAGGGTCTCACTAATTTGTGGAGGGCCTAAGTGGCTGAGTCTGGCTTTGAACCTATGATCCTCCTGTCTCAGCCTCCCAAATACTGGGATTCCGATCGTGGGCCACCGTGCCTGGCTTAAGCTGGGGCTTTGACAGTGACCCTGGAGATCCAGAAGGAACCTTCCAGCTGCCAGTTGCATCTCCACCCCTGGGCTCCCTGACATGGCCTGTCCAGTGAGTGACAATAAGAACTGTCATGTCAGAGTCTCCTCCCAGTAGGGTGGGACAGACCCCAGGCAGGCAGCTCGTGCCTTGAAGGTTCATGGGTGATCAAACTACAAGACCCAGGTCCTATGTTCAGCACCGGCCTGCGTGGGAACCATCCACAGGTTTAAACCCCGGCTCCATCCCTCCCTACCTGGAGCTCTTGAACAAGTCATGCACTTGCTCTGAATTTGTAGGTCCCAGGTAAGAACGCCATTCCCACGGGGCTGTTGGAGAACTGAGGGATGGGTGTGGAAAGTGTTGACCTGAGCCTCTAACCGTGGGAGGTCCTGCTCCATCTCCTCACCTTTCCACAACCCCATCACAGCACCAGGCAGCAGCACCTAAAAGGTGTGGTACTTTGGAGGTTGCGGGGAAGGGCACTCGGCCTAGGTCTAGTACGCCAGGCCTCAGATGTTGGTGAGGATTCCCGCAGTGCACTGGGCACTCCTGGGCAGCTTGGGGTCCCTCGGGCACTCCACTCATGCAGCCAAGCATCTCCCATGCTCCAAGACACAGCACCAGCTTCCCGAGAGCTCCTTCCAGGTGGCGAAGTGCAAGAGGTCTAGCCAGCGTGCTCAGGGAGTCTCACCCAGCCTGAGAAGACATGTAAAGTAGAGCCTGTAGATTGAGGGAGAGCCAGCCTGGCTCAGAAGGGCCGGGCATGCGGACACTGGGACCGGGTTCTAAGCACACGGAAGGGCCAGCAGTGGCTGGTGAGGGCTGGGGCCTGCCATGGCTCACTACTTCTATGTGCCAGGACTCATGCCAGGCTCAGGAGATACAGGATGAGTCAACAGTGGGCCCGCTGCGCCTGGTTACTGCCCTCCTCCCTCCGTCTGCTGCTGCTGTTTCCAGGGAAGAGACGTCCACTCTCCCGAGCGCTGAAGCCGGAAGTGGAGCAGAGTGCGCACGGGAAGGAAGAGGACAGCGTGGGCAGCAGGGGGTCGCCGTGCTCCGTGTCACTGGACAGCCTAGCAGCCTGCCTCGGGAAAGCATCACCAGCCCTCGGGGACCCTGATTCTTAGGCTGAGGTACAGCCAGGTAGGGGCCCAGCTGGTGCTGCTGAGTCTTGGGTTTAAGAGCCAAGGATTTAACCAAGGTTTCCCTCTGCTCAGATCCCGGAGGATGCAGGACCAGAATGCACCTGGGCAGCTTCTTGGGCCCTTTGCCTCTTACAGAAAATGTTCTCCCATATTTGTCCTCAATCCTCCAGTCCACCCCCTCCAAACCTTCTCTCCCAGCCCAGAAGCTGCTACTGTACGCGGCGGCCACACCTTCCCCTTCAGTTTTCAGGAGAGCCGTAATTAGAACCAGCAGACAGACTAGAGCGCCAGGGAATCACGATCGGAGCCGTTTCCTCCTCTCCTTGGGTTGGGGCGCCTGTGGCACCCCCCCAGCCTGGGTGAGCCCGGATGTCTCTGGCTTTGCTTCCGGGATCTGGGGCGCTGAGGAATCCCGGCCTGGGCTTCTCCGTGGTGGGTGCTGGGGCCCAGGGGTCAGCCCACGGCAGGCTGGGGAGCCAGGAGCAGAGCCTGGGCCAGGGGCAGGGAGGAGGTGGCAAGGCCAGGAGGAGGGTGTCTGCGCCTATCAACGAAAATACGGAAAGCTGCTTCTGGCCTTAATTAAATACTCCTACATACTCAGCCTGGCAACCTGATCCCCCACAATGATGGACGTCAGCGACCAAAAGGCTTCTGGGGGAGGACTCTGCAGAGTCAGACCCCCCCCCCCAAGTGTCACCATAGAAAGGGCATGCTGCTCCAGGTCTCCCTGGCTCCAGTGATACGCCATTCCCTCTTTGTGTGTGCGCCGCACTGGGGCTTTTTACCTTAGCCACACCCCCAGTGCTAGTTTTTCATTTTTTAAATTTTGAAACAGGCTCTCACTAAATTGCACAGGGCCTCACTGAGTTGCTGAGCCTGGCCTCGAACCTGCCACCCTCCTGTCTCAGCCTCCCAAGCACTGGGATTACAAGCGTGTGCCACCATGCTCTCTTGCCCACCTGACACACATGCTCTTGTCAGGGACCTAGGTCCAAGAGCCAGGGCGGAAGGGCGACCAGTGCAGTCCAAGGCATAAGCAAGTGGCCAGGCAAGAGCTGGGGCAGCAGAGCCAGGGGTAAAGCGTAGCGCCTGGCCGCCGTTGTCAGGGCCCCGGGCTTAGGCAGGAGCTGGGGTGCCGGGCACACCACCTCCTCTATTAGGACCTTGGGTCTGTAGTGCCTTCTCTCAAGGGACCAAAGGGCTCGGAGGTGTGGTCCACCAACAACTAGCACTATGGGCTCCGTCTTGCTAGGCTTTTGAGTGTGTGCATTCCTTTTGTCTGGCTTTTACCACCGAGAGCTTGGACCAGGTCTTGGTCACGTTGAGCTCCTTCGCCCCTCAACATCACCTTTCACTGGGAAGCTGTCACATCTCAGGTTGACCTCCCGACCACTGCCGCTCGCCACAGCACTACACACCAGCTTCACTGCTGCTATGTTCTCGGCTCTGCCACGAGCCCCCATCTGTGCCTTTGCACCAATCCCAGCATGCCTGGGGCGCCATCCCCTCTTCCTGGGCACCCCGGCTGTTTCAGGACCACCATTAAATTACCATCCTAGCAGTGCCTGAGTTCCCGCAGCTCCACAAGCCTGCCCTGAAGCCGCGAGCTCCTCCCGCTGCTATCATCACACGGTGGACATCTGGGCATCGTGTCTCCCTTGGCCCCAGCTCACTCCAGAAACCGTGTCTTCCTATTTCTCTGCCATCGCCAAGCTCCCTCCTGCTCCAGGACAGGGCTGCCCCTCACTCTGGTTTGGTGAGGCCTTCCTGTTCTTCACGTCAAAGCCCATCAGGTGGGAAGGACTCCCGGCCCTCTGGAAGCACCTTCTAGATTTCTAATTCAACTGTCAGCAATGCTTCTTTGCCTCACCACATACAGCCAGGGCTTCTCCACAACTGTAGGTCCACGAGCAGCCAGTGTCTCCAGTGGAAAGAGCCCGGTCTTTGGAAGCAGACAGGTTCCACTCACTGCTGACTCACTGCTCCCAAGAAGCAGTCATGGCAGCAGCCCAGTGTGCCGGAGCGAGCGCCACGCACCGCACCCCTCACTCAACCCGCCCCGTGCTTGCCTTGGCTCCCACCCTGGGCAGCGCTAGCGCAGGGTAGGAGTCCAGCCGCCTTGTGCTGACTAATGAACCCTCACGGGAAGCCAAACTGGGCCCGCTAGAATCCCAAGATGGTCTCTACGTCTGAGCCTTGACTCTGAAGAGGCATCTTGTCAACAGCGCCTCCACCGCTCCGTTCCCCAACAACCCGGGTCTCAGCAGCACGCAGCCTGCTCTCCTGCCTGCCGCACCTCCTGGGGCAGGGCGGCTTCACCCTCTTGTTCCTCCAGGCCGCCCTCCAGAGGGCGGGTCAGCCTGTCCTGGGGAGTCTTTATTTACTCACGTTGCCTACTCAGCCACAACTTATAGGACAATGCTTGATATAAAACTACTTATGTAGTATGACCTGAGCTCGCAGAAATGATCCTTTTTCCTTCTTTATACTCTTCCGTTTTCAAGCACTAAAATGAATATTACCATAGTCAGGGGGGGAAATCAGCAACAAAAACTGAAGATAGCATCATTTGCTTAAAATCAATCCACCTAATAATGCTTTGCCAAATAACATATCACCTACCACCCGTATTTTAAAAGGCATACACCTTTCACAGCATCTTATATACAATGTAACGGATGAAGCCTTCTCCCCAAATCTCATTTTTTGATGCTGACTTTGATTTCTACTTTTTAAAACATGAAGTATGGTTTTCATTCAACTCCTCAGGCATTTCTGACTTAATTTCTTGTTTTTAAGGAGAATTGTCAAACATAATACCTTTCGACATGATACAGTGGCAAAGCCCCTCTGGAGCAGAGCAGCCTCTAAAGTTCCTTTGTTTCTTTTTCTATTTGTTCTACTCTTGAGCAGTTTAAGATTTTTGGCATTTTTTTGAAGGAACTCTTCTGTTTTAATGGGCTTAAAAGCATTTCTAAGAAGATACAAAACTTCTTAAGAAAAGCCATCCACACAACTATGTAAAACTACATTTTTTAAAAAATTACAACTTTTAGGAAAATCAATTGCTAAGTGAATTGGGTGAATTCACTGTAAGTCGGTTCACCCTAAATTAGCCAGGGCCTGGACCTCCTAGTACTAACAAATATAGCAGTACTCAAGTCTCCCTGAGCACCCCCAAGGCCGTTCACCCCCATTTTCTGCAAACCACTCTCCCTCCTCACCTCTAGTATTCCAGAGTAAATGCATTTAAAGAGCAGGACCACATTTCAGCTGCTTCAAACTAGACGTCGATGCAAAGAACTGATGTACCTGGCCTGCCCATCGAAGACATCCAGAGAGATACACTAAGAGGTGACACTGGTGGAAAACCGTAAAGTCACCTTGCAGGAGTATTATTAAACAGATCCAGGCTAAAACTCAATTTACTGTGTGACCTTGGGCAAGGAACTCTGCCAGACTAGACCTGTTTGCACATCTGTAAACGGTAGCACCATTACTATGTCAACTAGACCTGCTGCTTGACATCTGGCGGGCCCACTCCACAGAAGACACCGACCGGAGGAATTTCCTAGGTCCACTCGCCACGCTCGGAACCTCAGCCCCGCTTACCATGTCCTGAGTGGAGAGCCCTGGACTCGCCTTGGCATGGGCAAAGGAAGTTTTCTGAAGATGCCAGTCAGCTCCCACCCCACCTCCTTGACTTCTATTTTTATTGCAGTACTGGGGATGGAATCCAGGGGCATTCTACCTTCGAGCTATATCCCCAGCCCGATTTTTCATTCCTTATTTTGAGACAGAGTCTAAGTTTTGGAGTGTCTCACTCAGTAGCTGAGGCTGTTCTTGAACCGAGATACTCCAGTCTCCACCTCCCAAGTACTGGGATTCAAGCGCCCGGCTTCCAGGCTTCCACCTTGACTTTAAAAAGAGGAAAGGGCCTGGCCTCAGTGCAGACCCTGCTATCCCTGCTCTAGCCCTGCCCACATTCCACAGCAGGAAGACCTGCTGAGTTGGCAGCGGGTGCGCAGGTGGGCCTTTGCGCCTGCAGTTTGCCTCTAGGCCTGTTCTCTAACAGAGTTCAAACCTAGCAGATATGGTGGCACACGCCTGTAATCCCAGTGCTTAGGAGGCGGAGACAGGGGGATTGGAGGTTTGAAACCGGCCTCAGCAACTCAGTGAGACTGCCATCAATTTAATGAGACCCTGTTCCCAAATAAAAATAAATAAAAATAAATAAAAAGGAATAGAACTGGGTGTAGCTCAGAGGTAGAAGATCTCTGAGTTCAACCCCCAGCACCACACATACACACAAGAATCTAAATTACATGTGGTGGCATACATTTGTAATTCCAGTACTTGGGAGGCTTAGACAGGAGGATCACAGGACAGCTTTGGCAAATTAGTGAGGCTCTCAGAAACACAGTGAGACCCTGTTTCCCAATAAAAAATAGGGCTGGAGGAAAGCTTGGAGGTAAAGATGTCCCTGAGTTCAATGCCCTATGATTCTCTAAATCCATTTTGAAGCCAATTTCTGGTACCTGCTCCAATCTGCCAAATCAAATAATTGGGACAAGTCTTTAGGAAGAAGAAAAAAGAAATATACTGATTTGCTAGCAAACCAGAAAAGCCAGTTGAACTCAAGAGTTCAGAATCAAACTGTAGATCCGCCACCCCCCAAGAAAGAAATCAAGTCCTTTGGTTTTTCTTTTTTGCAGTACTAGGAATTAAACCCAGGGGCATTCTACACCTGAGCTACACTCACAGTCCTATTGTTTATTCTTTATGTTGAAACAGAATCTCACTAAGTTTCGGAAGGCCTCACTAAGTATCTGAGGTTGTCCTTGAACCTGAGATCCTCCTGTCTCAGCCTCCCAAATACTGGGAGTACAAGCGTGCACCAGCAAGCCTGGCTGTCCAGAAGAGACACAATCCATGTCACAGCTGTCCTGGAGTTGGTTCTTCCTCAGTCACTGATGCCAGGCGTCCAGTCTTTACTCCTTTGGTCAGTAAATGTTAAGAGCTTGTTAGTCATTAACAAGGAGAGGAGGAGAGGGGAGGAGAAAAAGAGGGGAAGAAAAACGTCTAGCTGGGCATGGGGGTGCACGCTTGTAACCCCAGCATTTGGGAGGGTGAAACCAGAGGATTGTGGTTTGCAGACAGCCTCAGCTACTTAGTGAAACCCTCTGCAACTCAGTGAGAACCTGTTTCAAAATAAAGAATAAAAAATAGGGCAGGGGGTGTAGCTTGGAGGATGAATGCCTCTGGGTTCCATCCCCAGACCAGGAAGGAAGGTCAACTCTGAAACAAGCCATCTGTTAGCCTCCAGGGTCAGAAGAAGCCATTGTACTAGTTAATGTTCTATTTTCTTGTTAATCCACATACAGTTCCAGTAAGAAAGATCTATACAGATAAATTATATTTTACTCCACCTGAAAACAAGGTGTTATACAACTTCTCTGGAGGAGGGCAGAATTTGTCCTCTTAAAGGCCAGGGCTTTTTCTTGAAGCCACTGGACTAGACTTTTTTCTTAGAACTAAGCAAACACTGCACACACTGGCAGTGACTTCTGAAGCACAGGACTCAGGCCTCAGGAAAACTGAACAATTCAAATGAAAAGATCAAGGTTTGGCAGTGTTCAACTTACAAGCCAGAAGAAATCCCTTAACAGCATTCAGATCCAGGAGTGCTGACATAATTCAGCCGTACTGTAGAACAATGGAATTTTTCTCTGCAGTGAGCTGTACCCGCCAGACTAATCTTTCTCTTCCTCTTTCCTTCTCTCCCTTTTCCTACTTGTTCTTATCTGGTAGCCTGCAGGAGAGTAGTTTTACCACAAGATCACATCTTGGTCTATCAGTCATCTTTTTCCCCCTCCCACTATTACCTGGCTACTTATTCCAACTACGAAGATACAAAATTGTTTACTAATGAAACCCACATTCAGGTTGGCCTTAACACAAACCTTAAAGGAACCTTGACCACTCAGGGCCCTTCCCAAGGTAAGAAGCTCAAATCACCAGAGACCTGTCTAGCTAAACTCAACTAAGGAAGAGCTGAAACTTAGAAGGCTCAAGGTCGCTGAGCACTGAAGGGCAAACACTCAGAGGACATTTTATCACCATAGTGTAGAGGGACCTCGTGACCCTTTGGTCCATTCATACAACCACCCAAGGAGACATAACTCATCCACTGGGAAGAAAGATGAGCCTCAAGGAAAGGCGGTCCCCCAAGTCTCACAGCCCACAGGTGCCAACACCACCCCCTCAAGCAGCTGTGACTCAAAAGTTTCCCACTACCCGCAGAAAAGTTGTTGGCTTAATATTTTAGTTGGGCTAACACATCAAGAGGGATGGTTTAATGGGCAACTTGGCTGAAGACTAGTTCCATCAAGTGCCGAACCTTAGATAAAGCAGTATCCTGTACAACTCAATTCTTAGGTCAGAAACCAGGCACCCCACCACAATGCCATAACCTGCCTGTCACTCAACAAAACAGCCTAAACATCTTAATTTCCATGGGACCGCCAGCTTCTGAAGAACCTGTGTTTGGTCAAGCCTCAATCAAGGCAGATCCTCCACTCCTGCTTTCTCCCCAGGGTAACTAATTAACTAATACAACAGGCTCAAAACAGTAGGCAAGCCAGTCCCATAGACGCCTTAACTTACACTCTCAGACCTATTTTATATTTTATTTGGAAACAGGGTCTCTTAAGCCAGCTGAGGCTGGCTTCAAACCTGCACAATCCTCCTGTCTCAGCCTCCCAAGTGCGGGGATTACAAGCGTGAGCCACCACGCCCGGCAGATGCCTTAACTTCTAACCCTTCATTCAGACACATTGCTCTGTAAGCTATAGCCTTCAGTGGCAACCAAATCGAAAACTACAAGAATTTCCAAATAATTGAGTTAACGAAGCTTTGCTAGGTTGCATGGCTTCGCCACGTATTAGACATCAGCAACAAAAATAACTTCCGTGGGAATCCAAGTCACACAAAGTTGGCAACTAGAAAAGTCTAAGCAGAGAATTTGAAAACTTGTTGCATGAGGGCCCTTTACACGACTTTCACAATCCTTCTACCCATTAGGTCTGTTTTGTAGAGATGATGCTGTTGTCTGTGGTGAAAATACCCATTTCAAAAGTCACCTCTGGCTTAAGAAACCCCCCTTTACTTAGGAAGCCTTCCTCTGGGGGACACTGAGAACAAGGACGGGCCTCAGAGCACACACACCACGCGCTGCCTTAGTATTAAACGTCTCGTATCTAATGCTTGTGGCAGCCAACGCTTATTTTGGAGCCTGTCAAACTCAAGGCTTCAAGGAAGCTCTCCACAAGAAATGTAGGCTTTCTATAAAAACCGTAGTCACATTTTTTCAAAATAAAACTTAACTTTACTAAGCCAAATTAGGATGATGAGTGCTTATAAGAATTTGCAAAAATAATTACAGTTGGGAAGTAGATGTCTTATTTTGTTCTGATCATCTCCTGAACTTAAGAATAAAAATGAAAACGTAAAGCCAGCCCACATTAAAGGGAGATGTAGTAGCCTAATGGTGCAGCAAAGCCTCAGTCTTGGCACAGTGTCCAGGCACGGCCGGCTCTCGGCTGGGGGCGGCTTTCTTGGCTGTGAAGGCAGATCATGCCCTCTGTCACTCATGGGGAGCAGTTCTGGCCAACTGTCTCTTTTCGACAACTTTATCATCAATCTCTTTATTAACAGCTCCGCTGCAGTCAGAAAACGCAAACAAGGACCAATTCTCATGCCAGATTTCTGGAAATCACACAGCACCAGGCACTACACAGTGTGAAAGTTTGTGAGGAGGGTGTTGTGCCAAGAGAGAGACAGCCTCCACAAGGAACAAGCACAACGTTGGGACATTTTACATTATTATGTTAAGATACATACACCTACTTTCTTATGCCTAAAATCTGAAAAGAGCCCAAATGCCTGCATGTGGATATATGAAGACTGAGGGGCACAGCAGTGCAGAGATGACTTCTACTCCCCGGAAATAACTTGTTATTTTGCATTTCCAGAAATCATCTTAGAGCAAATCCTGTATTAGAATCCCCTTCCAAAAATCCCAAGTTTTAACTATTTTAGGACTACATGACATTATTAGAAAACACACAAGACTAAGATAAATGTCTGTAAGGAGTGTTAAGCAGCACATAAAACTGAAATGTTTGAATTATTCAAAATACGTATTTTCAGCAAGAAATCTGTTGGATCAAAAATGTCTTATAAATTAATTAAAGGAAATGCTTCTGAAGGCTTGTGAAATATTCTTGAGATGCAGAAAAAAATCAGGTCACAATCACACAACTAATACAAAAACCACATTAGAACTGAATATACTATGGAGTTTCAAATACTGGAAGGAACGTACCTCGCCGAGGTTAGAATTTATCACTTGTTAATTACATTATAGCCAACCCTATATGGAAACCTACCCCATTGTCAGGATTCCTTAATGATTTCCTACACCCATCGATTTAAATCAACCCATTGATTTTTTTTTTAAAAAAGAATAGAGCATTACTACAGACAAAATAATGACTATAGACAAAACATTTTTAGGATTCTAATACTATAAAATGTACTTTCTTGGGGCTGTGGTGGGAAGGTCTGTGCTCTGGCTAAGTCCACAGCAGTGCTGGCAAACTCAAGCTCGGGTCAAACAGTTCTCCGACTGCCAGACTCACAGCTTAATCCATGACATAAAACCAGCACAATTTTGAGCTTTCCCTAATGAATTCTGGGACCCGGTGAGGAATGTGGAGGGTTGTGCATAAACCCATTCTCCATAAAACTCTAAACTGGTGGTAAAGAGCCTTAATCCACCCTTAGAAATATCAGGGTGAAACTGGGCGTGGTGGTGCATGCAAGCAATCCCTGTATTTGGGAGGCTGAGACAGGAGGATCACAGGTTCATGAGCAGCCTCAGCAACGTGTGAGGGGCTTTACAATTTAGTAAAAACCTGTTTCAAAATAATCAAATAGGTCTGGGGGTACAGCTTGGAGGTAGAATGCCCCTGGGCTCAATGCCTAGCAGTATAACTATCAAAGTGAAAAATACACTGTTTTGATTGAAGCACAATACAGTCTGTACTCATCTTTGAACACATTTCCCATCCTCCTAGGATTAAAAGATAACCAAACCGGAGTAAAAGTGAACTGCACTTAAAAAAGGTCTTGTTTACATTGAAGAATATATTGAACACTACATTTTAGCCAGGCAAGGTGGCATATAATTATAATCCTAGTACTTGGGGGGCTGAGATAGGAGGATTCCAAGTTTGAGACCAGCCTCAGCAATATAGGGAGACCTTGATTCAACATAAAGGGCGGGGTGGGGGGACTGGGGTGTGTAGTCTAGAGGTAGAATTGCTGAGTTCAATTCCAAGTACCTCCCCCCCCCAAAAGTAGTTAAGATCTTACACAGTAGATGGTTACAAAATCTCAATGCTAAACAAGACTATGCACTTTGTAGATAGGAATTTTAGCTAGGTGAAAATATGAAGCATACTTTAGGATAATAGGGGGGAAAAGGTCAACAATTACGATTGTGACCTTCTACATAATGGTAAGTAAAGTTTCTGAAATGTGAACCTCGGAAAAGTCTTAATTTTGCCACTCCATAAAAAGACTTCTGAATTGGAAAGGAACAAGAAAGATATACTTTAATTTTCATCCCTTTCAATAAAATACTTGTATGGTTTGATCAGCTGCTGGGATGTTCCCAGAATCTTGAGACAAAAGCCCGTCTCTGAGGATGACAAGCAGAGGCTGAAATGACTGGCCACCCACATGAAATCACTTCTAGGATGAAGTATAATCATTTCTAAAACACCTGGCTCAGAAATACTGATGCCTCTTACTTGGTGCCAATAAAGTTATATGAAACTTAACAAAAATTTTTAAATTGGTAAGGACAGAGAACAGATGCATTTATTCTACAGACATGAGAGCGAACACAGAACTAAAGAGACCACTTCTCCTTGCATAACTAAAGGTCACATTTATTACAGAACATACGTAATACTTCATTACCAATTTTAGGTCTGAGTCAAGACAACATCCATTTGTGATTTTTGGCTTGAAGAAAAGCTAAACAGAAGATGAATAATAAAGAAAACAAAACAAACAAAAACCATTCAGGCTACACAGTAACTCATTTTTCTTATGTGATTAATTTTTATTAAAAGTAAATCGGGAAAAGATACAAGGAATGTTCAATGCCTTTTAAGAAAAGTTTATTTCTTATTCAAATGTATTTACGTGTACAAACAGTATTCCCAAGGCTCAGGATACAAGTCTGTATGTACTTATTTGTCTATCTGTTACTACTTGGAGCCGATCATTTATTGCTACCTTGAATGCAGCCAGAATTAATACTATGCATAGCTTTAAAACATTTTTCTGTGTAGAGAAAAAACAGAGGCATTAATTGGAAAAACAAAAAACTTTATTCCAGAATTTACCCAGAGCCACAAAACACACAACTTTCTATTATCATTTTACTAATTCAGCAAAATGCGCAAAATGCAAAAAGGCCATTAAGGATGACAGAATTCAGAAAGTAGTGTGACATTCAGTCCCGTGTCTAATTGTCTATCAAAGTAAGGAAAGTATGGCAAGCCCAATTCTGTATGTTAACAATGGAGTAAGGGTTACTTTTTATAATGCTTTTCCATTTGCCAAATAAACCCAACAGTTGAAATTTACTTCAATAAAAAATTACCTCACATTGCAGTCGCGTATGTAGTGAAGGTATCAGGATTCAGAATTTTAGGAATGGAATGCACGTAGTCGTGTGTCCTTAAGAATAATGGCTTTCACATAAAGAGGTTCATCTCTCCACTTAAAACACTTAAGATAACCATGCCCAGAGTCAGCTATCACAACACAGCTCACTTTATGTAACCCATGAGTTAAGTTTGCAATGTTAAGCATTTGGGGGTTTATTAACAAGTAGTATCTAATTTGGATTTAGTAAAATAAGAAACAGGATCCTGGCTGATTGTGGCCTACAATTTTAAATGTACTGAAAAACAACAGTGCCACCTTCTGACATCAGCGATGCAGTGTCAGCTGCTCTGAAAAACAACAGCTCTGCAAAGGAAGCACACAGTCTACCTGCACAGAAAAAATACAAAGTAGAATGTCTATAGACAAGAGTAAATGCTTTAAATGTTAGGACAGCTCAAAGTAAATTATTAGTAGCTATATTCCTTTTCCTCTCTACACATTAATTTCATGACAAGAACCCCCTATTATTTGATATAAATTATTATCATTGCTACTACTAATGGCTTAACAAGAAACGAAACATTTCCAACGTAACCAAACAAGTTCTTTTGCCGATCTTCACCACTTAAAGCCACACCAAAAATTTGTAGAGTAGAACTATTGGGGAAAAAAAATACCAAAAAGAAATCAGCCAACTGTGGGATTGTGCTGGGTTTGTTTTTTTTTTTGTTTGTTTTATTGTGTTTTCAATGGAGAAATACATCATCTGTTTACAAAATAGCTCTTGAAAAATACAAGGAGTACAGATACTATAAAACAAAGCAAACTCCAGTCATGAGACACTACATACATCATGCGAAAGCAACAGTCTGATCTCCAGGTTATGAAAACTAGAATTAAAAAGTCACTACACAGAAAATATCCAAGTTTCCAGCCTGGCAAAACTTGGATGCAGTTACATGAAACGTTTAATAAACTGAATCTTTCCCCCAATGTGTAAACAAAATGACAAGACTAAATCTGTGCCTGGCAATTTCAATCTAACTCTGAAGCTACACAAAACACACAGACACCTTGTACACTTCACCTGTTAGTTGACCATCTTTTTCTTAGTTGGTGGGGGGAAGGGTAAGGTGACTGTGCAAAGCCAAGACGTGGGAAGTAGAAGTACTGTGTACTAGACATTATGAAGTCATGGTGAAAAGAAAGCCTCATGAACACATAGCCTAAGGGAGAAAATACTACGCTCCAACTTGGAAAGGTATTTTAGAAGGACAGGGGAAGAGTAATTGCAGTTTAACATAAAAAATGCACATGTGGTAGAATGGAGCACACGGAGGATCATAAGACATGCTCATCAGAAAAATGTTAGGTTTGCTTTGTCCAGAGTAAGAAACAGTAAGTTTATCAACATCTGGCATCCCTTTTACTTTGTAAAGATGGATGTTCTGCTGCTAATTATGAGAAATTATTTTCTATAAAGGAGTTTGTAATCTTTTGACAAGAATTAAATTTTAAAAAAAAAGAATAGAGAGTTGTCTAGATGTCAAGTGCTTACTAGAAATGATTTTTTAAATGTTTCTGTAGGTAAAATTTACTGACAAATTTTGGTAAACCACTTAAAAATAAAAATTAGTTTAGAAATCTGGAAATGTCATTTTTGCCCACATGTTTTAAAATTTAAATCAATTTACTATAGACAGGAACAGGAGTTGTGTGGAGTGTACAAAATTCCTCTTAATTATCAAGCAAATGGCCATTCAAGATAGATATCATATTTCACAGGCATTACTTTTAGTCATCCTAAAGTTTCAGCCACGGGACCAAGATTTAGTGTTCTGTGCCATGTAGCCACAGGGTCACTGGTTTCACATCATGGCTTAAGAAATACTGGCATTTTGGTTTTTGTGAAATAAGCCCTGCCTGTGCATACAAGCATAGGGAAGTCAGGGGAGGGGAGCTCAAGAAGCTTTTAAATGTTTTCAAGACAATAGATTGAAGGCAAAAGAATACAGAGCTTCAGTAAGCTCAAAGAAATGTATCTGCTGGCTGATCGCTGATTTGTATGCACTATAAAATAATTCTATAAATAAAACCAATATATCATTTCTCAATCATAACCCCATCAAAACCAAGTATTTCCTAATTATTCTTTAATGTCAATGTATACCCTAGAGCTGACATTTCATTTTGAAGGGTTACAGCTACCTCACAGGACTGAACTAGATGTACTCTTGTCCCTCCCATGAAGTATAACAGTACACCACTACACAATGGTATCCAATTTAAAGACTAATGGTAAAGGAAATTCCTCAGGAAAAAATGAAAATCCATCAAGCCAAAGTCTAAAATTACTTCTACTTTCTAATAAAAACAATACATAAAAGTGCATCATCAGAATAAGGAATTCTTATGCCAGTTTGTATTGCAAGTCTTCCAAACAATGCATCAAACAGAAACCCAATCCAGGTGTCAATAATGGATACAAATATAGCTTGAGGTTTTTTTTCTTTCCTTTTTTAAAGGCAGTAATTTTTTGGAAATAGTTAATGCAACTGTTGCTAACACAATAATAATAGTACTCCTGGCTTCACATACTAACCTGGACTTCCGATCAAGTGCTGATTAGCCCAGTAAGGGAGGTCGCCAAAAACACCTAAATCCATTTTCAGTCATGTCTAGTCTTGTACCCTCCATTTTCCTTTTTTTAGCATTTGAAGACAACAGGTTGAGTTGGCAGATATTGTTTATGGACCCCTGAGGTTGTTTTCACCGATTCAATCTCAGTTTTATTGAATTCTTGATAACGGGAATAGGATTTGCGGGGAGAGCGGGGATATCGGAAAGGTCTGTACTGGATGTTTTCTGAGAACGAAAGCACAGAACACACCATCGTTCAAAACACTGTAATTTAACAATGAAATGTACTTTCCCTTGCTTTATTTCCTAAGAAATGATGAAGCCTTATCCTAAGTCTTACAATTTTAAAGAAAAACTTTAAAACACTGTCAAAATGAAATGCAAATAAGCATGACCCTTACTATCACCATTATCCTACAGTGGTAGAAATTCTCAAATAAGGATGAATAATAATCAAGCAATATGCAGAAAACTCCTAAGTACCTTTCTAATGAAGCTCTTAAAAACACATTCCTCTAAGCTGGGCAAGTTGGCACAGGCTTGTAATCCCAGTCCTTGGGAGGCCAAGACAGGAGGATCACAGGTTCGCGGCCAGCCTCAGCTACTTAGTGAGGTCCTCCACACTTAGTGAGACCCTGTTTCAAAAATAAAGAATAAAAAATTAGGACTGAGAGTGTAGCTTGGAGGTAGAATGTCCCCAGTACTGCAAAAAGTAAAAAAAAGTTTTTCTAAAAATTACATATGTAATTATATGTTAATGTTGAACTACACTTACTATATCACTTTTAACTGTAATATTAACTGGTGCTAGAGCACCCCCATGTGGGAGAATGCTTAAAGTTCACCCCATACACACGAGCAGCGACTGTCAGTAAGCTTACTATTTTCTGATGCTGGAAATTATAAAATTAAACCTATGTAACACCAATAATTTAATTAGCCTATTGCATGAAACATTACATTCCAAGCCTTCTGTAACATAGGAAAAATATAGAGACTCATTACAAAATGTTTATGGGCAATTCTAAACATACAAAAAAAAACAGAGGGCATTGTTTAGCAAATCCCTACGTACTCATTACTCAGTTTCATTCACTGTCAAATCAAAGCCAATTATTGTCCTCCCACCCCAGTCTCACAATATCAGCTCCCCCCCAAATATATATATATATGTCTTTAATATCACAAAACGTGTGTGTGTGTGTGCGTGCGTGCGTGTGTGTGTGTTTGGTGGTACCTACCTCTGGGCTCTACTCCCAGACCTATTTTATACTTTATTTGGAAACAGGGTCTCACTAAGTTGCTGAGAGCCTCACTAAGTAGCTGAGGCTGGCTTCGAACCTGTGCGATCCTCCTGTCTCAGCCTCCCAAGCAGGGGATTACAAGCGTGCGCCACCACGCCCGGCTTGTATGTTTGTTTTAAAGGTCAACATAATCATTCTTTTCCTAACTAGGCAGTTTTTCTCTCAGTGGCTTTAAGAGAGAGTTAGAGAGCCGGGCGTGGTGGCGCGCTTGTACTCCCAGCACCCAGGAGGCTGAGACAGGAGGATGGCAGTTTGTGGACGGCCTCAGCTACTTGGGCATTTTGAACTCAGTGAAATGCTGTTTCAAAATAAAAAATACATAACAGGACTGGGGTACAGCTTGGAGGTAGAATGCCCCTGAGGTCCATCCCCAGTACCACACACACAAAAAGACGTTAAAAAAATCTACTCATAAAAATACCTAAAAACCAAGCACCCATTATGAGAAATGAAATCAATAAAATGACTATGAAAATAGTTCCTTAAAAAATGATGTGGCAAACCAAAGACGTAATCAAAATCAAAGCACTGCTCAGTTAATAAAAACAAATCTATATCAATATTAAGTACACTTCCTCGTGTTGGTTTTAGTCACCCTTCGAAGCTTTTATTAAAGACTGTAAATAAAAATGTTCCAAAAATTAAACATAGTATTTATATACATTTAGAGATAATGGAAGTTAACATCCAGCAAAAGCACATTTTGTTTGTTTTTGGTACTGGGGAGTGAATCCAGGGGCATCCTACTCCCAGCTACATCCCTTTATTTTGCTAAGCTGCTGAGGCTGGCCTCAAACTTGCCATCCTCCTGTTGCAGCCTCCCAGGTTCTGGGATTATAGGCCCGCACCATCACGCTGGGCTGCAAAGCACATTTTATTTTATTTTATTTATTTATTATTATTTTTTTTTTTGCGGGTCTGAGGGTGGAACCCAAGGGGATTCGACCTCCGAGCTACACCTCCTGCCCTATTTTTTTATTCTTTATTTTGAAACCGGGTCTCACTGAGTTGCAGAGGGCCTCACTGAGTAGCTGAGACTGTCCGCGAACCGCAATCCTCTGGTCTCAGACTCCCAAATGCTGGGATTACAAGCATGCGCCACCATGCCCGGCTTACAAAGCACATTTTAAATAGTCACGTTGAAACAATGGAAGCACAAAGCAGCAGAACATCATAGTGTCAGTGCAGCAGCATCGCTGCAGTGGTTGTCACTTCAGTTACTCTGTAGTCAACCGGTATATTATCTACTTCAAGAAAATACTTATGTTTTGTCATAATTTGACCCAACTTTGGAGTTTATTCAGTTTGAAAGGACTGAAGAGAAAAACAATCATTTCACAAGCAAAAGGAAAGTTCCCAAATCATGAAAAGATTTCAAATGCCTAGTGTATGTAAGGCACTATCATAAGTAGAATTATTAGCACAAAGGAAAAAATAATTCTGAACTATAGATCATATACTAATTTAAAAACCAGTGCTCAAAAATGTGCCACAATGTATCTTAAAAAGAGTCAGGTGTGATACTGCTACCTGTAATCCCAAAACTTGGGAGGCTGAGACAGGAGGATCACAGGTTCAAGAAAAGCCTCAGCAAGTAAAGACTCTCATCAACCTAGCAAGACCCTGTTTTGAAATTAAAATAAGCCTGGGAATGTAGCTTGGAGGTAGAATGCCCCTGGATTCAATACCCTGTACCATCAAAAAGGAAAGAAAAAAGTTAAAAAATTTCAAAAATTGAAAAATAAAGGTATTAGCCTCATAAACAAATGCTTAAGAATGTTATTTTAGTTCTTTCCTGATTTGGCCTGTAAACAGAACTTCCATGAACAATGTATACAATCACGAGTGCAGATTAAGTGACTTGCAGATGTAAAGGGGTGAGTTATAGAATTTTTTTGCTTTGTTTGTTCTATTAAATGAGCTAAGGCCTCGCAATCCTCCCACCTCAGCCCCCCAAGGGGCAGGGACTACTGACACACGCCACCGCGCCTCAGCAGTAACGGCATCCTGACAGCACAAAAACAGTTTTAGAAAACCCAGTGCTCTGTCTTTAAACTGCAATAAACACATTTAGAGACTTGCAAGGAATTATTTCCACAGACATTTTTATAGTCTAATAGTAAATGCTCACTTTAATCCGGTATACCAACTAATCTTAAGAACAATGACAAAATCCGCCTTGCTTTTTGCACTCAGTACCTGAGAGGCCAACAGAGAAGCCGCAGTCTGAAGAGTTTCTGATTGAGTTGTACTTGTCTCTGTATCAAGTTGTTCCTGTGAGACAGAGAGGACAGGGAGGGGGGAAAAGAGACTTAAAAAGAATAAAAGAACATAACTGGGTTTGGTGGCTAATAAAGACAAACTGGAAGACAGGAGGGATCAAGAGAGAGATGTGACTCTATTACAAAATAATTCATTTAGCCTTGTTATAGAGGTTATTTCACTATTTCAGATATTTATAAATATCTATTTGCCTACTTAAATCTCATGATTTTCCAGCTACTCCAGTCTAAACATTTAAACAAACAATAATTAAACACACTCATAGGTATATTAGAAAATGCTGTCCAGATAATAATTAACAGAATATCAACCCAAAGAAAGTTCTCACTGTGGGGAGGGAGAATAAAAATAAAAGCTCATTCAATATTATTAAATAAAAACAAAAATTCAGCCGGGCGTGGTGGCGCACGCTTGTAACCCCAGCATTTGGGAGGCTGAGATGGGAGGACTGTGGTTCATGGACAGCCTCAACTACTTAGTGAGGCCCTCTTTCAAAATAAAGAATAAAAAAAATAGGGCAGGGGATGTAGCTTGGAGGTCAAATGCCCCTGGGTTCCATCCTCAGACCTGCCCCCCCCCAAAAAAAAAAAAAAATATATATATATATAGTACTACTTCATTAATTCAAAATGTCTTTATGTAATGTCTCCCTCCTTATAGTCTCTCTTTCCCTTCCCCAATAAACAGTGATTCTATTGCAAGTATAATCAGAAAACAGAGTAAATCATAGCATTCCACAGCTTCTAACATTTTAAAAGTAACACAACACACCCCCACGCTTGGGAGGCTGAGACAGGAAGATTGCGCAGGTTCAAAGCCAGCCTCAGCTACTTAGTGAGGCTCTCAGCAACTTAGTGAGACCCTGTTTCCAAATAAAATGTAAACTAGGTCTGGGAGTGTAGCCCGGAGGTAGAAAGCCTCTGCATTCCATCCCCAGTACCACCAAAAAAAAAAAAAAGTAACACAACACAAAGGAAAACAATACACATTTGCACACAGAAATAAAAATGAAAACACTGATATTTCTATAAAAATATGTATGCAAATATAAAGCCATGAAATATTAGTTTTCTCCCCACAAAATGAAAAAGGTAATAAGACATAAGAATAAGAATAGAAAAAGTGTAGTCTTTCTGGAAGACAGCTTGGCAATGTGTATTAAGTTTTAAAATTAAGCATATTACTTATCTCAATAATCCCTCTATCCTAAATAAATGTGAATGGATGGCAAGTATTTAGCTGTAGTCAATTCTAATGCAATAGGAAAGTGCAACATTTTAAAGGGAAACAATTACTAATAGTGAACTGGCTGAATAAAATATGGCATGAGCCTTCTCCACAGCCACTAATAATTTTGTGGATTATATGACATGAACATGTTTTCTTGACAAAATAAATTAAAATTAGAAAGCAAAGGGAGTTGGTATGTATGAATGCACACAGTACATGCAAAGTCTAGATAGATACTGAGAAAATACTTATTCCAATGTCCATGATGGAAATCTCAGTAATTTGGAAGAAAGAGAAGGACTGACATTAAAAGCCTTCGGTACTTTTTTAATTTTTGAAATCATGACATTCTAAGTCTTCTACTGTTTGGACAAAACCAATCTTCTCTATTCCATCTACTTCACAGCCCCAACCACATCAGGTTTTAGCCAAAACATTCTGATAAAAACAAATTCTCTAGTTAAACTATATTCTCACACCCAATAATGATATGACCTTCTCAAGGTGGACTGCTTAAAATCCTACAGATTCTTCAAGGACCACTGCCAATGCGGCCACTCTCTTCCAGAATGCTGTTTACTAATTATGCAGTCCAAAAAGTACCTCATTCCTCTCGACCCCCAACCTCAGTTACTTAGATTTTCTTACTTAAATCTATATGTTATCTTCTCTACTTAGTCACAAGCTCCTTTTATGGTATGGGACTTGTCTCACTACTATATTCTCTTTAGTTTTAGGCACAAATTAACATTAAAAAGAAACAAACACTTCTCTAAGAACAATACTGAGGAAAACTTTAAAACTAACACAAAACATAACATCTTGCCCTACAGGTTATTTCTATCACGTCTGTTTTCTAAAGGCTAAATGAGTATACCTTTGTTTCTGTTTTATCATGTCCACTCAAAGCAAGAGAGTTAGCATCTTCACTTGTTTCATCCTGTTTTTTAAAAAAAAAAGCTTTATTCTCCAAAATGAAAATTTTAGATTACTTGCCAATCAATGCTTTAATTTATAAGAGGTTTTTAAAGCTATAAAATAACCAAGCCTATTAAGACCAAGTATACCCTTAGAGTAGATTGTGGGATCCCTTTTAAAAGTTCCCATTGAGATTAATTTAACTTGGCTTCAGGATAAGCACTAAAATTTTAAAAAATTATAAAGAAAACTATTGCTTAGATTATAATCACCTAAACTATGTTTCTCAAATCACTAGTTCATAAAGTATTTTGTAAAAGAAAAGAAAAACAATCACACTTTAACATTCCCACCAAACATAATCAGTCACAGAACTAGTACCTGCCCTCCCTCTTTCCCAATAGAGCCTGTTAACCTAGTAAAGAATGCTAGGCTTAAAGTGTACCCCCCCCTTCCTGGAGTCTTAAAAATTATACTGAAATTATTTATCAGCCTTACTTAATAAATAGAACTAAAGTTTAATATTAAATAACAGCTGGCTTTTTTTTTTTTGCAAGTCTGAGATGGAACCCAGGGACATTCGACCTCCAAGCTACACTCCCTACCCTATTTTTGATTCTTTATTTTGAAACAGGATCTCACTAAGTTGTGGAGAGCCTCACTAAGTAGTGCGATCCTCTAGTCTCAGCCTCCTGAATTACAAGCGTGCACCACCACACCCGGCTTAAATAATAGCTTTTTAAAAGACATACAGACCACAGGCTAACTTAAAGATCAGAAGATATGTAATACAGTAAAACACTAATTTCAGTAAGGACCTTATGTGTATCCTACAAACAAATTTAAAAAGAGATGTATGTAACAATTACAAATCTAAATACTATGAGGATTATGACACTATGGAATTATTACTGATATTAGTGTGATAAGCATAATGTGGCCATATTTTTTTTAGAAGTTATTTCGTTCTGATTTGCTAGATTTCCTAATACCAGTAACTCATGAACAAAGAACAAAAGACTAGCTTAAGTGAGTTTCAAAATTGTAATCTTTAGCCGGGGGTAGTGGCACACCCCAGTAATCCCAGTACTTGGGAGGCTGAGACAGGAGGATCACAGTTCAAGGACAGCTTCAGCAATTTAGTAAGACCCTGCTTCAAAATAAAAACTATAAGGGCTGGGGGGTGAAGCTCAGAGGTAGAGTGTTCTTGGGTTCAATCCCCATTAACACACACACAGACATGCGTGTGCATGCGTGCACGTACACACACACACACACACACACACACATACACACACTAATATTTTACACTATAACAAATTTCAATTTATCATGAGATTTAGGCTTCAGTTCTAATCCTACCTCTAATATTAGCTTTATATCTGAAAAAGCCATTGAACTCTACCCTAAAATTCTTGCTAAGTCAACTCCATGGAGGCCATAAGCAAAATCCTGACTAAAAAAATAACATGTAACAAAAAACTACACACACATAAAAGAAGAGAGGATATGTATTTAAAAGATATTTAAGCTGAGTGTGGTGGCACACGCTTATAATCCCAGCGCTTGGGAGGCTGAGACAGGAGGATCGCACAGGTTCGAAGCCAGCCTCAGCTACTGAGTGAGGCTTTCAGCAACTTAGTGAGACCCGTTCCCAAATAAAATATAAAATAGGTCTGGGAGTATAGCACAGAGGTAGAAAACCTCTGGTTCCACCCCTAGCACCACACCAAAAAATAAAAAAGAAAAGATATTTAAAAGAAAATAAATAATTTTAACATTAGGTTATTAGTTCCATATTTGAACAAAGAAATGATAATCATAAGATAAATATGAATGTTTGAACAGTCAACTAGATTGATATTTGATATTAATCAACTTAAATTTTTATAAATGAGCAAATTTTATTTTGTTTAAACATTCTTTTACAGATACATGACTTGTAACATTCTAATGAATGATATAACTAGATTTTGCTTTGAAATAATTCAGGAGGTAGGTATAGTGGTACACACCTGTAATCTCAGTAGTTGGAAGGCTGAAACAAGAGGACCGAAGTTCAGTTCAAGGACAGCTTCAGCAACCTAGTGAGACTTAATGACTTAGGTGAGATCCTGTTTCAAAAAATAAAAAAGACTGGGAGTGATGGCACACACTTGTCATCCCAGTATTTGGGAGGCTGAGACAGGAGGACAATGGTTCAAGGACAGCCTCAGCCACTTAGTGAGACCCTCTGGAACTCAGTGAGACCCTGTTTCAAAATAAAGAATAAAAAACAAAACTGAGGGAGTGTAGCTTGGAGGCAGAATGTGACTCGTATCACCAGTACCACAAAAAGAAAAGAAAAAAAAAGCTAAAGTTTAGCTAAAAGGTAGAATGTCCCTTGTTTCATTCCCCAGTACCAAAAAGGGGGGGGGGGGAATCCAAGAACAAGAGGAAGTGAAAAAGGCACAGACTGTCTGAAATTTCACTGTAACTGTAGCTATGTGTAAGTTACATAAAATGCCTCTCATAATTTTCTAGACAAAGTTAAAATGTCTGTATTCCTACTGTCTCTAAATCATCCAAGAAATAGGAGCACTATATTTTATGAAGGCAAGTACAAAGAAAATTACAAACATTGTGCTGGTATACATTTATTTACTAACAGCTCTCAGGGTGCCATTTATAACATTAAGCAAACCAAATGTTCAAAATCTAGAGTTATGCTTACATACCCTTTACTAGGTTAAAACAGAATTTGCATTCTGAAATGCTGACAACTCAAAACAGTATCAACAGGCAGAATGTGTAGTTTACACCCAAACTAGTACATTTTGGAGGTTGCTTCACAACATAATCATGTGACACTTTAATAAGATTCCCAGGCCTAACCTTGAGGACTCTGATCCAATGTATCTGAAAGAGGCCCTAAAATCTCTATTAAAACACACACACAGGCCGGGCGTGGTGGCGCACGCTTGTAATCCCCGCGCTTGGGAGGCGGGGACAGGAGGATCGCGCAGGTTCGAAGCCAGCCATGCACGCTGGCTTAGGAGACCCTGTTTCCAAATAAAAATGTAAAAATAGGTCTGGGAGTGTAGCCCGGAGGTAGAAGGGCTTCCAGGAACCCCAGTACCACAAAAAAAAAAAAAAAAACACACACATACAAACACAGTCCGTCTCTCTCTCTCTCTCTCTCTCTCTCTCTCTCTCTCTCTCTCTCTCTCTCTCTCTCTCTCTCAAACATCTGTATATACACAAAAAAGACAAAACAAAAAACCTGAAAAAGAGCCAAGCGTGGTGGCACATGCTTATAATCCCTGCATTTGGAAGGCTGAGACTGGTGGATCGTGGTTCATGGACAGCCTCAGCTACTTAGGCCCTTTTCAACTCAGTGAGACTGAGACCCTGTTTCAAAATAAAGAATAAAAAATAGTGCTAGGAGTGTAACTCAGAGGTAGAATGTCCCTGTACTGCAAAAAAAAAAAAAAAAAAGAACAAAAACAAACAAAAAAGGCTGAAAAAGAATTACATCAAGGATGAAAATCACTGCCTTCAGAGAAAATTTTACAGAGGTTTTTAGACTCTATCTTATGAGATAATGATAGAGTGTACCCATTTCTCATTCTCATCTAGCATTTTAATAGTGACAAAATTCATCAAATTATTCATTTTTTAGCTAATAGTGGCTATTTCAAAAAAAAAAAGCATTCAATTAGAGATGATTTTTCACCATTACCAATTAAAACAAGGGTGGGTCCCAGCAGAAACCTAGATTCTTTTTTTCCATTTAAATAAAGTTTCTAAGTAAAAACTTCTTGGTTAAACAATGACCCCCCCCAAAAAAAAAAACCCCAGTAGTTTTGGACTATCATCTCTGGGGCAGTTATGAATGTCTCACTAATATTTAAAATACTAAAAATAACATGAGTAACTCTATAGAGATGTGTAACAGAACTATATCTTATAACTTTCACCAAAAGAACAGCAATACAGCTCAGCAGTGAAATTAGTGAAATGCTTGATTAGCATACAAAACACCCTGAGTTCAAATCTCAGCACTATCAAAAAAAAAAGAAAAGAAAGGAAAACCACTCACATAAAATCAATATATGCTTCTCAGACTGGGATAAACCAGTTATTTTATAAAAAGTGAAAGTATTGCTAGAAAGCCTCCTAAAGGATTGGAGCAACTTAACATTCATGGCCTCCAAACCAATCTGACTTTGCAACTTCTTTCCATTATTAAGTAAGAATCCCATAAGGGCAGGCTATGCAGGCAGAGCTTGGTGGCAGACACTTGTAATCCTGAGGAGGCTGAACAGGAGGGTCATAAATTCCCAGTCAGCCTCAACAACTTAGCACGGCCCTCTTCAATTTAGTGAAACCCTGTTACAAAGTTAAAAAAATTTTAAAATATGGCTAAAGGTGTGGCTCTGAGGCAGAATGCCTCTGGGTTCAATCCCCAGTAAACACACACACACACACACACACACACACACACACACACACTCACTCTCTCTCTCTCTCTCTCTCTCTCTCTCTCTGAGGTATAGCCAATTGTGCTTAGTATGCATGCATGCGGGTCTGTGTTCCAACCCCAGCAACCTCTTGTATCTGGCTAACAGTCAATGACCCTATAATACCAAGTACAGTATAAAAGCTCCATTTAAAATTGAAGCAAAAAAAAAAAAAAAAAACAAGTCTAAAGGGACTATGAAAGAATCAGTACAAATAGAACACACAGTCACTTAAGAACAAATTAAGATAGCCAGGCGTGGTGGCGCACGCTTGTAATCCCCACTCTTGGAAGGCTGAGACAGGAGGATCACACAGGTTCGAAGCCAGCCTCAGCTACTTAGTGAGGCTCTCAGCAACTTAGTGAGGCTCTCAGCAACTTAGTGAGACCCTGCTTCCAAATAAAATATAAAAATAGGTCTGGGAGCATAGCCCAGAGGTAGAAAGCCTCTGGGTTCCACTCCCAGTACCACCCAAAAAAAAAAAAAAAAGAATAAATTAAGATAATGTGTTACAGACCAAATGCTTAAAAGCT
The DNA here is from genome assembly GCF_963383645.1 of Muscardinus avellanarius. NCBI lineage: Eukaryota > Metazoa > Chordata > Mammalia > Rodentia > Gliridae > Muscardinus > Muscardinus avellanarius. The sequence continues at coordinate 99,638,269 of NC_137798.1, read as the reverse complement.
TAAATAGACAGTACATTCATATTGTATGTAAAAAAGTGAAGAGGCCCTGGATTCAATCCCAAGTACAGAGCAAAATATGAAAAGAAAGAAAAAAAAAAGAGAGATTTCATGAAAGGCAAGCCTTCATAGACGCACTAAGGAGGAGCCAGGTGTGGTGGCACAGTTTTTAATCCCAGTACCTGGAGGCTGAGATGAACTCAGGTTCTAAGACAGCCTCAACAAGAGGCTTAGTGAGACCTTGTTTCAAAATAAAAAATAAAATAGAACTAGGGGTGTAGCTTAGAGTAGCAAGACCCTGTGTTGAACCCCCAGTACCACTAAGAAAAAGAAAAAGTTACGAAGAGTGACGAAAGTGAGGAGAAACTACGGCATTAAACAACTACTGGAAATTGCCTAAAACCTTGTGCTTAATTTCACTTTTAGCTCATAAAGATTTTCTTGTATTTAAGAACAGACAGGCTAGTATTGCCATGGCTTAACAGTGCATGTATTTACATATATATACCTCTTCTGTTTTGGTTTTCTTGGGGGACTCTTCTTTATGAGGTGAGGATGTCCTCTTGACTCCTACTATAGGGTTAGGTATTTTTGTTGTTGCATTTCCTGAAGGTCTAGGTGGTGGGTTTACCAGACGTGTTGAGGAAACAACTCTGGAGACCGTAGGCTTTGGTGGTGGAGAAATGGCTGGCTGTATGGCAGTTTGAGGAATGCTTTCACTCGATGTACCTGAAAAGTAAATACACGAAGACATACAAATTAAAATAATCATAATCAACACTGTGTTAAAAGTAAAGCTTTTATTTCTCCAAATTTAACTTCCTAAGTAACTTTACCCATAAAAACAATTCAAACATTTCATAATCTTTCATAAACTTGTAATCCCAGTACTTGGGAGGCTGAGACAGGATTGTGCAGGTTGGAAGCCAGCGTCAGTTACTTAGTGAGACCCTGTTTCCAAATAATACATAAAATAGGGATGGGAGTATAACCCAGAAGTAGAAAACCCCAGTGTTCCATCCACAGTAACACCAAAATCAAACAAACCAACAAACCCATTTTTCAAGATGAAAGCTGTTATGGTTTGGGTTCAGAACATCCCCCCAGAGCTCCTGTGTTGGCAGCACGGTCCCAATGCAGAAGATTTAGAGTTGGTGCATGGCTGGAAAAAGTGAGCCACTGGGGTGGGATCTTGGAAACTCATGTTGGAGAGCAGCTTTTGTGTGAGGGCTTGGGCTCTGCAGCCTGGTTCTTCCTTGGAGCCCGCTGACCTTGCACTGAATGTGTACTACAGCTGTGAGCCGATCAGCCTTTCGCCCTCTCAGTTGTGCTCATCAGGAATTTTGGTCACAACAACAGAAAAATTAATAAAACAAAGGCTAAAACCAATTATGATGTAAAAATCCTCAAAACTGTTACACCAATCTGCTTACCCCCTGAGCTTTCACTGGAATTTACTTGTGGCACAGAAACTTCAGTAGCCTGTATGTTGGTCACAGATGCTGCTGTCACAGCTGGAGCAGGACTGTTTCTGCTAAAAGAACCAAACAAGAATTAAATTTTAAAACAAAAAGTACAAAATAAAATTCAGTAACTATTTAATATATACAGACATAGCCAGGCATGGTGGCACACGCTTGTAATCCCCGCGCTTGGGAGGCAGAGACAGGAGGATCGCGCAGGTTCGAAGCCAGCTGCGCGCTGGCTTAGGAGACCCTGTTTCCAAATAAAAATGTAAAATAGGTCTGGGAGTGTAGCCCGGAGATAGAAGGGCTTCCAGGAACCCCAGTACCACCAAAAAAGAAAAAGAAAAAAAGAAGAAAAAATTATATATACAGACATAAATGATCCTTTGGTTTTACATCCCATACATATATATGCTTCAATAACTTGACTTTAATTGATAAAATGTAGCAATAAAAAACAGGTTCTATAAAGCAGCACTGACCAACAGAAATTTCCGTATTAATAGAAATGTTTCTTCCCTATACTTCTGTCACCAAAAAGACATGGCTATTCTTTTTTTTTTTTTTTTTTTTTAAGATAATTTTACTTTTTTGGGTCTGGGGATGGAACCCAGGAGCATTCGACCTCCAAGCTACACCTCCTCCCTTACTTTTTTATCCTTTATTTTGAAACATGGTCTCAGTGAGTTGCAAAGGCCCTCACTAAATAGCTGAAGCTGCCAGCGAACCAAGATCCTCCAGTCTCAGCCTCCAAATGCTGGGATTACAAGCGTGCGCCACCACACCCGGCTAAGACATGGCTATTCGGTGCTTGAAATATGGTTAATGAGAAATGGAGTATTTAATTTTACTTAAAAAATTCCAAATTTACAATTACCACAAAAAGGTATTAACCATCAACACTGGACAGAATGGCTCTAAGAGATCTGTTCTTAACTGATTTGATAAACAAGACAATGATCTGAGAAAAAGAAGTAAATTTCTGTATATAAATCAGAGGTTATTGGAACCTTAAGAGCTCGTCTAGTGGTCAAACAAGGCTGTCATATGATAAGAGGATGTTTTCATATTCTGATTTAGAAATAAGTTATTTAAACCCTCCTTACCCCCATCAAAATTCTCTCTGCCTATAATTTCACATGTCAATCTTGGCAAATAATCTTATTTCATTGTTTTCAAAACCATCAAACCAGATATTACCCCAAATTTGAAGTGTAAAGACACGCCTGATTGTATGCTATACAATGAGATTGTCTTTGCATAGTATTTCAAGGCCCAGGTCCTTCTCCTATTCTCTGTCCGCAGTGACACCTTTCATCTCAGGAGACTTAGCTAACTTACTCTATTTCTCTACTTTTACTCTTTTTTTTAATGTTAGTACATAGCTCATAAAAATAAAGACAGTGATATATTGTCACGGTTTATAAAATTCATGTCACCATTTTCCTGTATCCCATGATTCTCTTGATGTGGATGCATACAATGGCACTATTCCTTGCCCTTATTGGGAATCACCAAGCGCCCATATTGCTGGCCAGTGGAGACATAGTGAAGTCTTGGAGCACGTCTTTGCAATCACCTGATGTCTAGAGGCATGAAGTTAACTACTACAGGACACCATGAGGAAAAGGTGAGCAGCACCTCGAAAACCTGATTCAGGTGCCTGACATTCATATGAAGCCACCAACTTTGTGTGTGTGGTACTGGGGATTGAACCCAGAGGCATTCTATCCCCAAGTTACATGCCCAGACCAATTTATTTTTTTATTTTTATTTTTATTTTTTTTTAAATTTTGAAACAGTTGCCAAGAGGCTCCGTAAATTGCTAAGGTTGGTCTTGAACCTATGATCATTTTATCTCAGTCTCTCAAGAATTGGAATTACAGGCATGAGCTCCCACACCTGCTGGGCAGTTAACATTCAAGCAATGGAAAAATCGGGTACCACTAAGGGACAATAACAAGACAGGACAAGAAGGCAGGAAGGGCAAAATATTTAATGACTAAAAAGTTTCACTCTCAGAAGCTAGGTACACTTATTTCAAGAAACTAAACCACAAGACTAAATTTGTGAAACTACTAAGTATGCATATTTATATACTTTTGCACTAACTCAAAGCACACAAAATGCAAGGTGCAGAGGCTCACAACTAGAAAGCCTGAGGCAGAAAGATCAAGTTTGGATGCCAACCCCTGCCACTCACCAAGACCCTGTCTCGAAATTAAAAACAAAGGAAAAGAAGGGCTGAAGATGCAGTTCAGGTGGAGGCCCTATGATTCCATCCCAGGATCACCAATACAAACAAAACGGGGCAACACCACAAGCCCACCTTAAGGTACACAAAAGCTTTAGAAGTTCCCATGTTCTTTTTTTTTTTTTTTTTTTTTTTTGGCGGTACTGGGGATGGAGCCCAGGGGCATTCTACCTCCAAGTTACACCCTCAGCTCTGTTTTTTATTCTTTATTTTGAAACAGCGTCTCACTGAGTTGCAAAGGGCCTCACTAAGTAGTAGCTGAGGCTGTCCGTTAACCGTATCCTCTTGTCGCAGCCTCCTAAATGCTGGGATTACAAGCGTGTGCCTGGCTTTTTTTTTTTTTTTTGGCGGGTCTGGGGCTGGAACCCAGAGGTATTTGACCTCCAAACTACACCCCCTGCCCAATTTCTTATTCTTTATTTTGAAACTGGGTCTCACTGAGTTGCAGAGGGCCTCACTAAGTAGCTAAGGCTGGCCGCGAACCGTGATCCTCCTGTCTCAGCCTCCCGAGTGCTGGGATGACAAGTGTGCGCCACACCATGCCTGGGCTGGCTTTTCATTTAATTTTATTTTTTTCTATGGTACTGAGAACTGAAACCAGGGGTGTTCTAGCTCCAAGATATGCTCCCATCCTATTTATTTTGAAAAAGCGTCTCATTAAATTGCAGAGGGCCTTGCTAAACTGCTGAGATGGGGACCTGCAATCCTCCAGTACTGGTCTTTACATGTATGCACCCTCAAACCCAGCTCACAATATTGTTTTAAATGTTTAAATGATTACACCCTCCCCTTCCTCCCACAAAAATCCACATAAAGATAAAAACATGAAGTTACTGGTCTGTAAATGGGAAACTTATAAAATTATAAGACTTACAGGACATGCTCAGGTCTGAAGTATTCAGACTAGGTAAGATTAACTTAAAAACTCATCAATACACTATGTCCAAAGGAAGAAAACACTGAGCTCATCCATTGCACCTATATATTTTCGATTTCACACTACTCCAAAGAAACTTCACCAAACTGCACCATTGCCACTGGTCATACATTAACTGACAGTCCAATTTTTAAACCTGATTTTAAAAATGTGTGTGAGAGCCAGGCGTGACTGCGCACGCTTGTAATCCCTGTGCTTGGGAGGCGGAGACAGGAGGATCGTGCAGGTTCGAAGCCAGCCACGTGGGCTTAAGAGACCCTGTTTCCAAATAAACCTATAAAATAGGTCTGGGAGTGTAGCCCGGAGGTAGACGGGCTTCCAGGAACCCCAGTACCACCAAAAAAAAAAAAAAAGTGTGTGTGTGTAGCAGGGCGTGGTGACGCACGCTTGTAATCCCCACACTTGGGAGGCGGAGACAGGAGGATCACGCAGGTTTGAAGCCGCGCTGGCTTAAGAGACCCTGTTTCCAAATATAAAATACGTCTGGGAGTATAGCTCAGAGGTAGAAGGGTTCCACCTCAGTACCACCAAAAAAAAAAAAAAAAGTATGTGTCTAGAATGTATGTATATATGTACACACATACACAGTATATATGTACGTATAGAGAGAAATGGGGGGAGGGAACCACGCACTTACTCCTAGAGGTGGAACCCAGGAGGAGCCTTCTACCTCTGGGCTGTAATCCCAGCCCTATTTTTATTTTTTATTTGGAAACAAGGTCTCTTAAATTAATGAGAGCCTGATGAAGTTTCTGAAGCTGTCCTCGGAAGTGGATTCTCCTGTCTCAGCCTCCCCAGGAACGGGGATTACAAGCATGTACAATCATGCCCAGTTAAAATGTATATTCTTTTTTCTTTCTTCTTCGTTTTTTTTTTTTTTTTTTGTGTGTGTGTGTGTGTGTGTGGGTGGGTCTGGAGATAGAACCCAGCCTCCGAGCTACACCCCCTGCCCAATTTTTTTTTATTCTTTATTTTGAAACAGGGTACCACTGAGTTGCAGAGGGCCTAAGTAGCTGAGGCTGTAAACGAACTGCAATCCTCCAGTCTCAGCCTCTTGAGACTGCTGGGATTATAAGCATGCGCCACCACGCCTGGCTCTAAAATGTATATTCTTAAAAGGTCTCAAACTGGCTGTAGTGGCACACACTTGTAATCCCAGTACACAGAGGACTGAGACAGGAGGATCAAAGGTTCAAGCCAGCCTTTGCAAATTAGTGAAACTGTTTCAAAATAAAATATAAAACAGGACTGGGACCAGGGGGTGGGTGAAGTTTGAAGGTACAACAGCCCTGGGTTAAATCCCCAGTACCACATGCACACACAGAAAAGTTCTCAAGTTCAAGTGTCAACTTATTTAACGAAGTGATCAACATAACTACTACAAATTGAAAATACCACCAATCACCCTGGAAGAAAACTGTAAAAGGAGCTCTTTGAAAATATGGTAGCACGGTAAAATACAAATAAAAGAAAATTCTAGACAGATGCACTAAAAGAGGTACATAAGTTCAATATAAATATGACTTACTGCCATAGACATGTACTTCTTTCCCAATAATTTCACTATTAGTTTCTCTAACTAGATCACTCCAGACTTTAGCTTCTTCAGAAGACCCACAATGGTTCCAGTGTGCTCTCCTGTGGGAGTCTACACAACTCTAGGGCAGAAAGGTGGTGCTATCCCTTTGTCTATTCTCCTTGGCACACCACCGTTCACTGTGTAATAGCAGCTACCTATAAATACATACATCTGTAGGCACGAAGATGCTAATGCCTATTTATAAATCAAGGCAATATTAGGCCCCAAAATGAAATACAAGTATGTACAAATCACTGTCCCCAAAATTAGGCATTAAAATGCTATTTATAGAAAACCAAAATTAAAGAAACGAAAACAACACTAACATTACTTTAATAGCAGGAAGAGAATACATTTTAATGTGCTCAGCAAACAACCCCTCTGCTTCGACTTTCCTTTTCTTACCCCTGAGAGCTGCCAGAACTGTTCAATGGACTGGTCTTCATAGCACTAGTAGGTGAAGGCACAGACATGCTGTTGTCACTGTCCATAGACAAGTCGAGGCTGCTGTCATTCAGGGCTGCTAATCTGACTCCTTCTGTTGAATGCTGCAATCAACAAAATATTTAATTAACTGTACCTTTGTAACTCTGACCTCTGACATATGAGAATTCTTAACTGGCATTTCTCTAATTCTGTGAAAATCCCAAGTGCCATGTTGATTGTAAAAGGCAAAGACCTGTGAGTTATGTAATCTTTGATGTAGGGACAGTTCTTATGTGAGAGGAAAAAAGGAGAAAGGAATAATAAATTAAGCATATACACTGTTAAGACACAATTCAAATTAAAAACCACTGTATCATCAAACACATGAATCAGAGGACTATAAATACATACACATGTATATGAGAAAAAAACGCCTTAATAAATATAACACAAACCACAACTATTCCTAGCTAGTAGAATTATAAGTAATCTTTCTGGAACCTAGGGCTTCTTGATAGATGTTGCTAAGTTACCCAGACTGACCTTGAAGTTCCTGTACTTCCTCAGCCTCACAAGCATTTAGAATTGTAATCTTTTTGTATTTACAGACTGGGGAGGAGTACCTGGGCAATGAACCCCAGGGACATTCTACCTGATCAACACCACCAACCCTTTTTCTTTTTTGGTGGAACTGGGGATTGTATTAAGGATGTTTTATCTCAGAGCTACATCCCCAGCCCTATTTTTCATTTTGAAACTGGATCTCCCTAAATTTGCTGAGGCTGTCCTCAAACCTGCAATTCTTCTGTCTCAGTCTCCCAAGTACTGGAATTACAGGTGTGTGCACCATGCCTGGATTTATTTATTTGTTTGTTTGTTTATTTTGTGGTACTGAGGGTGGAACCCAGAGGCTTTCTACCTCTGAGCTATACTCCCAGACCTATTTTATATTTTATTTGGAAACAGGGTCTCACTAAGTTGCTGAGAGCCTCACTAAGTAGCTGAGGCTGGCTTCGAACCCGTGCGATCCTCCTTTCTCAGCCTCTCAAGCATGGGGATTACAAGCGTGTGCCACCACGCCCGGCTTGAATTTATTTTTTGAAGACAGAGTACTCCCTATGTTGCCCAGGCTGACCCTGGACTCCTGGGCTCGAGCAATCCTTCTACCTCAGCGCACTGAGTAGATGGGATTAAATGCATGCATTATTGTGCAAGGTATTGTTTGTAAATATACTTCTTCCAAAAGCAGGATATTTGTAAAGCTCTCATTGCAACTTGAATTTTGACATTATTTATTTTGATACTGAGGATTAAACCCAGGGGTATTCTACCTCTGAACTATACCCCCAGACTATTTTATTTTGAAACAGTAGTCTAACAAAAGCAGCAATACTTTTCTAAAAACTAAATCTAATATCCACATATAAAACCTGATATTGATCCCGCTTCTTAAAAATTATTTCAAACAGATGATGCAGAAAAATAAAACTATATTTGAATAGTTTTGTGGAATTAAAGTTGATTTCTAAAGTGAAGTTTTAATTTTTGCTATCAAGTGCTACTATATTACATTGATTCATTTAGCCTCTTTTTCTTAAATCAGAATACACATAGCACCTGTTCAGTTAACTACAGAAAAATGGGAAGTGAGAGGCAGTGTTGGGGATCAAACTCAGGCGTTCACATATACAAGGCAAGCACTCAACCAGAGCTGCCACCCAGCCCAAACAGAAACATTTTAAAGAAAATTATCTATATTGTTGACAAAGGCCCATTCCAAATATATATGTGTGTACGTAAGGGTGTACCAACATGTACACAATATGGTATAGACATCCAGTTCCCTAAATGCAAGATATTCTTTCATTTAGCACTAGAGAAATCTAAGTCAAAATTGATCAAATGAGGAAGCCGAGATCTGGTAGAAGGCAGAGGAAGAGGGTAATGCCATTTGCGTATAAAAGTTATAAAAAGTAATAAATATGCTTAATGAATTTCTTTCCTATTCAAAGATTCTTCCAACCTTACTCTTCAGACAGAGGATTTTTTCAATATGTAAATCAATCATATCTATTTGATACAGTAAGGCCACTACGGGGATAATCTGTTAATCAAGATTTTACTGTTGGCCAAAACGCAAAAGAGCATTCAGGTACTTTTTTTTGCCTCTAACTATATGAAATTTGGCAGCAAGAGATATCAATATGAAATGATCAAATATACTATCAAAATTTTCTAATAAAAGATAAGTAAGACAAAGAACTTTTCACAGAAAGAAACAAACACATACTTTTCAGTCAGGACTAGATTCAATTCACAGTTCATACTATATGACTCTGGGCAAGTTTCTTTTTCTTCTATTATGAAATAATATCTATAGGTATTGAACAGTAACTATAAAGACTGGTACAGTGCTTTGCAAACAAGAAGCTAGTAAAAGAAACCTATTAGTAACAATCCAATGCAAACATTCATTGATTCAGATTCCTAGTTACTTGGTACTTAGAAAAACAAGAAAAAGTGTTTTTTTGGTGTGGTACTAGGGGTTAAATCTAAAAGTATTCTAACTACAAGTTACACCTTCGGCTCTAGTTATTTTTTATTTTCAAACAGTCTTAAGTTGCTGAGGTAAGGTCTTACTAAGTGGTCTTGAACCTGCAATCGTCCTGCCTCAGCCCCCTAAGTACCAGGATTACAGGCATGCACCACGCTCCCTGGCTCGAAGCAGGGTCTTGCTAGGTTGCTGAGACTCACTATTGCTGAGGCTGCCCTCAAATCTGCAATCCTCCTGTCTGACGCCCAAGTAGAAAGTGCTATTTTAATAAAGGAAACTAGATGAAATGATTCCAAGCACAGAATAAATGTAATCAAAATCCAGCTATACAAAAAGTGCTAAGCATTCATAAACTTGGATAAATGGTTATAATAGAGTAGGCACAAAATAAGGCAGGTCATAAAGTAGTAAGTTTCATCTAAAATGTTTGAAAAGCATAAGATAATCTGTGCACTGAATAGTATGTGAGAAAATAAGCTAAACTATTAAGAGCAGGTATTAAAAGATTATAGTTTACTTCATTTGGTACATAAAGTTTTTGAACTAAACAGTAAATTTATGACCACTAATCATTTTCTTTTTGTGAAAGATGATTGGTTGAATCTAAAGAAATATACCTTAACACAATAAAACATTAAAATTCACTTATATACTAGTTCTTCCAAATATCTACACTGTCATTTAAAACTAAGACTCTAAAAGGTAATATGAACAGGCGTGGTGGCGCACTCTTGTAATCCCAGCATTTGGGAGGCTGAGACAGAAGGATCCAGGTTCACAGACAGCCTCAGCTACTTAGTGAGGCCCTTTGCAACTCAGTGAGACCCTGTTGCAAAATAAAGAATAAAAAAGAGGGCTGGGGGTGTAGCTTGGAGGTAGAATGCCCCTGGGTTCCATCCTCAGTAACACACACACACACACACACAGGTAATATGAAACTAGAATTCTAAAAAACTAGTCACCTCTGTTGTAAATAATTGTGTTAATGAAACAAATAGCTAGGCTACTTATATTCACTTCTGGAAACACAAAATCTTTACATATTTCTATACATAGTAAATTTACAGCGGGGTGTGGTAGTACACACCTAAAATCCTAATCCTTACAGGAGGCTGGGACACGAGTATCAAGGATAGCAGGTTCCTGGTCAGCCTCAGCAACTTGTTGAGACCTTCAAAATATAAACAGAGCTGAGGATGTAGCTAAAAGGCAGAATGCCCCTGGGTTCAATTCTCAGTAGCAAAAAAACAAACAAACAAACAAAAAAAAAAAAAAACTTAAGTACAAATGCTTTTATTTCTTTATTTTTAAAAATTTTTTTGCAGGTCTGGGGATGGAACCCAGGGGCATTGACCCTCTGAGCCACACCCCCTGCCCTATTTTTAATTCTTTATTTTGAACCAGGGTCTCACTAAGTAGCGGAGGGCCTGACTAAGTAGCTGAGGCTGTCTGAGAACTGCCATTCTCTGGTCTCAGCCTCCCGAATGCTGGGATTACAAGAGTGCGCCACCAGGCCCAGCTAGTACAAATGCTGTAATCCATGAACAATATTTACACCAGAGCTGAGGTGTAGCTGGGTGGAAGAATGCATGCATGAGGCCTTGGGTTAGCTCCCCGGCATTACAAAATCATTTTAAGCAATAAATAAATATATGTATTTTAAGAAACATGTATGTATGTGTATATATGTACAAACATACATATATCTTGTGAAAAGAATTGTACATTTTTGTTGCTTTCTAGATTAGTTAAGCATGGTATAATTATGTTAAGAACTTTATTTTTTGCAGTGCTAGGAGAGATAAACTATTTTGGAAAGTAACATCACAGACTGGTGGTATAGGTGAGCAGTAGAATGCTTGCTTAGTATGCACAAGCAATTTGGGTTCAATCCTCAACACTCCCAAAAGCAAAACCAAAAGGAAAAAAAATAGAAAGGGAAAAAAAATTTAGCAGTAAGAATTTCATCTTAAACTGGGCAGGGTGGCACACACTTGAAATCCCAGTACTCTGGAGGATAAAACAGGAGGATTGCAGGTTTGTAGCCAGCCTCAGCTACTTAGTGAGGCTCTTAGCAACCTGTGAGACCTATTTAAAAATAGAGAATAAAAAAATAAGGCCGGGGTTGGGGCTCAGGGGTAGAATGCCCCAGATTTAATCCCCAGCAACAGAGGAAAAAAAAAATTCATTTTCAATCTTTCCCCAAAAATCTATGGCTCTACCTCTAGACCATAAATGACAGTGATAAGAGAAGCAAATATGAGGATTTATTTATATCAGTTACTGCTCTATACCACTCTTCATGTGTGCAGACTCATTTAACCCTAGTGAGTTACCTAATGAGATAGGTGGAGATACTCTGATTTTAGCAAGGAGAAAAATCACAAACAGATGTTTGTTAAATAACTCACTCAAATGTCACAAGCAGAAAGCACCAGAGCCTGGACTTAAATCAGGCACTCTACTTCTCAGTACTTGTGCTTAAGAGTGCTTTTGTACAGGAGTATCTTTTGTTTGAGAAGCAAAATATTATAATGCTGGATCCTAGCCAGGCGTGAGGGTGCAGCTTTTAATCCCAGTACTTGAGAGGCTGAGACAGGAGGATCGCAGGTTCGTGGCAAGCCTCAGCTACTTAGTGAGGCCTTCTGCAACTTAGTGAGACCCTGTTTAAAAATTAAAAAATAAAAAATAGTGCCAACGATGTAGCTTGGAGGTCAAAATCCCCTGAATTCCATCCCCAGAGCCCCCCCCCAAAAAAAAAAAAACCACAGCCGCGTGTGGTGGCGCACATTTGTTAATCCCAGTACTTGGGAAGCTAACACAGAAGAATCACAGGTTCCTGGCCAGCCTCAACAACCTGTGAGGCCCTCCACAACTTAGTGAGACACCATTTCAAAATAAAGAATAAAAAAAAGCGCTAGGGGTATTGCTCTCCTACTAAACCTACACTCAGATACCTTATACTGAATAAGGTTATCATCATTCTCTAATATATACTTTTATTTCATATTATCTCCTAAATATATGGTTACAGGATTGTCTTGTGTATGATACTGGGGATTGAACTCTGGGAATTCTAACTCTAAGCTACAGCCCAGCCCTACTTTATTTATTATTTTTAAAGCAGGGTGTCAGTGAGTTGCAGAGAACTTAAGCAGCTCAGGCTGGCTATGAGCCTGCGATCCTCCTGTCTCAGCATACCAAGTACTGGGATTGCCAGTGTATTCACAAGCCTGGTCACAAATCTTGAACTTGTAAACTATATAAAAGCATTAAGCAGCACATATTAATCTGAATCTTTTTTCTATTTTGGGGGGGAGAGGATGGAATCCAGGGGAATTCTACCTCCAACCTATACCCCAGCCCAATTTTTTAATTCTTTATTTTGAAACAGGGTCTCACCGAGTTGCAAAGGGCCTCACTAAGTAACCAAGGCTGGCTGAGAACTGCGATCCGCCTATCGTAGCCTACCAAATCCTGGAATTGCAAGTGTGCACCACCAAGCCTGGCTCTGCATCTTTTTTTCTTAATAGACGAAACACTAACATTCATTTTTACTGCTAAATATTATATTAGATTCCACTATAGAACAACCCCTCTATTTTTTAAATCACTTAAAAAATGAAAAGTTAAACCTGGTGTGGTGCTGCACACTTGTAATCCCCCGCGCTTGGGAGGCTGAGAAAGGAGGATCGCACAGGTCCGAAGTCACCCTCAGCTACTTAGTGAGGCTCTCAGCAACTCAGTGAGACCCTGTTTCCAAATAAAATATAAAATAGGTCTGGGAGTATAGCCCGGAGGTAGAAGCCCCTGGGTTCCACCCTGAGCACCACCAAAAAAAAACTTATCTCTGGGCAAAAGTTACAAAATACTTACCTTCTCTAAGTAAAAATAAATAAAAAATGGCTACAAGACATTCAAAAGGAAGTGCTAACTCCTCCAGAACAGTGTACTCATTCACCAAAATAAAAGCTATTTTCAGTTTTTAGAATTCAATCACCTAGGCAAGTGTGGTGATGCATACCTATAATCCCGGTAGAGGCTGGCAAGAGGATTATAGGTTCAAGGTCAGCTTCTGGAACTTAGTGAGATCTTATTTCAAACAAAGAAATTAAAAGGTCTAGGGGTATAGCTCAGAGGTAGAATGCCCCTGGGGTTCATTCCCCAGTAACTCCGATAAAATAAAATTACTTTTTCCACATGACCTGGCTAGTTAATACTTTTTTTTGTTCTTCTTGGCCTCCAAACCTTGCGATTCTCTTGTCTTAGACTCCCTCAGTACTGAGATTAAAGGCATGCATCTGGCTAATATGCCTTTGTTTTTATAAGAAATTTAGACAGTCAAGTATGAGAAGCAAATCTGGGTATTACAAATAAGACTAAGAAGCATCAGCACCAACCTTTCTAAAGACTGAGAGAAGCACACCCAAGAACACTCAATAGAGCAAGGCTGCACATACGGAACTGCTCCACATAACAGCCTTCTAAAATGCTATCATGTATTCCAGTATGATCGATTACCTAAACCTAAGTTCAGAAATACTGACAGGCTAGATGCACGAAACATTATGTTAGTAATGCTGTTGTAAGTACTTTCTAAATTTACCTTTTTCTTTTTCTGAAGCACATGATTAGGTAGTAGTTGATGGAGTTGCTTTCTTTTTACATGCATTGCAGCAATTTTCATATCCACCTCAAACATCTTGCTGTTTATTGCTTGCCTATAAACTATACAATTAGAAATTGTTATAAGAAATAGAAACATTATAAAAAAAAAGTCAGGTTTAAACTCACTCAGGAAGTATTCTAAGTAGGTACCTTTTTCCCATCAATACTATGAATCTATACAATTATTAGATCAACATGTTCCTAATCTGATAAAAGTTCATTCCCTGGGCAAAAAAAACTTCTTTTTACTCCAAGGTACACATAATAAGATCACAAAGTATATTAAATCTTCTAGTGTAGTAACTCTTTAAGTAGCTCTTAATGTAGTAACCTTAGAAAGTAACTCTTTGGGAAATGCCAGAACTGTAAAAGGGTTTCTGAAACCCACATCTTTTTATGCTACCTGTATAAAGTTTTACCCCTCAGTATGCAACACATGCAACAAAATAAAAAGTCAAGCTTACTGAAATTATACCTAAAATACCTTGACAAGAATCTTCAAGATAAAATTTTAGGATGTCATCTTTCCTATTACAAAGACAACTGAAAATAACAGATTACAGGTACAAAAAGAAAGTGATATAAAGAAGCAAATTCAAGTTATTTAGCTATCAGGGCTACAAAACAGGAAAATTTAGTCAGCCATAAAACAAATACTGAGTGAGCACCTATACTGGGACAGACTGCATTTACAATGTTGTAGGCACTGGAAACCTTCTCTACTGGAGAATAAAGAGAAATACTTTATAAAGCAATTCTGTGTCAGAGAGATTAAGTTCTATGAAGAAAAACTAAAGGGGAAGCAGGATACTAAGCACAGACTAGAAATTGAGTTAACATTTGACCTGAAAGAAAAATTGGGAGGTGGGGGCAGTACAGGGGATTGAACCCAGGGGCACAACACCACGGAGCTACATCCAAGCTCTTTTTATTTTTTTACTTTTTACTTTGAGAAGGGGTCTTGCTAAATTAAGTTGCCAAGACTGGCCTCAAACATTCAATTCTGTCCCAGCATCCCAAGCATTTGGATTATAGATGTGCACCACAGGCAAACATCAAGAACCAGATGCCCTGAGGAGAACATGCCTGGAATGTATGAGAAACAACAAAAATGGTTGAAGGGGAAGAAGCAAGTCAGAAACCTCTAATTCCTCATTTGCAACTAGAAAAGCCGCAAAACTCCCAACATAAAAAGTGTTCTAGGATTGGTATTCAAATTCATCTGGCAACAATCCCCATCTTAACTATGTGTGGCTACTTGGCCTTTACTTTTTGCTACTGGGAATATCAATGGTTCTTTGAAAATCGTTATTTGTGATTGCCAAATGCTGCTCACCAACCTGCTGGGTTTTTTTTTTTTTTTTTTTAACTCACTTCTTGGCTCCGGACCTAGAGACAAAGGAATGTGAACTCACAAGAGGAGATGAGGTCAGAAAAGATAAGAATGAGAAAGTCAAGCCAAGTATGAGACTTGCAAATCACAGATTAAAACGAAGACTTGTTCTGAGTGACAAGGCAAGCCACCGTAGGTTAATGAACAGGCAAGACACGATTTGACTTACAAACACCATCTGAATGCCAGATGAGAATTAGGAGGGCAAGGGCTGGGATCCAATAGGGCAAGAGCGGTGTCTTGAAACTGTCAGTAGAAAAAAGCACTAAGCAACAGGATCATCAATATATTCTTAAAAAGGCCAAGATTCTGTAATAAATTAAAACTAAGTAGAAAAAAAATAGGAGCCAGGTGACTCTAAGATTTCTTTCTTTCTTCCTTTTTTTGGGGGGTAGTACTAGGAATGAAGCCCAGGGACATTCTACCTCTGAGCTACAACCCCAGACCTATTTTATTTTTAATTTGAAAACAGGGTCTCAGAGTTATGGAGGGCCTAAGCTGCTGAGGCTGATCTCAAACCTGTGATCCTACTGTCTCAGCCTCCTATGTACTAGGATTATAAGCATACATCACACCCAGCCAAGATTTCTAAATCAAAATTTTAATCAACTTGAAAAGCAGTTGGAAGGAAGTGGGATAAAAGTTTGTTATCAATGTTAAACACATATTTAAACTTTTGTTTTTATTAAAATTCTAAGTAAATTTTATTAAGAGCTTTCAAAATAAAAACTAAGTAAAGGCCGGGCGTGGTGGCGCACGCTTGTAATCCCCGCGCTTGGGAGGCAGAGACAGGAGGATCGCGCAGGTTCGAAGCTAGCCCCGCGCGCTGGCTTAGGAGACCCTGTTTCCAAATAAAAATGCAAAAATAGGTCTGGGAGTGTAGCCCGGAGGTAGAAGGGCTTCCAGGAACCCCAGTACCACCAAAAAATAAAAATAAAAAAAATAAAAAAAAATAAATAAATAAAAACTAAGTAATCCCTTCCCAAAATACATAAAGATCTTTGAAAATCTTGATCTCAAAAATCTTTAAGCCGCTCAACTTGGATGCACTGTACAGAACTAATTTTCTAACACAAGTATCTTGTTAGAAATTTATGAAATAAAACGTGTTTGTTCATAAAGATTAAGGTATTATTTTTTACTTCAGAACAAACCGTATCTGTGGCAGAAGAAGCAGTATTACTCTAAATTAAAGTGACACCCTGAAACTCTCTAGGAATGTTTTCACTGTCAAAATGATTGTTATGTAGCAAATGTACAGGTGAACCCAGATGAATGTACTATCTTATCTGCATTCCTAAAGATGAAAATCTACTTAGCAATTATTTAAACAAAGAATTCAATTTTACACAAAAACCAAGTATTTTAATATGAGGTTGCCAAGAGCACAACTACCAAGAATATCAACGTTAGATCTCTGGGTTAGGGGTGTGGCTCAGTGGCAGAATGCACGGCTAGTATGTTCACGAGCCTGGGCTCAATCAACACCCCAGCACCAAGAAACAGACACATGGCTTTTATGCCTTGCACCTTTTACTCTTCTCGAGTTACCCATGTCAATACCGCTGATGGTAGAATCACTCTACCTTTCCAGGTCAGAAATCAGACAGAGCACAGATCGTGGTTCTACTTCAAGGCACAATCACTTGACTTAACTATGTCCTCTAGTGTCACTGTATCTGAACATTTACATCACCAAAGGTACACACTAGTCAACTTGTCTGCAGTTGAGATATTTCAAAACTCCCAATGGATGCCCAAAACCACAAATAATACTGTTTTCTCTATACATACATACCTGTGGTAAATTTTAATTTATAAATTAGGCACAGTAAGAGATTAACAAAAACCAATAATAGAAAAGCAATTGTAGCAACATACTGTAATAGTTATGTGAACACGATTTCTCTCTCAACATATCTTAATGCACTGTACTTACCCTGCTCTTCATGTGATAATATAAGATGAAATAATGCCTTTGTTTTATGAGATGTCAAAGGTAAAAACATCAGGCATCAAGCTAGTCTGTAAAGGTTACAAACACTACAATACTGTGATTGTCCGGTACCTTAGCTGGTTACTGAGTGACGAACAGACAGCTGGCACTTAGGATGTGGACATTAGGGACCAAGGGCACAGCGGTCAACATGCTGCTCTCAACAGCACATACTTTTAAACTTGATAACTGCTTATTTCTAGAATTTTCCATTTAATATTTAAGGACTGTGGCTGACCTAGAATCCAACTGTAGAAAGTGAAACTAGATGAGACTCATATTGTTCCTTTTATTTCTCCTTTCCATCTCAATTAGCATATGATACCTTTATGTGTAGGGAGAGGGTACACTGAACCCAGGGGTGTTCTACTTCTGAACTATACCCTGACTTTTTTTTTTTGCAACAAGCTCTTGCTGTCTTCACACTTGCAATTCACTTGTCTCGGCTTCCCAAGTCCTGAGAGGCACACACCAGTGCATCCAGTATGAGGCTGACTTTTTAATAAACTGTCCCAATTTTTTCTCTCTTGTTTGTTAGTAAGTTGGTGTTCATAAGGGGAAACTCACAGTGGAGAGCTAAAATATCACTTACTAATTAAAATGTTTGACCGAGAACAGAATTAGTGCTTAGGGAAGATATATAGTTGTGCCTGTGCAAATTTACCATTTCTCTAAAGTTATAAATCTACAAAACAGCCTTAGATTCTGTCAAATACAGCCATAATTTGGTGTTTTGTTGAAACAACACTTTTTTGTGGTACTGAGGGTGGAACCCAAGGGTTTTCTACCTCTGGACTATACTCCCAAAACTATTTCATGTTTTATTTAGAAGCAGGGTCTCACTAAGTTGCTGAGAGCCTCACTCAGTAGCTGAGGCTGGCTTCGAACCCGCACAATCCTCCTGTCTCGGCCTCCCAAGCGCGGGGATTACAAGCCTGCGCCACTACGCCCAGCAGGACACAAAGCAATTAACACTTAAATCAGTATTTAACACATAAGAAAAACGTCTTCCAGTTATCAGAAGTCCAGCTTATCATGTCTAAGGTTCAAGACGACTGAGGAAGTAAAACAGACTGAGTCTTATAGATAAGTCAACTTTGTCAGATTCAGGTTATGTCTAATTTCCTAAATTGAGAAGAAACTAAAATGAAAACGACTCCGTGTTAACTAAGGTCTATCACACAGAGAAAGTGTACGAGACACCACTGAAACTACTCACCCAAACCACTGGACTATGCTAATAATCACTGCTCGACATTCCCAAGAAGTCTCAAGACTTATTGCAAACATCACTAAGCATTTGGCACATCAAGACAAACTTCAAACGGGGGCACCTAAATGCTGGTTACTCAACAGACATACCTGTATCTGTGAAAGACTGAATGTCATACGTGAGATCAACACTGAGGTTTTCAGAGTTCTCTGTTTTTTTAAACACTAACCCAATCACCCACATTGTGCGAAATTCTTCCCTGCAAAGAACATTACCAGTTTATTAGTACACATGAAATCATAGCCATGAGCAGATCGGCAACCAGGACATGTGGGTAAACTCTGTAATACAAATGTGTGCAAAGTAAGTTCTAAACCCAAACTGCATCAAAACTCTAAAGTCCAACCCAATATTGGCCTACTGCTATAAAGAATTGGACTTTCAAAGTATACTCATTTGTATAACTTGTATGTGTATGGTAGTGGGACTGAACCAAGGGTACTCTACCACTGAGTTAAATCCCCAGTCTGATAACATTTCTTTTTGAGATAGTGCTTCATTAAGTTTCCTAGGCTGGCCTCAAACTCGCAAACCTCTTTGCCTCAATTCCCAAGTAGCTAGGGTTTATAGGCATGAGCCACCACACCTGGCCTGTATGTTAGTGATTATTCTAAAGTTCAAAAAATCACTGAAATGAGAGGAAAAAAAATGTAACTAATGAAGGGGAGAGATTAATGCTTTTTAGAAAAATCTGAAACAAAATTTTCTACATGTAAAATTTTTAATTCAAAATTTATATTTCTTAAATTTAAAATTCAATATATAAGGATACATAATTTCACTATAGCATCATTACAGAATAACTGGTTGATTCCACTATTTTGAACACAACATTATATCTACAGAATAGAGGATTAATTTTTAAATTTAGATTGCAAAGCTAGCCATCGTGGTGCATGCTTGTAATCCCAGTACTTGGAAGGCTGAGACAAGAGGATCGTAGGTTCAAAGCCAGCCTCAGCAACTTAGTGAGACCCTGTTTCCAAATAAAAATTAAAACTGGATCAAGGTATAATTTTTAGGTAGAATGCCCCTGGGTTCAATCCCCAGCACCAAAAAAAAAAAAAAAAGGATAAAATAAAAGCAAACAAATTAGGATTACAGTAGCAGGGCGTGGTAGTGCATGCCGACACAATCCCAGTACTCAGAAGGCTGAGACAGGAAGATCGCAGATCCGTGAGGCCACCTCAGCACCTTAGCAAGACCTTACTTCAAAATAAAAATTAAGCGGAACATGGTGGTACACATCTGTGATCCCAGTACTTGGGAGGCTGAAACAAGAGGACTGCAGAGTTGAGGATAGCTTCAACAATTAGTAAGATTCTCATCAACCTAGTGAGACTCTGCTTCAAAATAAAAAGAAAAAATGAAAAGAAAATAGGGCTGGGGGTATAGCTCAGAGGTAGAATGCCCCTGGGTTCAATCCTAAATACCACACACAAAAATTAAAATTAATTAATTAAAATAAAATAGGGTTAGTAATATAGCTCAGGAGTAGAATCCCCCCCCCACAAAAAGATTGCAATAATCAAAAAATTGTAGAAAGTTCAAATAATTCTTTTTTGTGATGAGGAAAAAATCTACTCAGATTATTTTATATTAACAAAATCTTTACGTGATCCTTTCACCTATATATTAAAATACATGTATATAAAATGTGTTTGTTTTTTGTTCTGGAAGTTGAGCCCAAAGGAATTCTACCACCAGCCCTATTCAATTTTGAGACAGGTCTCTCTCCCTAAGTTGCTGGGGCTGGCCTGAAACCTCAGCTACCCATGTATTTACTGGTCTATGTGCCACTCCTCCCAGCTCCAAATTTGTTTGAGCTATAAATGATCAACAGAATAGATGCAATTGCCTATACAATTTTCTAAGAATAAAAGATGAGAAAATTAGGAGTGCTTACTTGTCAGGATTTTCTTTGGGTGCTGGAAATGACTGGGGATTCACATGAGCCAGTGTAATAAATTCATTCTTCTCCAAACTTCCAACCAAGATTCGTATTTTTGATTCCACCAAGCCCACCCTGAACAAATGTCACTAGTATTAATGAGAAGTTTTGGTTGACTTCATGTTGAAAATCAAATTTTTATGTAAAATAATAATATAAAGACCATAAAACTTAAAACATACACCAAGCCAGTTGAACGGGGTGAACTATATTCCCCAAAACAACAACAAAAAAGCTTTGTATTCTACCCAAAAAGGCAGAACTGGGGAGAAATAAGAACCAAGGCATGCTTCATGCAAACCTGAGGGAGAAAAAAAAAAAAAAAAAAAAACAGCCCACAAATATTTGAGGAGAAACTAGAAAGCTGAAATAAAATTAAAATGGTATGTAAATAAAACCAATAAACTGCAGCACAGGGGTACCCAATTCCTATACTTCCATCAGAAGCAGTAATGCTCCATTTATGACTAAGACCAACCAAATACGGTGTTTCCAGGACTCCCCATCTCCTGCTGTTCTGTGGCTATCTGGATCACTTTGACATTTTTCTATGAAATCTACTCTTACTACTCACCATTCTAGGCGTTGTTTTTCCGTTGGTGCACTTGCTAGAAGCACAATATAATGCCTTTGAAGATAAAGACAACATGCTATTTATTTTATTTACATGCTTTGTACTGGATCTTAAAACCATAATGTAGTTAAGCTTCATGACATTTACAGATCAACACCAATTTGGCGGGCTGCAATCTCCATATGCACATAAAATAAGTAAATCCACGTTCCTGCCACTGACTTGAGTTTTTCTGAAAAAATAATCCTGACTTTTTACAAAACAGCAGCTGAATTTACTGAGTCTGAATAAACATGATGATTACCTTCAGTGACTCCCTATAAAACTAAAGAGCTACTCACTCACACATGCCTCCTAAGAAAATGTTTACTGGAAACAACAGGAGGGCTTGGCCACAACAATGTGGCCACTAAAACAGTAACTTCAAGAATAGCTTCAAAAAATCAGGCTTCCTAATTAATATTAAGTGAGAGAAAATTAAACTACATGCTGAAATCAGGCCCCATGATTTTCCCAAGTAGTACAAATTTCTGTGACAAACATACCACTATTCTTGCACACACACAAACACACACAATCTAATTTCCATTAAAAATTCAATCCCATCCAAAATGGAGTTTGTATTTCAGAAAACTACCAAATACCTGTTTTTAAGTCTTTTCAAAACTACTTATATCACAAGTAGCATTACTATAATTTATGTTCCTCCAACTAATAAAGTTTGGTCCAATAAGCTCTCCCCCATATCCATTTTGTAAGTGTACAGAAACTACCTCAAAACACAAACTGACACCATTTTCTACTATAGGTACTTCTTAGGAAAATTAATGACCAAATTTTCAGATTATCTTACTCTCAAAAAGTTTGAAACACTTCTAATGTTTTGTGTGCTTCTACCCAAAAGCAAAAATCTAGCCTAGCAACAGGAAAATACTACCACCTGGAGTTCCAAAACATATGTCACTTTCAGGACAATTTTTAAAAGGTTAAAGAGCTGGGCGTGGTAACACAAACCTATAATCCCACTATTGGGAGGCTGAGACAGGAGGATCACAGGTGTGAGGAATGCCTCAGCAAGTAGTGAGACTCATCAACCTAGTGAGATCCTGTTTCAAAATGCAAAACAAGGCTAGGAGTAAAGCTCAGAGGTAAGAATGTCCCTGGGTTCAATCCCCAGTACCACAAAAAAAAAAAAAAAAAGCTAAAGAACACCTTATAAATTTAAAAATTTAAACAATATTCCGTAATAAAACCCCAATTGATTACTTAATAGTTATGCTCAAACACACTTGAAAAAAAGTTGTAATACTTGTGCATACACCTGTAAAATGGATTAACAATACCTATCGTACTAACATAAAGCTGGAGATTTAAAGTATTTATAACAGGTAAATCTGTAAAAAATTAGGCATGTGTGAAAATATGCAAATAATATGTAAATATGAAGTTCAAATCCAGAGAGACCAATACTTCCTTTCCCATTTGATCAGCATTGGCTGGGAACATATAAAATAAACACATCAAGTTGATTAAAGCATTAAAAGCTCATGCATTTTACAAGCAAAAAAACACATACTTGCCCTAAATTAAACATAATCTTTACAAGCTCAGTAACCTGATTTTTAGGTTCCTAAGTTATGAAAAAGAGTAAACTGATTTAGGAGAAAATAATAAAGAAAAATAATAATGAGATGAAGAGCTCTCTCACAAAGTACAGCAACTTTTAACAGACTTAAATAGAGTATAAAACTCAGGCATGCACACAAAACCTCAAACACAAACCTGTCAGAGACAAAAACATGGTTTCTAAATGGTGCAGCACAATGTTCTGTATCTATTTATTTATTTATTTATTTATTTTTGGTGGTACTGGGGTTCCTGGAAGATCTTCTACCTCCGGGCTACACTCCCAGACCTATTTTATATTTCTGAAACAGGGTCTCTTACGCCAGCGCGGCTGGCTTCAAACCTGCGCGATCCTCCTGTCTCCGCCTCCCAAGAGCGGGAATTACAAGCGTGCGCCACCACGCCCGGCAATGTTCTGTATTTATAAAGGCATAATATACAATCCCTTTGAATATGTTAGCAATTCAAGTTGTTTTTGTTTTTGTGGTACTGGGGTTCCTGGAAGCCCTTTTACCTCCGGGCGCACTCCCAGACCTATTTTTATATTTTTATTTGATAACAGGGTCTCTTAAGCCAGCGCGGCTGGCTTCGAACCTGAGCGATGCTCCTGTCTCCGCCTTCCAAGCCCGGCTGCAATTCAGGTTTTGATGGCTAATCAATTCTTACTGAAAGGGGATACTTTTTCTGTGTGTTTATACAAATATGCATATATTGGCATTTAGGTAAAATATTAAGTTACACTTAAGTATTCATGATAAAGTTCATGAAAAATGTTCTTAGTCACATTTAAACACATTTGAATTAATATGAAATATATTAAGAGAAATAAACTGCAAACATTTGAATCTGTCATAAGGAAAACACTCATCCAAGAAATTTAAAAAAATCCCAAACCTCATTCTCTTAAAAACGTAAATATTTAACTCTTAAAACCAGAAGTGTTACTCAATTCCTAAGTTCTGAGATCACAAAAACCAAGCAGAAGCACTTCTAATCTATATCATTGTTGCAGTACCAAAAAATTTGATACTCTATTTCACCACTGAACACATCAATTATGAAATGCCTCCATGACACACTTGTCGATGTAACTGCCATTATCTTTTTTCCTAAACTTACAAATTCAAACACCTTCTATAAAATTCAACTATAAAAAACCCTGACTAAAACATACAAAGTCTTAACATTTAAATTTAGTCATTATACTAAGTTGTTTTCAACAAGTGGGTCTCCTTGCCATTTCATCTCTGCAGTTTACCCAAGTAGATCAGCTCAGATTTAAACGCTGAAAAAAGAACTACTCCTCCTCAGCCAGTCAAAAACCCTTGCAATTCCCATCTTTAAGTACTTCAAAACCAAGTTACAGTGCACTAATTTCTTACATTTGGGGGGGGGGGGTCTTTCTGGACTGGGGATCGAACCCAGGGTGGTGCACTTGCCAGGCAAGCACTTTGCCACTGAGCTACATCCCAGCCCAATCTTACATATTTTAAGGCTAAAGTATACATATGTATTTTAACAAAAATATAAACTACTCTTAAACTGACTTCCCCCAGTAACTTTACTTCCTGTTTCCTAAAGAAATTTTAATGCCCGATATGAATACAATCATTCCCTAAGGTCATCAACTTTCTTTACTGCTAGTTATTAAGTGCAAAGTTAAATACCTTAAAGAAGAAATATAATTTCCTTAGAAGTCCATAACTTTACAGAACAATGTTACCCTTTTTTCTCAAGGCAGGCTAATTTCTCTTTCTGGAAGAGGATCACACTGCTTTTTAAGACAAATGAAATTTCTTCCATGGTTACCACTCTTCCAAAAATAGCAGACATATTTCACACAACTTAAAACTTAACACATACCAAATGGTAATATTTCCAATATATGCTTCAAATAAGCCTTAACCAATTCTCAGTCACAGAAAAGTTAGGATTTACATCCAGTTGTATAGCCAATCTTAGGGACATTTCATAGAAAATATATTTTAAAAATTAGCATCTGTAAGTAACTCAAAAAACCTAGTGACAGTCATCACCTCAAAAAGACATTTTTTTAAAACAAAAATAGACATACAATTTGGTACAGATAAAATTAACCCAGCATCATGTTTCCAAGCCTTAGTTTCCTCAGGACACTTGAGAGCAATTTGTTTTCTTGAAATAAATTCATTGCTACTTCCTCATATGTTAGTCTTTAATAACTCAAAAATACTTGACTGCTTCAAGATTCAGTAAAAATACTGTGTAATCTCTTTTGTCAAAGACTTTATAAGTACTAACAAAGAATTAAAAAAATTTTAAGACACATTAAGCACACTTTAAAAAAAACATTTTAATGTCGAATTTACTAAAATGAAATGAATGGCAGTTTGTTCAATTTTGATTAGTCTTTCTTAAAGTGAAGGAAGTCACCTTTTTTGGTGGTACTGGGGACTGAACTCAGGGCCATTCTACCCCTGAACTATACCCTAAGTCCTATTTTATTTTTTATTTTTCAAGAGGGTCTCACTAAATTGCTGAGGACCTAAGTTCCTAAGGCTGGCCTTGAACCTGTGATCCTCCCCAAGCTCAAGTCTCAGCTTCCCAAGCACTGGGTACAAGTCTGCAGCACCACGCCTGGTAGCCATTTACTTTTAAGGAGCTGTTTTCAAGAACTGCATTAGATTCCCCTTGTAACTCATATAAGGAAATTAGAAAAATAATTTATGTTTGATTGCCAGGAATTATGAGATGCTGATACTTTATTTGGGTGGTACTTGGGGATTGAACCCACATTCTGAACTCTATGAGACAGGATATACCTAAGTTGGCAAGGCTGACCTCAAACTTGCAATCATCCTACCTCAAGTTTCCGAGTCGCTGGGATTACAGGTGTGTGCAACCTAGGATATGCTGACACTTTTATGTAAGACCTTTATTTTTCTCCTTACATCTAAGTTCCACATTGTAGTTTTTAAAGTATCAGTATACATGTTAATTAAATGTTCAGAGATGATTAGTTAAAAAAAATTATCTGCCAAATGGAAAGCACAATTTATGGGGAAAACGTATTCAATAATATCCTATTCGTATTTTAGCTGACAACATAGTGGTCCCAGAACACAATAATTAAGCTGGTTCTGTTATTTTTCATGCAAGATACAGAAACAAAACACAGAGACATCATGAAGGTCATCATTCTTTTTAATTGGGGAAATAGTATAAAGTAATCTTGCCTAGATTATTACAAAACACAATCCAACACATGACCAAATGAGGAGGAAAGTTTCGAGCATTAAAAAATTTTAAGTGGGACTTTGGCAAAGTTCCAGCCGAGGGCAAATAAAAGTGCAAGTCCATGTTTCTCTTTTTAAAAAACAAAATTTATTATAACTTACATTTTTCATCAAACCAACACAATGAGGCTTTAGACCTGACTAAGGTAATTAAACCATTATATTAAAACCATCAGCAAAAATTACCACACCCACTTAAATCTCAAGATAACTGTAAGCAGAAATACTTGAAAATGCTTAACATTGTGGGGAAATGGTAGGACATTACTAATGTGCTGTAACTACGTGAACCACTAAATTGGCACATACTGACATTTTATTAGTTAAGTCAATGTTATAAAAAATCTTCTGTAAATAAGTTTACAGAATTAATGAAATTACGTTGTACGTGTGTATGGGTACCAGTACTAGGAATTGAACCCAGGGCATTCTACCACTGAGTTCCATCCACAGCCCTTTTTATTTTGTAACGAGGTCTGACTAAATTGCCCAGGCTGGCCTTGAATTTAACACTTCTTCAACCTCAACCTCCCAAGTAGCTGGGATTATAAGGTATGCACCAGGGTGCACTCACTCACTTTATAGAAAATCTTAACTGCAGAAGATCTTAGCAGTCCATCCACTTGCCAAGTTATACAGATTTCCTGTTATGATCAGCACTGACAAAGGCCTACAGAACTCATACTGCTATAAATGCAGTAAGAGCTGGGTTAGATGAGGCAGAAAATCTGTAGGGGCCATGCATTACAACTGACAAAGGGAAAATAAGGAGCTTACTAAAAATGGTACCTACTGTGTTAAAAAGAAGGGAAATTCAAAACTATTTAATTTAGCAGGAACACACAAATATGCTACCATTACACCATTACTTAAGAGAACATGTCCAACATGCCTTAAAATACATACTTGTACTTTTGAAAGAAGTTTGGAGCTTCAAAAAGTTTGGACCACTCTGCCTTACTCAGCAAAATTTCATCTGTGATAGCAAGACCTAAATTAAAAACATATTAAAATGTTTGCATGCTTTAATCTAACAATCTAGAATTTTATTAAATAATCTTAAACATACCTATACATGCATGTTACATTCCTAAATCCTTAAATTTA
The DNA here is from genome assembly GCF_963383645.1 of Muscardinus avellanarius. NCBI lineage: Eukaryota > Metazoa > Chordata > Mammalia > Rodentia > Gliridae > Muscardinus > Muscardinus avellanarius. The sequence continues at coordinate 99,611,193 of NC_137798.1, read as the reverse complement.
AATAATAGTTTTAGTTTATGGCTTAAGAGCACAGTCATATATATATTATTTTCCCAAAAAGATTTTGAGAGCCACTTTGTATGAGCAAGGTTTGTATGAGCAAGACCAAGGTACGTTCCCAATAAAAGACTCTTGGACAAAATAATTTTTAAACGTATAAATTTAAAGCTGATACTTGTACAGTTTTTTTTTCTCTAATTCCTTGACTGACTTCAATCAACAAAATAATGCTATTCTAGTTACTTTTATCAAAAAACCGGTTGACAGTAGCTACATCTTCAAATTTACAAAACAAAAAGTTCAGGGTTTTCTAAAATGGGCTGTCTGGCCTTGGCCCTATTCAGAGATCTTTCCCAGGAGTATAAACATCCCTCATGTCACCCAGTAGACAAAGTGCTGTATCATTTATAATTTTATAAGGCAATGGTATAGCAACAAACCAGCAGAAAATGGCCCAGCAACAGTTGTATTGGTTAATCTTTAAACATACAATCAAAACTAAATTACCTAAAAAGGTTAAAATGAGTCATCTCTCAAATATACACTATTATAAGAAAATGAACACCCAAATCCATTTGAGTGAATACTTTCTTCAAATAATTGCATAGCCGAATAGTGGGTCTACAACGGGCAGGGGAATCCTTCATGTATATAGAACATTAAGGATAAGCACTTACCTTGTTTAAACTCCTCAACCATGACCATCCGTGTTGAAACGGACACATTGTACGTGGAGTTCTGTTGTGGGTATGCTGGTGTAATTATAGGCATAAGATGGTACCTATCACTGGGATTTACCTACATACAACAACAGCCAATCAGTTTCTTCAAGTATATATGCAACAGATACTTGGACTTTTTATCCCTTGTTAAACTGAACCAAATGATTAAATCTTATTTCATTCACAGCTGGAGTTGAGAAAGAGAAACCTTAAGAAGACATAGTTTTATAGCAATTCTTTACAGATCAGAAATTTGGTCTAAATTAATGGTTTGTTTCAATCATATGGGCATAACTATTTTGGCAACCTTACTAGGAATAGTGTGCCTGCTAACCAAAAAAGGTTCTACTACATTTTTCTTTATTCAACCACAGAAATGGGGATGTACACGCAATTATGTTTCAGTGAAAGGTCATAGGGTATTTTGTGTAAAACTAATTTTAAGCAAGATGAAAACTATGTTTTTAATATACCCTTAGGTTATAAAAAGTTTAAGCTTATTAACATAGTGGAACTATACTGCCCATGTTGGTATCATTTTAAGAGATAATAGATTTAGTAACTGTTAATCTGTATACTGTTAAATGGTGTATTTCCACAAAAGAAACCATAAACACACCCTTCAAAATGAAATGCCTTGATGCTTGGAAAAGTTGAAAATGTACAGCTTGATCTAATTCAACAGAATGTTATAATAAATGTAACAGATGTTATAATAAGGTAGCAATTTAGTTTAGAAAATGGAGATTTGTAGAATCTAAAAAGTCTTATTCAAACCTAAATTTCTTTCAATTACTGAAGCTCATACTACTACATTTAAAACATGTAAGCAGTAAATGTTGTAACTTCCCAAGAAAGAAAATGGAAGCTCTTCTTCGGGGCCAACCATGCTTTTATAATCTCTGAAATACCTAAACCAATTTTTACAATTATATCATAGTAATTAGAATGGTATTGCTTAGAAGTTACCTGCCACATATAAACAATTAAGCAACAGCTTTGCTACAATAACCCAGTAGTTTTAACAAAATACTTAGATCAAATAAAAAAAAAAAAAGCAGGGATTTTTAGTATCCTTTTATTTTTTTAAGCACAAACGCCCACACAACTTTGACTTACAAGGTAGTTCTATATAGAATAAAATGTTAGTGAAATCTGTATTAAAAACTATGAACAATGAAATGTGGTTTACAGGGTACATCATTGTGCTTCTGACATCAGGACAATTATAGATGATATCATCTAGAGGAAGTTTAATATGGACATGTCCACTCATAGTACAAGGCCAGAACAGTCTCCCTGAGTTTATGCAGATGACCGTTACTTGTTATTGCACAGTGTGAATTTGTAGGGGAAAAAATAATACACTAACCCTTGGGTCCCACACAGGCAAATTAAGATTGCATTCTTCAGGCTGTTTCAATAGCACTGGATTTGGCCATTCCCTGTTTAAAAAGATTGTAGCACTTGATAAGACTACTACATATCATCATCTGAACGTATTTTGTTAAACATACAGCATTTGTGAATGTGATCCTTCTTCCTTCACTTGATATATCACCTCTCACTTCCTTTTGTTGAAGTTATATTACCTGAAATATTTTTCTCCCCTAACTATGAATTTAAACCATCTGGTAACTTTTTCTAACTGAAATCAAACATCTTCTAAGCCTCTAAAAGAATAAAACATTATTTAAACAAAGAAGGACCATCCAAGACATCTGGTGTGTTTAGCTCAACCTTGAACATGATAAACTCCCTTGAAATACAAAAGCTACATCCAAAGAAAATTGAGGATAAAAAAAAGTTACCTTTGATTATAGCCAAAAGAATAGAAATGAGAAAAAAAGAACAATGCTTCTCTATTTCATGGCTTAAAGGTTATATCATGAACAAGTGTAAGTAAAAGTCTAATGTGAACATGTTTACAGGAAACAATCTTTAAGTTAGCTATTTGAAAGCCACACTTGTAATCCCAGCAACCGGGAGGCGGAGACTGGAGGATCATGGTTTGTGGACAACCTCGGCTACTCAGCGAGGCCCTTCGCAACTCAGTGAGACCCTGTTTCAAAAATTAAAAAAAAAACAAACTAAAAACTAGGGCTGGGGGGGGGTGTAGCTTGGAGGTAGAATGCCCCTAGGTTCCATCCTCAGTACCGCAAAAAAAAAAAAAAAAAGCTACTTGAGTCTTTCATGGGAGAGAAAAAAATAGAAAACATTTGCCACAAGGTTAGCTTCTTGAACAGTGTTTATATACATATACCTTTAAAAGAAATTCTAATGTTCCTTATCACAACTGATTACATATAATAATGTGCTATCAAACCATAAAAAGCAAAATGTGCACTGAAAAGTGTCATAGTTCTATTTTATGTGTCTCTACTTTTCATAAATTCACTACAAAAAAAGCAATGATTTTTACAGGAGAAAAAGTATGAGTTGTTCAGAAGAGAGGAAGATAATTCTAAACATGTTTAAAACCCAAGAACCTTTGAGCCAAAGCAACTATTATGAAATAGCAATAATCTTATTTTTCTTAAAAGTCATAGTTGACAAATATGAACATCTTGAAATAAGAGAACTTTAAAAATAAATTTCTCCTGAGTTAATAACTAATCTTGAGGGGTCTAGCAATTGCTTTTATGCAAACATTTAATGTTAATTTAGTCTTAAAAAGCTTTGTATAGGTGGGCATGGTGACTGTAATCCCAGTATTTGGGAGGCGGAGGCTGAGACAGGAGGATCAAAGGTTCGAGGACAGCCTCAGCAACTTAGTGAGACCCCGTTTCAACATGAAAAATAAAAAGGACTGAAGGTGTACCCCAGGGGAGAACACACCTGGGTTCAATTCTCAGTTCTAAAAAAACAAAAACCCCAAAAGCTTTATATAAAATTGACATCTTTAATATTTTACCAAAAATAAAAACAAACAGCTGAAAGAAAAAAATGACAAAAAATGAATGGCCTACAGATTTAAATGTATTTAAAAAGTGAAAAGGGTGTTGTGAGTTTTATTCAAAAGTAGCAAATATCCCTAAGAATTAATTAACTGAACTGGACTTTGGCAAAATTCAGGGTTTATCTGGAGAGTAGGTGTATGCAACTAAGTACAAATTGAATCTTCCTTACTATCCTGGCAAAGCTAGGGAAAAGGAATGGAGTTCAGGTTTGCCATTTTATATACAATGTGGTCTCCGAGGCTACCTAGATGATAATATCATGAACTAAAATTGGATTCTGAAACCAGCTCAGAAATGTCATAGAAATAAGACTAAACTTCAGTGTCTACAATCAATTTTATTTTAATATAATCTAAAAACATACCATTTAGAAAATACCAAGAAAAATTTATGTACAAGAGTTGATGCTATTGCATTTGGATAAAGCTGGCAAGTTCTTGCTACTAGCATAGCCCAGGAAACACCACCGAGGAAACCTAATATATTGGAATAGATGTTGTGGCCTGTTGGTAAGGGAAAAGCAAAAAGATAATTAGTGTTGAACAAAAATTTAAACACTTTTAATAAGCTAGCCAACAAATTCTGAACTCACGTTTGGCCCACAGTTTGATAGCTCTCAGAGTTAACCTGAAGTTGTCAATGTTTGGTACTAGATGTAAAATTTCATCGGTTACCCTGCAACCTGATTGACAGGAGTGAAAAAACAGAACATTAAGTCATCAAAAGTACAGTGATAATGCCTCATCTAAAGTTTGAGTTTGATATCAAATTAAATACTTTTACTTGGTAGAAGCAATAATCCTAAATTCAAAAGGGAGGCAAAAGGTATGAAATCAAAGCATTTATCTCCTATCACAAGCACTGCCCTAACCCCAAGTAACAGAACTCTGCCTAATCTCAAACTTTCAACTTATTAAAACTTTTTTTCTGTCCAGATATACTGAGAATTCAATCTACTTAATCTTCCTTTAACTATTGTTAAGAGCAGAAGAGGCTATACTAATATAAAATTGTTCAAAAATAGACATTTTTAACTTGGGGGGGAGGGGAGACTGAAACCAGTAACGCTCTACTATTAAACTGCATTCCCACCTACCCCCCTCCCTCCCTCCCTTCCTTTGCAGGACTGGGGGATTGAACCCAAGGACACTCACCTCTAAGCTATACCCCCAGCTCTATTTTTTTTTTTTTTTTGGTGGGTCTGGGGATGGAACCCAGGGACATTTGACCTCCGAGCTGCACTTCCTGCCCTATTTTTTATTCTTTATTTTGAAACCAGGCCTCATTGCGTTGCAAAGGGCCTAAGTAGCTGAGGCTGTCTGCGAAACGCAATCCTCTGGTATCAGCCTCCCAAATGCTGGGATTACAAGCGTACGCCACCACGCCCAGCCTATTTTTTTATTCTTTATTTTGAAACAGACTCATTAAGTTGTGAAGAGCCTCAATAAATAGCTGAGGCTGGCCATGAACCTGTGCTCCTCCATGTACCATCACACCTGGCCCCAGCCCTTTTCTTGTTTTGACTTTTGAGACAGGGTAACACTAAGTTGCTGAGGCTGGCAGCCTATCAAGAGCTGGAACTACAGGCATACACCACCATATAAGGCTTAATTTAATGACCAATACTATTACAAAAAGTATCAGGATCAAAACTAATCAGGATTACAGAGTAAAACCTAACTCACTAGCACTATAGTTCAAATGTCAGACAGTCATTAAGCTTCCCAGGCACCATCAAAACCAGATGTAACAGTGGAAGATACCAATGGGTAAAATAAACTGCCAAAGACTTCTCTGTAATCTTTATGTAAAGTGCATTTTATTTGATTTACTATGGATTAACAAAATGGCTGTCAGATGATTGAATACAAAATGCAAATTAAAAATCTGTTTATTTGGTAAAAACTCTATGCAAAAGAAAGTAGGCTTCTTAACATACCATTAAGACTTCTTATGCATCTGATATCTAAATTCTTAAGAAGACTGTCATCTCGTAGGTCCAAATCTTCTGGAATAGTCTGCAGTGCTAATCTTGCAAACAAAATATCAATCTAAAACAAAAACAAAACAGCATCCTATTATCAGCCAAATTACTTTTAAGGCATTTTTCTTACCAATTATGAACATACTAACATACCACCCAAAAAGTACATATTATAATAATCTACATCATAGCTTTTTTTTTTTTTTGGTGGTACTGGGGATGGAACCCAGGGACCTTCTACCTCCGGGCTACACTCCCAGACCTATTTTACATTTTATTTGGAAACAGGGTCTCACTAAGTAGCTGAGGCTGGCTTTGAACCTGCACGATCCTCCTTCTTCAGCCTCCCAAGCACGAGGATTACAAGTGTGCGCCACCACGCCTGGCTACATCATAGCTTTTTTAACACAGTACTAAGGACTGAACTCAACGCAGTCTAACTGCTGAGATACACTGCCAGTCCTTTTATTTTAAGACAGGGTCTCACTAAGGTGCTAGTCTACTAAATGCATATACTGAATTGCTTAAAAGTTTTTAGTATTTTATGGTTTGTGAACTGACACATAATATCTTAATAACAGAAATCTTTTTTTTTTTTTGTGGTACTGGGGATGGAACCCTTTTAACTCTGGGCTACACTCTCAGACCTATTTTATATTTTTATTTGGAAACAGGGTCTCTTAAGCCAGAGCGGGTGGCTTTGAACCTGCAGGATCCTCCTGTCTCCGCCTCCCAAGCGCGGGGATTAAAAGCGTGCGCCACCACGCCCAGCTAACAGCAGAAATCTTTTTGTCAAAAATACGTCTCTAAAGGGCACTCTTAACCAGGTGTGGTGGCACACACTTGTAATCCCAGTACTTGAGAGGCTAAGACAGGAGGATTGCTGGTTCATGGCCAGCCTTGGCTACTTAGTGAAAACCTCAACTTGTTGAGACCCTATTTCAAAAAAAAAAAAAAAAAAAATCGGGTTAAGTGGGGTGTGGTGACTCACGCTTATAATCCCCGCACTTGGGAGGCTGAGACAGGAGGATCACACAGGTTCAAAGCCAGCCTCCAGCCTCCGCTACTTAGTGAGGTTCTCAGCAACTTAGTGAGACCCTGTTTCCAAATAAAATATAAAATAGGTCTGGGCATATAGCCTGGAGGTGGAAAGCCCCTGAGTTCCACCCCAGTACAAAAAAAAAAAAAAAAAAATCAGGCTAAGGGTATAGCTCAGAGGTAGAATGCCCAAGTTCAATCCCTAGTACCGCAAATAAATAAATAAATAAATAGGACACTTCTTAAATATGTAGTATGCTTTCCCTATTTATTTAGTTTTGAGCAAAATGAAAACAAAACACTGGAGAAAGCGAAGCTTAAAAGAACCAAAATTATTTCATTTTGAGAATGTACAGAATACAAACGAATTTTCTTTTTAATGGCACAGTGGTGGGGACTTCATGCTAGACGAGTAGTCTACCAAGTGCGCTACATCTCCAGCCCTTTCAAAACTTTTAATTTTCAGTCACGTTTTCAACTAAGTTGAAAAGACTGGCCTGAACTTTTGATCCTTCTGCCTGAAGACTCACAAGTAGCTGGGCTTACAGGTATGCCCCACCATACCTGGCTACACTTTGAATTTTCATTCAAGAATTGAGTATCTTATTGCATTCTGGAAACTACCAATTTTTGCAAAACAGTTCATTACCATTCTTCCTGTTAAACAATTTTTAAATCTTCAACATTACTATTCAATAACTTTTAGAAACATTCTATACAGAAGAAACATAATAATGCAAGTTCTTTTACCTTCTACTTGTACCAATGACTTTCACTATGACAAAAATAAGAAAAAATAGATCTCATATCAGAAAATATTTCAAACCAGGAACACACATGTAATTCCAGTAGTTGGGAGGCTGAGACAGGAGTTATCACAGGTACAAAGATAGCCTCAGTAACAAGACTCTCAACCACCTAGCAAGAACCTGTTTCAAAAGTAAAAATAGCCAGGTGTGGTGGTGCATGCCAATAATCCCTGTACTTGAGAGGATGAGGACGGACCACAACTCTCAACGATTTAGTAAGAACCAGTTTTTAAATAATAAAGTCGGACTGGGGGTGTAGCTCAGAGGTAGAACGCCCCAGAATCCAGTCTCCAGTAACATTAAAAAAAAAATTCAACACACACCTTATCAATCACATTCCTCTCTCAACTTAATCCCTCCCCCCACCCCGGTCTGGTAGTGGGGATTGAACCCGAGGGCATTTTACCTCCAAGCTACACCGCCAGTCCTATTTTTATTCTTTATTTTGAAACAGGGTCTCACTAAGTGGCGGAGGGCCTAAGTAGCTGAGGCTGGCGTTGAACCCCCATCCTCCTATCTCAGCCTTACAAGTACCAAGATTGTAAGTGTGCGCTGCCACACCCGGCCCACACACCTGGCCCAACTTCTTAATATTTAACTCAAATGAAATGCTTGACAAAAATACATGGTTACTGCCTCCCTGAAACTGAAACAACACAAAATTTGCTTATGAAAAACCTAATATGAAACTGTTTAGTAGGAAATGGTACCAGGGTACTGGGGATGGAACCCAGGAGTATTCTACCTCTGAGCTACACTTACAGCTTTATTTTTTCATTCTTTATTTTGAAACAGGGTCTCACTGGGTACAAAGAGCCTAAGTAACTGAGGATGTCCACAAACTGCGATCCTCCACTCTTAGCCTCCCAAATGCTGGGATTACAAGCATGCGCCACCAAGCCTGGCAGCACTTCAGTTTTAAGGTTTTATTATTTCTACCTAGCTTTCAGCTCCTAATTTCACCTGGCATTTAAAAGAGAACTAAAACATGGTATGGACTACAACAAACAGGTGAGTCACTTCCATTAATAGAAGAAAACTTACTGTTAATTTCAACCAAGTCACTAAAACAAATTTGCCAAACATGGTGGTGCACGGCTCCTAACTACTCACTCCGTGGGCTTAAGGCAAGAAGAGTGTTACGTTTGAAGCCAGCCTCAGCAACTTAAGAGACAATATGCAAACTAAAACAATTTTATAAGCTAGGAAGAAGACCAGGCATGGTGGCACACATTTACAATCCCAGTGCTTGGGAGGCTGAAACAGGGAGATCACAAGTTCATCATAGATGGCCTCAGCAACTTAGCAAGACATTGTTTCAAATTAAAACATAAGGCTGAAGGTATAGGTCAGAGGTAGAATGCCCGTCGATTCAAACCCCAGTACCACAAGAAATAAAAAATAAAAATAAAGAGCACACACCTGGGTGCAATCAGGGATGAAGAAATAACCAAAAATTTTACCCCACATTAATCAAAATTAGTGACACCACATAGCAAGAACTGTCCATTTGAACTCTATCTTACCTCTATCCCATCAAAGCAGAGTTTGATAACTGGTACAAACGCTTCTTCAACAGCCTGAAAGAAAAGTAAATAAATTTAGTCTCTAAAACTACACATTAAGCCCATACTACATGTGGTACTATTAAAATAAACTTAAAACTATAAATCTTAACTGTTTTAAACAATTCTTTAAACAAAATTTAGCATAATGCCTAACCCAAAAATTTCAATAACTACCTTGAAGACTCCGTGTTCTAGTGTTTGAATCCTTGATTTCTGCCATCCGGCAGACAAATGGTTATAAACAGACTGCTTCATAATCGCATGCTTCTATTTTTCCTAATCTGTAAATAGTTTACAGATTAATGATTTTTAAGCTTATTGTAAAAAGTAAAATGCAAGCACATGTTAAGTGCTTTGAATGTCCTGATAAATTTCAGCAACTCATGATTTCTATACCATAAAATTCACTCAGTTGAGAAAATAATTTTTTGTGGGGAGGCAGTAGTGGGGGTTGCACCCAGGGCCATTCAATGAATGAGCTACATTCCCAATCTTTTTTTTTTAAACTTTTTGAGAGAGGGTCTCAGAAAACATCAAGAGGAAGATGGCGACCGAGAAAAGCGGGGCTTAAGAGCCCCGCTAACAACAAATCTCCATTACCACAAAATCAGCGCCTTTCATAGCCAGAAAACACCATCACCAGTGAAACAAAAAATCACCAGGCTCCAGAGAGAAAGCGGACTGAGAACAGAGCCACAGAGGAGATACACCGGCCTCGCGCCCGAGGACGTGGCAGACGCGGTAGCAGCGCCATACTGCCGGCGGTACCGGCGAATTCACGGGACGGCTACAGGAAGCCGAGGGGAGCCACTGCGGAACAGCCAGGCGGGATTTCTCCACGCAGAGAGCGTCTAAAGCTCCCAGTGGCTGAGCTCAGCACACGCTGCAGGGATTCAGAGTCAAAATAAAAACCAAGAAGAAAACGCCAGCCCCATAGCCGAGGGCGTAGCAGCGGCGCCATATTGCCACCGGCGGCAGCAGCAGCGAATTCAGCGAGGCCAGTACAGCTACATCTGCGCACTCAAGAACAGTGAGTCAAATTGCGGGCCACAGAGGAGAAATCCCAGTACTGTACTCACTGGGACTTGACCCAGTGGGGGAGGGGCGGTGGCAGAGATATCACACCATAGGAGAACGTGCAACCTAGCACCCCCCACAGTCTACAGCAGCCTCTATCGACTCTCTGGGTCGGAGACTCTGTGATAAAACCCAGTAAAGGAGTAGTGGGGTCTGAGATACTACTGACTCGAGATCCAGAACACCTTAAGTGAAGTCATAGTGACCCAAGGGAAGAACCCAGAGAAGGCACAAACATCCGAAATCATGGGAAAGAGGAATAATACTGGAGCAATGAATGCACACAACCCACAACATCAGAACCTGATAAAACTGAAAATCAGAGATTTCTAGAAGATCAAATCAGGAAAATAACTGTAGAAAATAATAGAGGTGCTTCGAAAAGAACTCAGAGAGAGCCAAAAAGAGATAAAGGATGCAATTAATGAAGTAAAGGCCTCAATTCAAAGCACAAACAACCGATTAGAACACATGGAGAACAGAATCTCACTCTTAGAAGATGAGCAATCCAAAAATGAACGCATAGTTTCTAATCTAGAAAAAAATATCCGACAGCAGGAATCTGATATTGAAGAAATATGGGCCCATTTTAAGAGAGCTAACCTAAGAATATTTGGAATAGAGGAGGGAAAAGAAAGTGAAACCAAAGGGATCAACAATCTCTTCAAGGAAGTAATAGCAGAAAATTTTCCAGACATAGAGCAAGAGGTCGATACACAGGTCCAGGAAACTTATAGAACTCCCTTTAGACAGGATCGGAGAAGAGGATCCCCACGCCACATAATTGTCAAAATGACCAATGTGGAAGCCAAGCAGAGAATCTTAAAGGCAACAAAAGCAAAGGGCCAAGTGACATTCAGAGGCAAACCAATTAGAATCACTCCAGACTTCCCAAACCAAGTCATGAGAGCCAGAAGGGCTTGGAGTAACATATTCCCAATTCTGAAAGAAAACAACTTCCAGCCAAAAATTTCCTACCCAGCAAAACTTTCTATCAAATTAGATGGAGAAGTAAGAAGCTTCCATGACAAACAGAAACTGAAGGAATTTATGTCTTCAAAACCAGCGCTAGAGAAAATACTCAAAGAGATTAACTACAAAGAAGAAATAGGTAACACACACCAGAACTAGAGAAACAAGATTTTCCATCCAACAGACAACTAAGACTGATTATCTGTGGAGATTCATTATTTATGTTAGTCTTTTACCTATCTCTAAAGGGTATTGTTTGCCTTTATTGTTGTTAATTTTTAGGATTTCTAGTTGGAATATTAATATACCTTCAGATATAGCAATTGGAAATATTTTATCCCATTCTATTAGTAACTGTTAACTCTGTTTACATTGTCTTTGGATATACAATATTTTTTTTATTTTTTAGGGAGTTTGTATACGCTTCTGTTGCCTGTGCCATTGAAATCATAACCAAGAAATCACTGCCAATTTCAATGTTGTGAGGTTAAATGACCCAGATTTTCTTCTAAAAGTTTATAGTCTTAAGATTTATATTGGAAATATTTTATCCCATTCTATTAGTAACTGTTAACTCTGTTTACATTGTCTTTGGATATACAATATTTTTTTTATTTTTTAGGGAGTTTGTATACGCTTCTGTTGCCTGTGCCATTGAAATCATAACCAAGAAATCACTGCCAATTTCAATGTTGTGAGGTTAAATGACCCAGGTTTTCTTCTAAAAGTTTATAGTCTTAAGATTTATATTTAGGTCTTTTACCTATTTTGAGTTAATACTTGTATATGGGATTAGGTAAGGGTCCAATTTTATTCTTCTCCATGTAATTATTATTTTTCAACAATATTTAGTTAAAAGATTAATATTTCCACCACCAAATGTTCGTGGAAACATTGTCAAAAATAACTTGACAATATAGGGAATAATTTAGCTCTAGGCTTTTACTTAACTCCAATGGTTTATATACCTGCCTTTAGAATAGTACTACACTGTTTCAATTATTGTAGCTTTATATGGTTTGAAATCAGAAAATATATATCTTCTAGCTTTGTTCTTTCTCAAGATCGTTTTGGGTACCTAGAGTCCATATTCCATTTTAGCATAGATTTTTTTCTGAAAAATAAATATACAAATATATGATAGTTTCACCTAAAAAATAGAAAAAAAATATTCTCTGGTAAGAAAGAAAGCAAAAAGAAATATTGAAATGTCATCTTTAAGTCATCAAAAGCTTGGTATCAGACAAATGAAACTGTTATGTGAGATTACCATTTTTAATTTTAGATAAATTGCCATAATACTAGATGTCAACTACTAAGCCAAGCATGGGAGGGAGGGATAGGGAGAGAATGGGGTGGGGATTGGGTGGGGGCTGACTGGGAAAAGTGTGCAAGTATGTCTACAAAAGTATGTATCCTACTATGATGTATGAATACAGTGCACCAATAAAAAAAAATAAAATAAAAAAATAAAATAAATAAAAAAAAAAAGAAAACGTCAAGAGGCTAGCCTTGAACTTGCAGTTCTCCTTTCTCACTATCTCAGCCTTCAAATCCCTGGCATTACAGTCATGCACCACAGTGCCCAGGAACCAAATGAACTTTTATAACCGTCCGTCTCTCTCCAAACATTTACATACTCTTAAATCTTTGACTTCTTCCTGTAACTTTAATTTATCGTAGAATGAGGTGAAAAAGTCACTTCGATCAACATGTCTCGGTGCAACACACAATGCATCAATATCAGCTCCTAAAAAAGAAATGAATCAACCACTAATTAGCATAAAATTATTGCGCACCTTATCATGATGGTATTTGATGTTAAGAATGACTCATTATACTGCAGGCTCTAAAAATACATTACCCTTTAATGAAAACTACCAGTCAGTAGATGGAAATGAGTTCTGACTGAATGTTTTTCCTGAAGTACCATGTTTTTACAGTGGCACAAGTAAACCAGGAATCCAAAGAATGGGGACTCGGGACTTTCCTGGGGAAGAGGGGATGAGCTAAACACCAAACCCAGTGTCTTGTCATGAGTCATGGCCATGTTCATTAAACCAGCAAGCAAACAAACAGTTTTCCTCTATATACTGATTATTGTTTATTGGTTCCCCTACCAAAAGAAGGTTAAAAATAAGTAATTGGGATCATAAAAGAGAAAAAGCAATGTGGAATTAAGTCAACAGTCATTTTCCTAAAGGATGAGATGCTAAGGCAAGCCTCTAGGGGCTGTTTATTTAGCATACTCACAAAGAGGGAGGAGGGCATACTGTATACAGGACATATTAAAAAAAAAAAAAAAGTACTATTACAGAGTCACAGTAACAAAAAATGTGGACAGAGAAGGAAACCAGAATACAGATCAGAGTATACTGGCTGACACTTTCAAAACACCGAAGTCTGATGGTTTTTGTGGTATTGGGGATTGAACTTGGGAGCATTCTACCTTCAAGCTATGCTCCCAGCTCTATTTTTAATTTTTATTTGGAAAGAGGGTCTTGATAGGTTGATAGTGTCTCACTCTTTGCTGAAACTGTCCTCAAACTTGCAATCTCCAGTCTGTCTTCCAAATACTGGGATTACAAGCGTGCACCACCACGCCTGGCTAGAGGTCTGTTTGTGGTTGGAGTATGCCCTCAGACTGCCTCAAGCTCTATCTACTGGCTTTCACAGGCAGAAGCTTTACTGCCTCTTTATGTCTCAGATTCTCATTTGTTGTTGAGAATAAAAGTGCTATGAGCAGTAAATAAAACAATGAAGATTAAGAGCTTAGCTCAGAGTCAGGCATGGGGGGGCCCGCTTATAATCCTAGTTCTTGGGAGGCTAAGAATGTTTTCAGGTTTGTGGCCAGCCTTAGCTGCTTAATGAGGCCTTACACAACTCAGTGAGACCCTTTTCAAAATAAAAAATAAAATATAGGGCTGGAGGTATAGCTCAGAGGTAGAATGCCCGAGTTCAATCCCCAGTAATGCATAAAAAGAGCTTAGCTCAGTACCTAGTAAAAAAGAAAGAATTCAATACATGTTCTTTGCCATGACTTTAATTATGTATTTATTTGAACAAATAAAATAACTACAAATGTAAATAAGAAAATGCAGTGATTATCAATGGTCACAGATACACAACTGGTTTGTTTTCTGCTAAGCCATATTTTATAATTTGTCTATAATAAAGATATGAAAAGAAAAGCTACACGGTTTTCCTAAAAGCTTTAATTCATTTTTGGTCTAATTTCCACAGTAATAAACCTCAGGTGGAAAGAATGATAGAGATACACAAAAATGACATAGTGAGTATATATAAAACCAATATTGTTAAATAATAGTTAAAAGAGAGCAGCACTATTTAAAAGAACTTTCAGTGGAAGAAAATATCGTTTACTTAACTTTCCAATGCAGTAGACACTGCTCATATGTGGGGCATATAACAATCCAGGTGACTTCTACTGAGGAACTAACTTTTAATTTAACATAATTGTAGTATTGCACTGGACATAGCAGGTAGAAAAGAAAGCATCGTCTTATATCTTCCTTCTTAACCAATTAAGACTCCATTAAGAACTCTTTTTCCATGCAAACCTCAATTTGTATATAAATCCACGAGTAACTAAAATGGGTACATCACCATTTTATTAAGAATTTATTTCTTCAAGATAAACAAAACATTACCTTTTGTATGTACTCCTAATCTGTAAGATCCAAAGGTAAAAATTTTCCCTCCAACATTTTCAATTACAGATTGTGGAAGATTCTGTTGGGAGAAAAAATGGTAGTTAATGAAACACCAGGGAAAATACTTAATAAAATGATACTGAACTTTGTGTGTGTGTGTGTATGGTAATAGGGATGAAACCTAAGGACCTTCTACTTCCAAACTACACCTCCATCCCTATTTTTTTATTTGGAAACAGGGTCTTTGCTAAGTTTCTGAGTACATTACTAATTAAGTTGCTAAGGGTGGTTTCTAACCTGTGATTCTCCAGTCTCAGCCTCAAAAATACTAGGATTATAGATGTGCACCACCATACTCAGCAATGATACTGTACTTAAAAAAAAAAAAAAAGAAGTCAAGCCGAGCATGTGGGCGCACGTTTGTAATCCCTGCGCTTAAGAGGTAGAGACTGGAGGATTGCGCAGGTTTGAAGCCAGCCTCGCTGGCTTAAGAGACCCTGTTTCCAAATAAAAATATAAAAATAGGTCTGGGAGTGTAGCCTGGAGGTAGAAGGCCTTCCAGGAACCCCAGTACCGCCAAAAAAACACAACAAAACAAAAAAGCTAGGCAGGAATACTTATAATCCTAATACTTGGGAGGCTGAGACAGAAGGATCTGGGTTTGCGGCCAACCTCAGCTACTTCTTGAGACCCTGTTTCAAAATAAAGAAAAAACTGAGTTGGGGATGTAGCTCAGGAATAGAATGACCCTGGGTTCAATCCTGTGGTAAACTTGTTTGTAGGCCCAGCTATTGCAGACACTGAAGACTTCCACATAAGCCCAGGAGTTCAAGGCCAGCTTAGGCAACACAGGGAGGCCACAAGTCAAAAGCAAAAACAAAAGTCTGAATACATTTCAGTCTGAATTTATACATAGAATACTCAAGCATATATCGATAAGCTTAAAAAAAAAAAACCCACCCTTAAAATTAGATTAATTTGAAATTCAAGCAAATTTAACTTTTTTGTTTGTAGTACTGAGAATTAAACCCCGGAGCATTCTACCCCAGAGCTACACCCCCAGTCCTATTTTTTATTATTTATTTATTGTTGTGTTACTGGGATGGAACCCAGGGGCTTTCTACCTCTGAGCTACACCCCCAGACCTATTTTATATTTTATTTGGAAACAGGATCTAAGTTGCTGAGAGCCTCACTAAGTAACTGAGGCTGGCTTCGAACCTGAGCAATCCTCCTGTCTCAGCCTCCCAAATACTGCCAAATACTGGGATTACAAGCCCGGCCTTACTCTTTTTTTTTTTTTTTTTGGTGGTACTGGGGAATATAAAATATAACATAGGTCTGGGAGTATAGCCTGGAGGTAGAAAGCCTCTGGGTTCCATCCCCAGTACCACAAAAAAAAAAAAAAAAAAAAGAATACTGAGCGGGAGAACATGGGATCCCATAGAAGCAATGGTAGAATTGGAGCCTTTATTAATGACAAAGATCCTCCATGTAATAATTCATGAATGTTAGAATATAAAAAAATACAGACTGCTTAAAAGGCTCTATTCAGTGACTATACGAAATACCTCATAACACAGAGTATAATTTTTCCATATCAAAGTGACTTTGAAAGACAATATTGCTAAATAATATTTTGTTTTTTTAGATTTCGAAAAAAACCCTCAGAACACAGCTCATGGTGGAGGGCCCTTGGATTTAAAACACCAATACCAAGGGGAAAAAATACAATTTTAATAAATGCTTGATCAGTCTTTCCTTTTGATAATAAGATATCTATTCAGTTCTAAAACATAGTGACACCCCCCCAAAAAAACTAACATAAACCAAGTGTTATTTGATATTCCAAACATTTTTGTAAAAAGAATAGCCAGTCAAGGTGTTATATCCTGTAATCCCAGTAGTTGGGATGCTAAAACAGGAACTTTGCATGTTTGAGAACAGCTCAGCAAGTTGTGAGAGTCTAACCAATCTACCCAGACTGTTTAAAAATAAAAATTTAGAAATAGGGCTGGGGATATAGCTTAGAAGTCCCTGGATTCAATGCATAATACCGCAAAAAACTTTAAATAAACAAACAAAAAGAGTATCTCCATATTAGGGAACAAGAGCAATTATCCTATCTTATAGAATGAAGTAGTGTCCAATGTATTCTGACCCAGGTCTCCTTGTTTTTCAAGGGCAATTTAGTCATCACTATAGAAACTAGACAACTATATGTCAACCGTTAACATCTGTAAAAAATCAACAAAATCTTTGTTTGGCTGTATTGAGATATTTAAAAAGTTGATTGCAATGTTGGCCTACTTATCTAAAATAAGCCAGCAGGATGTGTGTAGAAACAGGCCCACAAAGAAAGTTGAGAAAAACTATACCTTAGAACACTCAATTGTGAACTCCAGTGAAGACACAAAGCTGTTGAATAACCACTCCAAATAGAACTTTTCCCCAAAATAAAAACTATATGGCATCGTACAATATAGAAGCCACTATAATCAACCTGTTGAGTACCTGAAATGTGGCTAATGTGATTAAGGATGTGTGTATGTGTATGTGTGTGATAATAGCAACTGAACCCAAAGGCACTTTACCATTGAGCTACATCCCCAATCCTTTTTTTTTATTTTGAAATAGTCTTAATAAATTGATGAGGCCAGCCTCAAACTTGTGATCTTCCTGTTTCAGCCTCTCAAGTACTAGGATTACAGGCATGTGCCACTGTGCTCAGCTAAATGTTTAGTTTTGCTGAACTTTTATGTGTGTGTATATGTAGGGGCAGAGGCATTTTATCTCTTGATCATGTGAGAATTCCAGCCCTAATTTTTATTTTTTGTTTTGAAACAGGGTCTACCTAGGTTGCTGAGAGTTTCACTAAATTTCACAAGCATAATTTTTTTTTTTTTTTAGCTTAAATTAAGCCAATGTGAGTTGGGCATGGTGGTGTAGGCCCCTCATCCCAGTACTTGGAAGGCTGAGACAGGAGGATCCCAGGTTCAAGGCCCTCTGTAACTTAGTAAGACACTGTTTCAAAATGTAAAAATAGGGCTGGGGTATAGCTCAGAGACAGAATGCTTCTAGGTTCAATTTCCAGTACCTCAATCAATCAATCAATCAATGCTAATGTGAAACTGAGCATATTGGCATGCACCCGTAACCCCAGTACTTGGGAGGCTAAGGCAGGAAGATCACAACTTCCAAGACAGCCTCAGCAACTTAGTGAAACTCCTTTTCAAAATAAAGGCTGGGGTTGTAGCTTGAAGGTAAACACCTTTGGACTCAAACAAATAAACAGTCAATGTGAAGCTGGGCACGGCAGCACAAACCTGTAATCCCAACAGGTGGGAGGCTGAGACAGGAAGACTATATATAGGTTTGAGGCCTTCCTCAAAAAGGGCTGAGGATGTAGTTTAGAGATAGAATGCCCCAGGGGTCAATCTCAGTTTGAAAACAAAAAAAAAAAAGATTTAAGAAACTTATCAGGCTCTCAAATACCGAAAAAACTGTCACTGTATTGCAAGCTGAGCATGGTGGCACACACCTGTAATCCCAGTACTTGGAAGGCTAATACAAGAAGAAGGCAGGTTCAAGGCCAGCCTCAGCTACTTAGTGAGGCCCTCAACTTATTGAGACCTTGTTTCAAAACAAAGAATAAAATGTAGGTTTGGGGTGTAGGTCAAAGGTAGAATGACCTGGGTTCAATCCCCAGCACTAAAAAAGTCACTAAAAAACCTGGGTGTGGTCAGGAAAGGCTGAGACAGAAGGATTAAAGGTTCAAGAGATCAACCTAGTGATACTGTTTAAAAAAACTAAAAACAGCTGGGCGTGGTGGCGCACCCTTGTAATCCCTGTGCTTAGGAGGGCAGAGAAAGGAGGATCCAGCAGGTTCAGCAGGTTTAAAGTCAGCCCAGCTGGCTTAAGAGACCCTGTTTTCAAATAAAAAGTATAGAATAGGTCTGGGACTGTAGCCCGGGGGTAGAAGGGCTTCCAGGAACCCCAGTACCACCAAAAAGAAAAAAAAAAACCTAAAAATAAAAACTGGGTGTGGTGGCGCATTGTAATCCCAGCACTCTGGCTGAGACCTGAGGATCGTGGTTCAAGGACAGCCTCAGCTACTACTTAATGAGGCCCTTTGCAACTCAGTGAGACCCTGTTTCCAAATAAAGAATAAAAAATAGGGCTGGGGGTGTCGCTCGGAGGTAGAGCGCCCCTGGTTCCATCCCCAGTGCAGCTAAAAAAAAAGAAAAAAAAAGAAAAAAGAAAAAAAACCAGGGTTGGGAGTTATAGCTTGGAAGCAGAACGCCCCTGGGCTCCATCCCCAATACCTCTCCCCCCATAAAAACTGCAAATGTAGCAGTACTCTAGTTTCACAATTAAAAAATTTTAAGTTTTGGATTCCTTTACTTGACTAGAAAAAAATTTTTTTGTGGCAGTACTGAGGATAGACCCCAGGAGCATTCTACCTCCGTGCTGCACCCTAGCCCTATTTTTTATTCTTTATTTGGAAACAGGGTCTCACTAAGTTATGGAGGGCCTCATTTAAGTAGCTGAGGCTGACCTCAAACTTGTGATCCTCCCATCTCAGCCTCCCAAGTACTAGGATTACAACATGCACCACCATGCCCAGCTCTAAATTTAAGTATTTAAGATAAAGCCCTTTAAAACAAACTTATGTTTTCTTCACAAGGTTAACAAAGTTCAATAAGTAATTTAAAAATTCTTGAGCTTATCTCAACAAAACACATGCGTGCACACGTACACACACACACACACACACACACACACACACACACACACTTGATCTGAGACCTTTTACCTTAGCTTAAATAATTCCCTTCCCAAAAGTCTCTATCAGAAATTCTATAAGAACTAGCCATGGTGGCACAAGCTTGTAATCCCAGCATTTGTGAGGCTGAGAAAGGAGGATTACAGTTTGAGGCCAGCCTCAACTACTTAGTGAGATCTTTTGCAACTCAGTGAGACCCTGTTTCAAAATAAAGAATAAAAGTAAAATAGGGCTGGTATAGCTCGGAGGTCCATCCCCAGTACCACAAAAAAACAAAAAATTGGAATATAATACCAGGTGCTAAAGTTTTAGTAAGTTGTTTGAAATATCATGTACACTGCTCTAAGAAAATAACTTGAGTGTGGTTATGCAGGCCTGTAGTATCTGTAATTGGGAGGCTGAGACAGAAGGGTCGCAGATTTGAGACCAGTCTCAGCAACTTAGTGAGGCTCTCAGCAACCTAATTAGAGCCTGTTTCAAAATAAAAAATATATGCCAGGCGTGGTGGTTCACGCTTGCAATCCCAGTACTTGGGAGGCTGAGACAGAAGGATCGCAGGTTCGAAGCCAGCCTCAGCCACTAGGTGAGGCTCTTAGTAACTTAGTGAGAACCTGTTTCCAAATAAAATATAAAATAGGTCGGAGCTATAGCCTGGAGGTAGAAAGCCCCTGGGTTCCAACCCCAGTACCACACACACACACACACACACACACACACACACACACACACACACAAAAAGTGTATGTATGTATGTATGTATGTGTGTGTGTGTGTGTGTGTGTGTGTATGGGCCTGGGATGTAGTATGGAGGTAGAATCCATGTAGCCCCTGGGTTCAATCCCAATATCACCCCCCCCCAAAAAAAACCCACCAAAACACCAGCAATAATATGAATTTAACTAAAACCAAAAGCCTATTAACTTTACTTCTAAATGATACCTTTTCTTTCCCCTGTCCTATGTAGTTTTCCTTTACCCTTGGCTCTCTATTTTTCAGCTGTATTTATAAGTTAAATTATACATTGTCTACTCCCTTGGGGAAATTATCACTATTGGTTGTATTATTCTTTAAATGGGTCAAATAATTATTCTGCATACAGCTCTAAATATACATTGCCTTTACTAGGTTAGTCATGGATTCCTCAATTGTGTATTTAAGCATTTATAATTAAAGAATTAGAAACTCTAGCCAGGCAATCCCACTACTTAAGAGGCTAAAACAGAAGGATCACAAGTTTGAAGATAGCTTCAGAAATTTAGCAAGACTCTTAGTAACTTAGAATGTTCAAAATAAAAAAATAAGCCAGGCGTGGTGGCACATCCCTGTAAATTCAGTACACAGGAGGCTAAGACAGAAGAATCACAGGTTCACAGCCAGCCTCAGCAACTTGGGCGTTGAGATTATTTCAAAATAAAAAATGGGGCTGGCAATGTAGCTCAGAGGTAGAATGCCTCCACCTTCAATTCCAGTACTCCTACCAAAAGTAAACAAAATGAAAAATAAAAAGGGCTGGGGGTGTAGCCAAGAGGTAACTAGGTCAAACTCCAGTGCCCCCCCAAATAAATAAATAAATAAATAGATAGATAAATAAATAAATATAATCTTTTTTTTTTTTTTTTTTTTTGCGACAGGGCATAAAACCCAGGAGCATTCTACCTTCAGTAGCTGAGACTGTCCATGAACCGCAATCCTCCTGCCTCAGCCTTCCAAATGCTGGGATTACAAGCATGTGCCACTTTGTCCAGCTTCAGATCCCCCCCTCCCCAAGTCTGGGGATGAAATCAGGGGCATTTGACCTCCAAGCTACAACCCCTGCCCTATTTTTTATTCTTTATTTTGAAACAGGATCTCACTAAGTTGCAAAGGGCCTCACTAAGTAGGTAGCTGAGGCTGCCCGCGAACCACGATCCTCTGGTCTCAGCCTCCTGAATGCTGGAATTACAAGCGTGCACCATCACGCCCGGCCCAGCTTCAGAAATTTTTATAATGAAAAAATAAAGAGTGATATTCAGTTTGAGGGCTTAATAACTCAACACCAAAAGGACTCGCTTTTATAAGATTCCTAAAAAAAAAAAAAATAAGATTCTCACCAGACAGTGGCTCATACCTACAATCCCAGTACTTAGGAGGCCAAGACAAAAAAGATTACAGGTTTGAGGCCAGTTTAGCAACTTAGCAAGACCCTTTGCAAAAGAAAAAACAAAAGAGGATAGTCAAGTGTGGTGGCACAAGCTTGTAATTCCAGTACCTGAGAGTCTAAGACAAGAGGATCACAGGTTCAAAGCCAACCTCAGCAACTTAGCGAGGCTCTCAGCAGCCTCACAAAATGGTTTCCAAATAAAAAGTAAAATTGGGCTGGGTTGTGTAGCTTAGAGGTAGAATGCCCCTAAGTACAATTCCCAGTACCAAAAAGGGGGGTTAGCTCAGAAGTAAAATATCCCTGGATTCAATCCCCAGCACTAGGGAAAAAAGAAAAAGATTCTCAAACTGGCCAAATGCAGTAAACTTTTGGGGGCAGGGGGGAGCTGCTGGGGACTGAACCAGGATCTCACAGATGCTAATATAGTAAGCATTCATATCACAATTTTAGGTAAACATCTATTGCTTCTTTGAAGAATATAAGTGGTTGACAATTACCAAGTTCACCTTTGAAGGTTGAAATGAGGAAGTACTTACTAAAAAAAAAATCACTAAACTCAGGTCAGTTTTTCTTCCTTTCAAAGTAACTAGAGCAGGGCGTGGTGAATCCCTACACTTGGGAGGCTGAGACAGGAGGATGCACAGGTTCGAAGCCAGCCTCAGCTACTTAGTGAGGCTCTCAGCAACTTAGTGAGACCCTGTTTCCAAATAAAATATAAAATAGGTCTGGGAGTGTAGCCAGGAGGTAGAAGGCCCCTGTGTCCCAGCCTCAGTACCACAAAAAATAAAATTAAGTTAAATTTAAAAAGTAAAAATAAATTTAAATTTAAAAAATTTTTAAATTTAAAAATTAAAAAAAAACAAAGTAACTAGAAACAAAAAATAAACTGTTATTGTTAGCCTAAAGTAAACTCTGTATTAGACTTTGAGTCTTCTCAAATAAGACCAAGTGACAAAGCAACTGCTATCTTTAGTGAGATACCTACAAGTTATTTTCTATACAAAAAGAAACCCTTACCTTACTTTCACTGATTTCTCGTATCCACTCTTTCACCAGGTTATTTAGTTTTCCCAAAATAAGAATCCTGTTGATAAAGCAATTATCAAGTATCAAACTTTATGCTATTCCACACCATTACTGATAAAATTTTTAATAAGTGGTTTCCTAAGTTGTTTTTCTGTGATGAGAAACAAATAGTAGTTTACTATACATATTGAATAAGGCATTCTCCTTTTTCCTCATAACTTGGTATGATATAAAACCAAAATGATAAAAAAAACCAAGACTAAGGGAAGAGATTTCTATGTAGGAAAAATTAAAAGTTGCTTTTATAAATACCATTCTTGCCTGGAACAGACAAACAGATTTAGAAGAATAACCTTGACTAAATAGAGAATGCTTCAAAATTAATCTTAACATCAATAAAATATTACAAACTAAAATAAACATGTGTACGCATGTGCGCGCGCGCGCGCGCGCGCGCACACACACACACACACACACACACACACACACACACACACACACACCTATTTACCTGCGCTGCAGCTCCTCTTCCTCTTCAAAAACCCCAAAGGGCTTCAAAGTCTCAATTAGTTTCTGTGTAAGAATGCAGTCGGTCTCCTTGGGGGCTGCTAAGCTGATAGGGGAAGTAATGCCATAGTGCTTCTGCGGCGGCTGTGTTTGTTGTGATCCCTGCGTTGTAACTGGACTAAAAATTAAAACAAAATTACTGTCAAGAAAACAATCTGAAACCAATCAGCATGACAAAAAAAACTTTTAGCAAAATAATTTTTAAACACAGTTTATTAGCCTGGTGTGTTGGCACACACCTGTAATCCCTGTACTTGGGAGGTCAAGAAAGGAGGATCACAGGTTTGAGGAGTCTCAGAAAGTAGCGAGACTCTCATCAACTTAATGAGGCTGTTTCTAAATAAGAAATAAAATCAGGCTGAGAGAGCCGGGCGTGGTGGCGCCGCTCGTAATCCCCGCGCTTGGGAGGCAGAGACAGGAGGATCAGGCAAGTTCGAAGCCAGCTGGGCTGGCTTAAGAGACCCCGTTTCCAAATAAAAAATATGAAAAATAGGTCTGGGAGTATAGCCCGGAGGTAGAAGGGCTTCCAGGAACCTCAGTACCAAAATCATCATCACCATCATCATCATCATCATCAGGCTGGGAGTATAGCTCAAAGGTAGAATGTCTCTGGGTTCAATCCCCAGTATAACACACACACACACACACACACACACACACACACACACACACACCATAGCTCGTCCCCTGACACATCCCAATTTTTTATTTTCAAAAAATATTTTGTCTTACAATAAAAAATAACTGAAAGCAAGTGACCAAAAAGAATTATTTCTCAGCCAGGCATGCTGGCATAGGCCAATAATCCAGTTACTCAGGAGGATTCTGAAAACCATCACAATTTTGAGGTTAGCCTCGGCAACTTAGCAAGATCTAGTCTCAAAATAAAAGGGGGACTAGGTCTGCAGCTCAACATTAGTGCTTGTCTATCACATAGGAGGTCCTGAATTCAAAAAAATATTGCTACTTCTCCAATAATTTTTCACTTTGTTACTTAAATATCTAAATAAACAGTAAGAATCTAGATCACTACATTGCTAGATAAAAATACAATAAAGAATATAATAATAATTACTGAAAAGACACTAAAATGTCTTATGGTATTTCTAAGCCTTGACAAACTTAGGGCAAAAAAATGCTATTTTATCAACATAGAACATAGCATTTGAATCAATGAATGAAAGTCACAGAAAATAGAGCAAACAATATTAATAAATACAACTTTGGAGGAAAAGATTTATATTCATATTAAGCTTGTTAGTGGTTGTTGGAAAGACATACTCTAAAAATCGTTGGGTTATGCTCTATACTGTAGTTGAAGAAGTATATTTTGTAGTCTGCTGTCAACTTGGACCTGAATCTACCACAAAGTCGATACTCCTCTTAAATAACCAACCACTGACTGAACTGTACGATGCCTATCTTTTAGTCAATATTTCTTTTTCTAGTTGCTGGTGCTGTCTCAAGTCTTATTCAGAGTATAGTAACATCTGTCAAATATAAATTAGATTATCTCTTGCAATAATTCATGTTGGATCACTTCCTCCTACTTCCCTAAACTGCATGGCTATAAAAAGCTATGATTCTAATTCTGAAGACTAAATAAATATTTCATTTTCAAACTTTTGTTTTGTTTGCAGTACTAGGGATGGAACGCAGGGGCAGTCTACCTCCAAGCTACATCCCCAGCCCTATTTTTTATACTTTATTTTGAAACAGGGTCTCACTGAGTTGCAAAGGGCCTAAGTAGCTGAGGCTGTCCGCAAAAAGCAATGCTCCCGTCTCAGCCTCCCAAATGCTGGGAGTACAAGCATGTTGCCACCACACCAACTCATTTTCAAACTTATGCTGAATCTACTATGATTAAAATATACGTGTTAACCTAAGCATAACTGAATTCATGTCTTGGTTACTACATATATTCATTAATTAGCCAATAGTTGTCACTAGAGTTCTTCCAAACTGAAACGAAATAGGTGGCCCTCCCAAAAGCCCACCCATAAGGACCTTCCTCCCTTATACCATGTACAAACAGATTTCAGATAAAAAATATGTATCTAACTAGCCCAGCATGGTGGTGTATGACTGCAATGCCAGTACATGGGAGGCTGAGACAGGAAGATAGCAGGTTCAATGACAGCCTCAAGTGAGACTCTCATCAACTACATGAGGTTCTGTCTCAAAATAAAAAATAAAATAGGGCTGGAGTGTAGCTAGGAGGTAAAGTGCCCCCAAGTTCAATTCTAGTACCACAAAGTAAATAAATAAACAAGCAAGTAACACTAAAAAGCAGTTTCCAAATAGGAAATTTTTGATAAATGCTGAAGTCTTTCCCATGTACTACGCTGTCCAAGACCTGCCTCTAATTAGGATAAATATTTAGCTTCTGAGAACAGTGACATTTTTGTGAAATGACATTTTTGAGAAATCAGCATATGACCATTGGCTGTTTATTTTGGCTAGATATTTGTTTGAACAGTTTAGGCATCCAACTCAGTGAATATACATACACACACTAAACATGGGAGAGTGAGACAAAAGGATCACAGGTTCGTGGTCAGCCAGAGCAATTTTAGCAAGTAATCTAGAAAGATCCTATATTTCAGAAAAAAACCTGCCTTGTAATAACACTTATAAAGGTAATTTGAACAGCATAAGCTCCTATGATCTGTTAGCTGTAGTTTAGTGACCATACATCCAAAACGTCTACATGAACTTCATCTTTTTTTCTTTGTAGTACTGGGGACTGAACTCAGGGGCATTCGACCTCTGAGCTACACCCCCAGCCCCCCTTTTTTTAATGCTTTATTTTTGAAACAGGGTCTAAGTTGCATATGGCCTCACTAAGTAACAGAGGCTAGCTGTGAACCTGAGATCCTCCTGTCTCAGCCTCCCAAGTACTAGATCACAAGCGTGCCCCACCATGCCTAGCTGAAGTTAATTTTTATAGACATATTTTACTGTAACCATTTTAAATAAGCGTTAAGTGTGAAATATTCAACTGGCTGTGTTCATCCATAGTAGAATCTAAATTATTTCTACCATAATTTCAAAATATGTCATTACAAGGTATTAAAAGAAAATGAAGTTAGGTGTGGTGGCACACACACTTGTAATCCCAATACTTGAGAGGCTGAGACAGACAGGAGGATCACAGGTTCACCGACAGCCTCAGCTACTTAGTGAGGTCTGCTGCAACTCAGTGAGACCCTGTTTCAAAATAAAGAATAAAAAATGGGGCTGGGGGTGTAGCCTGGAGGTAGAAGGCCCCTGGGTTCCATCCCCAGTACCCCCCCCAAAAAAAAAAAAAAACTACATAAAAATCCAAATTTAGACATTCCTAAAATAGAGGTGCAAAGGATTAGAAGATATGCCAAAATATGGGCCCAAATTCCTATACAGCTTTTCCTTGAAAAGAACAGTATGTATCCCAGGTCTAGTCTCTAAAGTGCCACCTCCATTTGTAAATTATCTCTTGACTGCACAGGTTCTAAAATCTGACCCTTCTCATAGGAATAATACAAAACAATATTCAAAGTTCTTCACTGGAGCCTTATATGCAATTTCAGTAGAGCAAATTGGAAGCCTCAATACCCATCAATATAAGATTGGCTAATTAGTTGGGAGTGGTAGCGTACATTTATCCCAGTATGTGGAAGGCTGAGAATGGTGGATGTCAGGTTTGAGGCAAGCCTCAGTAACTTAGTGAGTCCATGTTTCAAAATGAAATAAATTTAAAAGCTGGGGGTATAGCTTGTAAATAGCATACTCCTGGGTACAATCCCCTGGTATCAAAAGGGAGGAAAGAATAAGGTAGTTACTACATGCAGTAGCATGAAAAGATATCCACAATAAGTCAGGTAAAAGTCTGGCATAGTAGCCCAAGTTTGTAATCCCAATACATGGGAAGCTGAAACAGGAGGATCACAGGTTCAAGACCAGCCTTGGGGCAACTTAGTGAGAATCTGTTTAAAAGAAAAGGAAAGGAAAGGGAAAAGAAAAGAAATCAGGCTGAGTGTGTAACTCAGAGGTACACTCAGAACACCCCAGAGTTCAGCCCCCAGTACCCTACACACACTATATTTACATATATAGACACACATTATTAAAAACATATATACTATTTAAAATATACATTATCAAAAAAGGTTAAAGGTTTTTTAAAAAACAACAGAATGTAAATTATAGCAGCTGGCATTTATGAAAATCCAAACACATTCCTGGTTAATGTGTCGAGTGTTTTGTATTATTCCCAATTGTTCTAACAATTCTATTAACTGTCTCCTTTTTACAGATAAAGAAATAGAAAAGGCGTGCCTAAAATGCTGTGTGTGGTAGCACAAGCTTGTAATCCCAGCATTTGGGAGGCTGAGACAGGAGGATCATGGTTCGCGGACAGCCTCAGCTACTTGGTGAGGCCTTTGCAACTCAGTGGGCTGGGGGTATAGCTCGAAGGCAGAATGCCCCTGGGTTCCATCCCCAGTACCCCCCCCCAAAAAAGGAAAGAAAAGGCTTGCCTATGAATCCAGCCACTTGGCTCTGCAAGATAGCATTGTAAATTTACACTGAGATGCCTCTGCACGTCTTTCACAATATGTACCCTTATATATTTTTAAACTGCTTACATAAATATTATATCCATATGCACAAAGAAACAAGCAAAATTGAGATAGGAAACTTTCACTTTATAAACTTGATTTGTTAAAACTATTTTTAAAAGTAAATTACTAATGGTGATGTAAAAATTGAAAACCATAAAATTCTACTCACCATTACAAACTCAGGTAGTGACAGCAATGAGGCTTATAATCACCCCCCAAAATCATTCCCTGGCAGCAGGGAGCAAGAAACAATTTAAAATGATAATGAGTTTTTATTATTATCTAAAAACTCAAGGGCTTGGGGATGTAGCTCAGTGGTACAGCACCAGCCTAGCATGCACAAAGCCCTGGACTCAACTCCCCAGCACTGCAAAATGAGAATGAGGGTAAAAATGAAAAACTCAAGTGTATGCTAATCAAAACACATTCTAAAGAAGTTAGATGAGCCAAGATCTTTTCAAATTTATTTTTCAATACAATATTCTGTGATTTAAAAACACAAGAGTCAGCCAGGGGTGGTGGCGCACACTTGTAATCCCTGCGCTTGGCAGGCTGAGACAGGAGGATTGCATGGGTTCGAAGCCAGCCTCAGCTACTTAGTGAGGCTCTCAGCAACTTAGTGAGACCCTGTTTCCAAATAAAATATAAAAAAGGTCTGGGAGTATAGCCTGGAGGTAGAAAGCCTCTGGGTTCCACTCCCAGTACCACCCCAAAAAAAACAACCACGAGAGTCAGGTGTGGTGGGGCATGCCCACCTGAAGTCCTTAGATACTCCAGTTTGAAGGATGATTACTTGAGCCCAGGAGCTTTACTCAAGCCTGGAATACACAGCAAGACCCTGTCCCCAAAAAATAAAATAAATAAATAAGTAGTAAATCCAAAGCCAATTATATTTTATTTATTGCTACAGAAAACTGCTAGCAACTTGATTTTCCCAAAAGCACCCTTTTCTCATGTAACTTATTTTTGTGTATAGTACTCATTAGGCCAAAGAGGAAGGAAAGACAGTACTAAACTCAGGAACTAAAGATGCTTAAGGAGGGTATGATGGCACATGCCTGTAACCTCATTATTTGGGAGGCAGAGACAGGAGATTCACAGGCTTCAGCCAAGCCTCAGAAACTCAGCATGGCTCTCAATTTAGGGAGACTTGAGACTATCTCCCAACAAAAAATAAGATAGGGCTGGGATCTGTGGGGGTGTATCTCAAGAGTAGAATACCCCTGGGTTGAGTCCGCAACAGTATTAAAAAACAAAAACAAATCCAAAGATGCTTAAGATATTCTATGTTCTGTAACTGGCTGCAGTGGTGCATGTCTGTAATCCCAGTACTTGGGAGGCTGAGACAGCAGGACCATACAGGTTCAAGACCAGCCTATACAATTTAGGGAGATTCTCAAACCTAGCAACTCTGTTTCAAAACAAAAAATAAAAGGGGTTAGAGGTATATATCAAGAAATAAAATGTCTCTGGGTTCAATCTCCAGTAATTACCCCCCCACCAAAAAAAGATAAGTCTCTTAAGGAGAATCACAAATTTAGTCTGAAATCCAGATACTTAATAAGTACAAAGTAAAAGCATAAAAAATATATAAGGAAACAAAGACAGGACTGGGCATGATATTGCATGCATGTACTCTGAGTACTTGAGAGGCTAAGCCAGGAGGATTATAGATTAGAGGGCAGCCTCAGGAATATGACTCTCAGCAAGCCAGCAAGACCCAGTTTAAAAAACAAACAAAACCAAAAATGATTGGGGGGTGTAGCTCAGAGGTAGAATGCCCCCTAGGGTTCAATCCCCAATACAACAGAAAAAGAAGCAAAGATGAAATCAGAGAGAAAAGGGGTAGTTTAGGCAGATGATCAAGACACAAAAAACATCATATCCCAGTTATATTTTCCCAAATGGTCATTTTATTTTGCATCCCCACTTATATACAACTCAGACTACTGATGAATCCCTGCCTCCTAACATCGGGCATATGAAACAAGATATGGCCCATGCTATCAACAGGATGAATTGTCTAAAAATTTATAGCTACTACTCAACAGAAAATAGTTAAATCTGAAAGCTTAATTTGTTAGTCTTCTTTGGAAGCACTCAGATAAGTGAAAATATTTAACATAAAATTTTACAGTACATGTTACTTGTTTAGAGGCATAATTCAGGTTAAACAAGGACTTGGGAGAAAAGGAATAAGGGCTCTCTCAAGTATCTCAGTGCACAATGTACACTAATTCTTAACAGAGAGGATGCAGTGCCCTATTCTCTGGGCATCATAGCAGCATCCTGGAGGCAAACATGTACCCAGGATGACCTATGTGCTGCGGACTAAGAAATTATCCTAGCCAGGCCAAGCATGGTGGCGCATGCTTGTAATCCCCACGCTTGGGAGACTGAGACAGGAGGATCGCACGGGTTCGAAGCCAGCCTGAGCTACTTAGTGAGGCCCTCCGCAACTCAGTGAGACCCTGTTTCAAAATAAAGAATAAAAAATTGGGCAGGGGGTATAGCTCAGAGGTCAAATGCCTCTGGGTTCTGTCCCCAGGCCCACAAAAAAAAAAAAGAAAGAAAAGAAAATTATCCTACCCATAGCTAGCCAGCCAGCCACCATGTGCTGTGTTAAGTAGTATAAAATACATTTAGAACAGAGCTACATTCTTGAAAATGTACAAGGGTCTGTTCAGCCAGTATTTAGTAAGCAGCAGCAGAGGCTCAAATGCAGGTGATAAAATAGTTTATGCTCAAGGAGAATAAAGCGTGATAAAGCACATGGCCAAACTACAAATTCAAGGTTGATTATGCAAAAAAAAGGGTGTCTGTTACTCAATTACTACAACAGCCAGGTTATTTTTCTTCCCTTCCTATGGGTATTTTCAACTGCCCCTTTGCCTTCTCTCTCCAGACTGGCTGGAAGAAAAAAGCCCCCAAATTGCAGCACTCCTGTATCACTTTGACAAGCTTTAACTTGATAATGAAGAAAATAAGAGAAGCTGAAAACCTATTAAAATGAGTAAGAAAGCCAGGCATGGTGGTGCACATTTGTAAACCCAGTATTGGGGAGTCTGAGACAGAAGGATGGCAAGTTCATGGCCAGCCTCAGCTTCTTAGTGAGGCCCTCTCCAACTGAGTGAGACCTTGTTTCAAAATATCGAATAAAATATAGGATTATAAAATATAGGATTGACTGCAGGTGTAGCTCAGAGGAAGAACATCCCTGGACTCAATCCCTAGCTCCACAAAAAAAAAAAAAAAAAAAAAAAAGAGTAAGAAAATACTCAAAAATATATTAAACCAGCCACAACGAAACAACTATTCTATATAATATGTATCAGTAAAAATATATTCAACCAGTAAAATATATATATATATTACTACAGGACATAGGATTTAAATGTTTCCAGATGACCAAAGTTATTCTATTTTTAACCCAATAAGTATTTCGATAAATAAAAATGTTATACGATATAAGCCTATAACCCAAAATTTGTGCAAGGTTTTAAGTAAACATCTACACCGGGTCACTAAAAATATCTACTAGGAGACTATATCCTAGGCTGCTTTGAACTCCTGGGTTTTCGATCCTCTTGCCTTATTAGCCTTTGGAGTAATCCCAGTACTTGGAAGGCTGAGACAGGAGGATCACATAAATTCAAAGCCACCATTAGCTACTTAGTGAGGCTCTCAGCAACTTAGTGAGACCATGTTTCTAAATAAAATATAAAATAGGTCTGGCAGTGTAGACCAGAGGTTGAAAGCCCCTATGCTCCATCCTGAATATCACAAAAAAAGGCCAGGCATGGTGGTGCATGCTTGTAATCCCAGCATTTGGGAGGCTGAGACAGGACAATCTCGGTTCAAGGACAGCCTCAGCTACTACTATACTATTTAGGAGGTCCTTTACAACTTAGTGAGACCCTGTTTCAATATAAAGAATAAAAAAAAAAAGGCCGAGCGTATAGCCTGGAGGTAGAATACCTCTGGGTTCAACCTCTAATACCGCAAAAAAGTTTCTGAAGATGGGCTTGGTGGTATAGGCTTGTAATCCCAGTATCCGGAAGGCAGAGACAGGAGAATTACAGGTTTAAGGACAGCCTCAGCAAGAAGCGAGACTGAGACGGGAGAAGGGAGAATCACAGGTTCGAGGCCAACCTCAGCAACATAGCTAGACCCTTTTTCAAAACAAAATAATAATCGCAATAATAAAGGGCTACAGGTGTACCAGCTTAGAGACAGAATGCCCCTGGGTTCAATCCTCAGCACCAATAAATAATAAACAAACCAGATGATGGAACTCAAAAATAAGCACTGTATTAGCTTACAAGTCAGATCAGACAAGTGCTCATCCTCAAAACCACCACTCCACTGTCCACAGCATGTTAAAAGGACAAACTCAAAGATCAACACTTAAACTGGGCGTGGTGGGCACACTAGTCATCCCAGCAATGGGAGGCTGAGACAGGAGGATCCTGCTTCAAGGACAGTCTCAGCCACTACTTAATGAGGCCCTTTGAAACTCAGTGAGACCTTGTTTCAAAATAAAGGATAAAAAATAAGGCTGGGGGTGCAGCTCGGAGGTAGAATGCCCCTGGGTTCCATCCCCAGCACTGCCCCCCCAAATATCAACATTTAATAAACTTATTTAGGGTTTAGGATGCATTTATGTATGTGTGTATATAAAAGTATATGGTAATGAGGATTAAATCCAGAGCCTCCACATGCTATGTATGCACTCTACCAAGTTACACCCCCAGCTCAAATTAACTTTTGTGTGTAGAAGGAGGGTTACTGGATACTGAACCCATGGGTGGTGTACCTGAGTCACACCCCTAACTCTTTTCATTTTTACTTCTAAAACCAGATCCTAAGCCTGGCGTGATGGTGCACACTTGTAATACCAGTATTTGGGAGGGTTACACAGGATGGCAGGTTCACAGATAGCCTCAGCTGTAACTAGTAAGACCATTCAAAATAAAGAATAGGACTGGGAGCCGGGTATGGTGGCACAGGCTTGTAATCCCAGCATTTGGGAGCCTGAGACAAGAGGAACGCAGTTCATGGACAACCTCAGCTACTTAGTGAGACCTCCGCAACTTAATGAGACCCTGTTTCAAAATAGAAAATAAAAAATAGGGAAGGGTCCCCACGCTTGGGAGGCGGAGACAGGAGGATCACCCAGGTTTGAAGCCAGCCTCGCTGGCTTAAGAGACCCTGTTTCCAAAATTAAAAAAGCATAAAATAGGTCTGGAAGTATAGCCCGGAGGTAGAAGGGCTTCCAGGAACCCCAGTACCACCAAAAAAGGGGGGGGGGGGGGGCAGGGGTGTGGCTCTGAGGTAGAATGTCCCTGGGTTCTATCCCCAGACCTGCAAATAAAAAAAAGAAAAAATAGGGCTGGGGGTATAGTTCACAGGTAGAATGCCCCGCGTTCACCCTCCAGTACTGCAAAATAATAATAAAAATAGAAATAAAAAAAATAGGACAGCCGGGCATGGTGGTGCTAGCTTATGAACCCAGTACTTGGGAGGCTAAGACTGGAGGATCATAGTTCATAAACAGCCTCAGCTACTACTGAGTGAGGTCCTCTGCAACTCAGTGAGACCTTGTTTAGAAATAAAGAATAAAAAATAGGGCTGGGGGTGCAGCTCAGAGGTAGAATGCCCCTGGGTTCCATCCCCAGCACTGTAAAAACAAAACAAAACAAAATAGGGCTGGGAGTGTAGCTCAAAGGTAGAATACCCCTAGGTTCAATCCCAGGTACCACAAAAAATAAATACATCAGAGTCCTACTAGGTTACCTACCACACTCTGGGCTCAAACCTACAATCCTACTGCCTCAGCCTCCAAAGTATTGGCATTCCGTGCATGTGCCACGAAGCCAGGATTCAAATTAACATTTTTTGCTCCACATTAACTTTTTAA
This sequence comes from Muscardinus avellanarius, assembly GCF_963383645.1. NCBI lineage: Eukaryota > Metazoa > Chordata > Mammalia > Rodentia > Gliridae > Muscardinus > Muscardinus avellanarius. The sequence continues at coordinate 99,577,350 of NC_137798.1, read as the reverse complement.
AATTCATCATGTACTTTTTAAACTGTATTTAGTGAAAAAATACAGTGAATTGTGTATAATCTGGAGAATGATTGTTTCTAAAGTACAAGCAACATTACTCACCATTACTTTCACACCATCAGGGCACATGTCAAAAAAGGAAAAAAGACCTAACACCTCAGTGTTAACTGTCAGTTAACAGTGACACTGGTTACTCTCCTCTATGTCTTTTTATCTCAAGTATGATAGCCAGAATCAAACTGATGTAAATAATGACCTGACCAGCACAGAGAGGGCATGAATACTACTGAGTATTCATATACATCCCAAGACTACCAAAACTTTTGAAGTTTCACCACCATGGCTCTTAAAAAAGGGAACATCTGAATACGTCCTAAATTATACAGGGGACTGTATACGAAGTTTACACAAAATAGAGGTATTTGATCACAATGTTCCATGATTTAATCCAACTCATGCAATAAAATGTAAGCTAACAGTCATCACATGACATCACCCCAAACCTTTCTGTGAATTCCTACTAAACTGAAACACACTACAAAATCTTGGTCAGAATCCACTCTCCCGGTGCTGCTTCCACCCATTCCGTGAATGCGTAGATCAATTACCGGGAACCTCACAGATTTTAAGATTTTAGATTTGCACGTCCCAGTTCAAACATTCTCACTACAGAAATAATCTGAGGCCTCTGAATAAACGTCAGGGGAAGGCGAGTCAGGCTTGGACTTGATAAAGGACTCATGAACTCCTTTTCTACATTATGTACAAATCGACAGAGTCATTAAGGCTTCTGACGGAGTCTCGCCGGCAAAAAGGGTAAGAGCCAAGCACACACTCGTAAACGTACAGCTATTTAAAAAAATATTTTACAAAGTTGGGTCGACTTACGTTAGGTATTTAGAAACCATAAAACTTCTATCATGGACTTAATTTAGGCAAAAGTTCAAGTGTCAATGACACGCTTTGTTTTAGAACGAAGACGGTGTTTTCTCGCAAAGGGGCAATCTGTAACAAACGACCGGAACGCAGCCTCACAGTTCAGGCCGCTTCGCTGCTTAATGTAAGCGGAGCAAAAGCTGCGATCTACCTCCGACCGCAAGAACGAGCTTTCAACTTGTACCTTCAACATTCTTTAAAAAAAAGAAAAAAAAAATTAACTCTTGGGGGAGGGGAGTGATAGAGGCCTGGTGGGATCCGAAGGTAGAAAGTGAGCATGCTTCCAACCTACGATCAATGACGATCGCGAGGTGGGAGGAAACAGCCAACAGCACGAAGCCAAGTTACCGCGTCAAAACAAACCACCGCCGAGCGCGACGCGTCCCGGAAACGGGGCCCGGGCAGCGGGGCGCCTCGGGAGGGCTCGGCGGGGGCGGGAGTCGGGCCCGGAGCGCGGCCCGCCGCTCCCGCCCGCGGCTGGGACCCGGAGGCGAAGCGGGCGCGCGCAGGGGCGGCGGGCGAGGGGACGCGACCCTCGCAGCCAGCCCGAGCCAGCCGAGCCCGGCGCGGCGCCCAAGGGAGCCCGCCGCCCGCCGCCCGCGCCTCCGGGGTCGGGCAGCGCCCGGGCTCCCCGCGCAGAGCCCGCCGGCAGGGGAGACCCCGGCCCGCCCCGCGCCGGCCGCGCTCCCCTCCCCCCCGCGCCCCCGAGGCCCGGCCGGCGTGCGCGAGCAAACACAGCACAAATCACTCACAACGGCATCGTCTCCTGCGCCGGCACCGCCCAGTCACTTCCCCCCCGCAACCGCCGCCGCTGCCGCCCTGGGCATGATCCACTGAGGCGGGAGGGAGGGGGGCCTGCCTCGGCCCTGGGTCCTACCCCACTCCCGCACCCGCTCCCGCCGCTTTAAGCGCTTCTCCTCCTTCCCCTTCGTCCTAACATGGCGCCCGAGCGCTACCACAGCAACGTTCTAGAACCGCTGACGTCGCCACGCACGCCGCGCGCGCGCCTGCGCACTGGGGCCCGGGCGCCGCGCGGCCTCACGGGAAGTGTAGTCCGGAGCGCGGCCGCCGGCCCGCCGCTTTCACCCCGATCTTATCGGGCTCCGGCGGCGGGTGACGGGAGGCGGCTGGGAGCGGCGCCCGAGGCTCCGGGAGGCCGGCAGCCCCTCGGGCGGGGACCCGGCGTGCGAGATACGGAGGGGCGGCCCCGCTTCCGGCGCCCCGCGTAGACCCGCCTTTCCCGGCCCCGGGGCGGCGCTGCCGGGGGGCGGGGGCACCACGTGCTGCGCGCCGCGGGGTCGCTGCCGCGGGTTATAACAAGTTTCTCCGCCGCCTCGTGCTGGCGGGGAAGTGGGAGTAACGCCTATGCGCAGGGTGGTGGTGATGCCGGGAAGGTGCCGAATGCCGAGCCTGGCACGGAGCGCGCCCCAGTGCCGCCGGGACCCCCTTGCCCACCGCTGCCTTCCGCCCAGGCGGGCTCGGGTCCGGCGTGTCCGCCCACCACAGTGTGCCTCCGATGACTGGCCTTCGCGCAGCCTCGCAACAAATATGTATTGAACGAATGCACTTTGCAGGAGAGGATTGTGGTGACAGGGAATTCTGGAATACTAGCTAATTTTGCTTTGTAACAGATGGTGCACTGGAACTTCTCGGTGAGACCGTCGGTAACCACTGGGACTTTCGCAAAGGCTGGTTTCTGGCGGTCATCTCTCCTGAGGCTGTCTCCAGCCCTCAGCCCCTGTGTTTACGTAAGGACCTGGAATTCTACCTCCTCCCTAGCCCCCAGTAGGAAGCCTGAGGCAGCCCCTCCCTCCACCCCAGGTTCCTTCCCTCTTGAGATTAGAACTGAGATTCAACATTCCACGGTGTCTCACCGAAGGTTAATGGTGGGAGGGAGGGAGGGGGAGAATTGAATAAATCGGGGAAACACTTTAGCCAAAGTTCCAAATTCTGAGTAAGTTTATATGCACTTAACTGACGTAGGATTTCTCTTTTTCCATTCTAGCGCTAATGGCTCAACACTGAGATAGCCAGGATCTAAGCCTGTGCTATCCAGTTGTTCAGCTCTTTGAAACCTCTGGCTATTAACTACTTGAGTGTGGCTAGTGCATTTAAGATGTCCTGTACGGGCAAAACACGCCCTGGTTTTAGAGATCTTAACATAAATAATGTGAAGTGCCCTAGTCACAATTTACTGATTATGTGTTGAAATATTTTGGTTATATTATATATATATATATATATATATATATATATATATATATATATATATATATATATATATATTGGGTGGTACTGGGGTTCCTGGAAACCCTTCTACCTCCGGGCAGCACTCCCAGACCTACTTTTTATATTTTTATTTGGAAACAGGGTCTCTTAAGACAGCGCGGCTGGCTTCGAACCTGCGCGATCCTCCTGTCTCCGCCTCCCCAGCGTGGGGATTACAAGCGTGCGCACGCCCGGCGAGATTAGTTTTAATCTTGCTCTGGTTTAAGAGACCCTGTTTCCAAATAAAAAGGTATAAAAAATAGGTCTGGGAGTGTAGCCCGGAGGTAGAAGGGTTTCCAAGAACCCCAGTGCCACACACACACACACACACACACACACACACACACACACACACACAAATCTCCGCTGGGTGTTAAGGCACACACCTATAATCCTAGTACTTGGGAAACTGAGACAGGAGAATCACAGGCTCAAAATGAGCCTCAGCCACTTAAGCAAGACTCTTGGCAAACTACTGAGACCCTGTTTCAAACTAAGAAATAAGCCGTGAGTGTAGCTCAGGGATAGGGGCCCGGGGTTTAGTCCCAACTACCACGCATACACACGAAGTTGAAGATCTGAGATCTGGAGAAGCTGCTAATGTATGAAGGCTATGGTCTTAAAAGTTGCTCAGATGCAGGTGTGGTGCACATGCCTGTAACCCCAGTACTTGAGAGTCTGAGACAGGAGAATCACAAGATCCAGGACAGCCTCAACAAGTAGTGAGACTCATCAACCTAATGACACCTTGTTTCAAAATAAAAATAAAAAATAGGGCTGAGGGTGTAGCAGGGAAGTAGAATGCTTCTGGGTTCATTTCCCAGTACCACAAACAAACAGCTCCCTGGGCGTGGTGGCGTACTTCTGTAATCCCAGTGATTGGGAAGCTAAAACAAGGAGGTACTTCTGTAATCCCAGTAATTGGGAAGCTAAAACAAGGAGGATTGGTGGTTCCAAGACAGCTTCAGCAACACATCGAGGCTCTCAGCAACCCAAGACCTTGTTGCAAAACAAAACAGCAAAAGGGATGGGGGTGTTGCAGGGTGTCCTGACCCAGGCTTGTAATCCCAGTACTGGGGAAACTAAAACAGGAGGATCCCAGTTTGGGGCCAGCCTCAGCTACTTAGTGAGGCCCTCTGCAACTTAGTGAGAGACCCTGTTTCAAAATAAAGAATAAAAAATAGGGCTGAGTTAAGGCTTGGAGGTAGAATGCCCCTGGGTTCTATCTCTAATACCACCAAATAAAAGGAAAGAAAATTAGTAGAATGCCCCTGGGTTCAATTTTCAGTACTACACACACACACACACACACACACACACACACACACACACACACACACGGACTGAGGGTGTAGCTCAAATGTAGAATGTCTAGGATTACAAACCTGGTGGGGCACGTTTGTAATCCCTACGCTTGGGAGGCTGAGACAGGAGGATCGCACAGGTTTGAAGCCGGTCTTAGCTACTTGTTAGGCTCTCAGCAACTTTAATGAGACCCTGTTTCCAAATAAAGTATAAAATAAAGCCGGGCGTGGTGGCACACGCTTGTAATCCCCACGCTTGGGAGGCTGAGACAGGAGGATCATGCAGGTTCGAAGCCAGGCTCAGCTACTTAGTGAGGCTCTCAGCAATTTAGTGAGACCCTGTTTCCAAATAAAGTATAAAATAGGTCTGGGAGTATAGCCTGGAGGTAGAAAGCCCCTGGGTTCCACCCCCAGTACCACCAAAAAAAAAAAAAAAAAAAAAAAAAAGAATCCCTTGGTTAAAACAGGGAGGTCAGGGTGTAACTCAAAGACAGAATGTTCTTGAGTTCAGTCCTCAGCACCACACACAAAAGAGTTAATGACAATATGTACTAAAGATAGACTTTATGAATTGAAGAATCAGAACTTCTTTAATTCCTATTTTTCACTGCCAGGCATCTCAGAAGGTGGAGGGAAAAAAAGGAGATGGACATTAAACCTCTCTTTGGATTTATAGCTAGTGATTCAAGTAATTTTTGTTTCAGCCTTCTACAAGAAAAAAGAGATAGTTCTATAGTAAAACTGATTAGTGTATATTTCTAAAATGGGCTAGGCACCATTCTCCTCTGAAGACACAGCAAGGACTTAGATTCTTCACTTTTGCCTCAAATATCTGATGGGAGACTCGGCCTCTCTGCCTCCGTTTTGTATCTGTCATCTTTTCTCTGAATTACCAAGTTCCGATCCATGAGTCAGAGCTGCCCTCCAGGAAACAGAAACTTTCTTATCTAAGACAAGACCCTGCCTGACCAGTCCTAAGATACTGATGGACTACACCACACCTAATGAAGACCACCTGCTTTTGCAGCTATCAGAACTCTCCAGGTGTGCAAACCCCTAACGCTCCCCTTGTTCCCCTTTCTATACAATATTGAAGTCATTGTTGGCCCCAGAAGACAAGGCTAAGGACTGGGGTCCCCTTTATATCCCCCATGTGGCTATGTTGATTAAATTAAAAAGCTATGCTTCCCACCACGACCGTGTCTGTTGGGGTGAGTGAGTGGCAATGTGATTATTCAATTCTCCAGAGTCAGGCCCCTGGCCCAGTTAAGTCAGAGTAAACATCAAAGGACCAGTGATTCTAGAAACGTCCGGATAGATCCCAACTTGGTGGCGCACGGCTATAATCTGAGGACTTGGGAGTCTGATGGCAGGTTCAAGAGCAAGTTCATCCATTTGGTGAGACCCTCAGCAACCTAGCAAGACCCTGTTTCAAAATAAAAAATAATGAGCCGGGCGTGGTGGTGCACGCTTGTCATCCCCGCGCTTGGGAGGCGGAGACAGGAGGATGGCTCAGGTTCGAAGCCAGGCGTGCTGGTGTAAGAGACCCTGTTTCAAAAATATAAAATAGGTCTGGGAGTGTAGCCCGGAGGTAGAAGGGCTTCCAGGAACCCCAGTACCACCAAATAAATACATAAATAAATAAAAATAAGCCGGGTGAGGTGGCTCATGCCTGTAATCCCAGCATTTGGGAGGCCAAGACAGGAGGATTGCGCAGGTTTGAAGCCAGCCTCAGCTACTTAGGCCCTTTGCAACCCAGTGAGACCCTGTTTCAAAACAAAAAATAAAAATTAGGGCTGGGGGTGTCGCTCAGAGGTAGAATGCCCCTGGGTTCCATCCCCAGTACTTCAAAAAATTAAATAAATAAATAAATAAGTAAATAAGGCCGGGCGTGGTGGCGCACGCTTGTAATCCCAGCATTCGGGAGGCCGAGACTGGAGGATCGCAGTTCACGGACAGCCTCAGCTACTTAGTGAGGCCCTCTGCAACTCAGTGAGACCCTGTTTCAAAATAAAGACTAAAAATTGGGCTGGGGGTATAGCTCGGAGGCCAAATGCCTCTGGGTTCCATCCCCAGACCCGCAAAAAATAAATAAATAAATAAATAAATAAATAAATAAATAAAGGGTTGGGGTATATCTTTGAGGTAGAATGCCCCTGGATGCAATCTCCAGTAACACATACACACACACACACACACACACACACACACACTTCTGATAGAAAAGTTAGAGCTTGGTGTAAAGTGGAAAAAAGGGCAAGAACGGCAGTTATCAGGTAAAGGAAACAATTTAAAAAAGAGAAAAGTACAAATAATTTAACATTTATATGGAGAATGGGAGACTCGACAGGGACTAACCAAGAAAGAATGTTGTGTTCGGTGGTGGAAATAAAGCTGAAAAGCGAAAGGAGAGACAAAAGATGCCCTGGCTGCAACAAATGGTTATCATGTGCCAGCCCTGCACCATCACTGTGTACAAGGGAGTGGGAGGGTGTTACTTTCTACTATGAAAAAATAAAGTTCCTGACTGACACGGACCATACAGGAAGGGTAAAGGAGGGCAACTAAGTGCATGAACAGAGTTAGAAACGACGAGAGGAGCCACGAACAAAACGGACCCGGTGAGACGTGTGGGGGGTCAGGTTCAGGTGGGGGGCGAGCCTTTACAGGGCTTTTCCAAGGAGCTGAGCTTTGAACTGAGAACCGGAACTACTCTGGTTTATTTAGATTTTGTCTTTTTGTGACAGGGCAGCCATTGAAAGTTTCAGGAAAGGAGTGAGCAGAGTGTGGTCATGCACACCTGTAATTCAGTATGGGGAGGCTAAGGCTGGAAGATTGCAGGTTTAAGACCTACCTTGGCAACATAGCAAGGCCCTCAACAACTTAGGAAAACACTCTTACAAAAAAACAGGAAAAAGGGCTGGGGGTGTAGCTCAGAGGTAGAGTGCAATTGGGTTCAAAACTCAGTACCACAAACAAGAAGTTAGACGACAGTTGCTGTCCCCAGGAGGTGGGATGTTTCCTCTTAATTGAATAATATAAGCAGTGTAGGTCTACTCCTAATTGAGGCAAGGGGTCAAAGAGAAAAACATTTTTCATTTGACTGTACCCATTTAAAAGACAAAATCAGCCAGGCATGCTGGCACATGCTAGTAATCTCAGTATTCGGGAGGCTGAAACAGGAGGATCGCGGTTTGCAGACACCCTCACCTACTTAGTAAGGCCCTTTGCAACTCACTGAGACCCTGTTTCAAAAAAAAAGAATAGAGCCTGGCGTGGTGGCGCACGCTTGTAATCCCAGCATTCGGGAGGCTGAGACTTGGAGGATCGTGGTTCACGGACAGCCTCAGCTACTTAGTGAGGCCCTCTGCAACTCAGTGAGACCCGGTTTCAGAATAAAGAATAAAAAATAGGGCAAGGGGTGTAGCTTGGTAGTCACATGCCCCTGGGTTCCATCCCCAGTACCGACAAAAAAAAAAAAAAGACAAAATTAGATTTACTTACCCTTCTAAATATTAAGTACAAATATAGGAGAAAAGAAATCAGCATGCAAGACAAAATCCTGAAAGTGTGCCCCTATCACAGTAACTGCACGGTGGACCAGCTTAACTGGAACACAACGACACAAAAACATTTAGAACTCACAGTTATAATAAAAGGCTTAAGGAATCAACAGTTTGGCTACTAAAATGTGTCAGGCCCAAATATGTGGTGCTTTAATGAAGGTAGCTCCTCTGACTTTTACATGAGAGTCTGTTCCCTTCAACATGTGTCTCAGATGGACCCTATAGTTAAGAAACTATGGGGCTGCCAGAAAATGCTGGGGACCACTGCGCTTGTATTTTTCAAGATAAGGAACCCAAGTTCCTTCTGACCCAGGAATGGAGTGTGTTTTAACCTAAAAGGGTGGGTTCTGTCGTTGGTGCCTTTAAGCACTCATTTTCTAAGGGAGATTAGGTTTGGCCAGGAAAGGAATGAGAGAGAGAAATAGAAGAGGAAAGGATAGGAGAGGGGAGGAGAGGGAGAAATCTTCCTGTAAGTCCAATATCTAGCAAATGGTTTTATTATTATTATTATTATTTTTTTTGGTGGTACTAGGGGTGGAACCCAGAGGCTTTCTACCTCCGGGCTATACTCCCAGACCTATTTTATATTTTATTTGGAAACAAGGTCTCACTAAGTAGCCAAGGCTGGCTTTGAACCCGTGCGATCCTCCTGTCTCAGCCTCCCAAGCACAGAGATTACAAGCGTGGCCACCACACCCGGCTAGCAATTGGTTTTAGAAGAAACATACCAACAGACAAGTAAACAAACCACAGGAGGCCCTCAACAAAGAAAACAGGGAGAAGAAAAGGAAAAGAAGAAAGGGGACAATTTTAACTCCTGCACAGCATTTGAGTTCAGAGACTTTCCCAGGCCTCTGAGGACAGCCTCGGCGGCTCTTTGCCATTTGTGCCTGCAGTGTGGGAAATTTCTCCTGCCACCTACACATGGGGCGTCACGGTTAGAGGGCAGACCAAGCTTATGCTCTATTTGGACCATGAAAGTGAGAGGGATTTTACACACACACACACACATATACAGGAGCACATATATAATGCATATACACAGAAATAGAACATTTTAAAACAGGGATGAAAAAAACAAACATTTTAGTAGATTTACCAATGTTGATGCCTCTCTGAAGCCCCACATTGGGCGCCAAGTTTGATGTTAAGGGAAAACACATTAATTCCATGGGGTTCTTGGCTTATGTGGAAGAAAAGAATTTCAGCACATACTGGTCAGAGACAAAAACAGACTTATTTAGAAAAGTGAGGTGTGCTGGTATTGAAAAATTGCTTTGGTATTAATTTCCAATAAAAATATAAAAAACACTCAGAGTCTGGGTACCACACAGGCACTCAGGCAGGAAAAAATGCAGCTGTGCCTGTTACTCTCCAGAACTCTTCCTTCCCTCTGCCTTTTGCCTTAATGTTAACCCATAGTAAGAATATAGAACAATTAAAGGCCTTGGCCTTATAAAGACCTGGAGGCAATTAAAGCCTTTAGCTCTACAAATATATAAAAACAATTAAAAGCCTTAAGATCACAGTGACTCTGCCTGGTGCATTTAAAGCTGTAAAGATAGCAAGGGCTTCATGTATTGCTCTTAGAGATTACACACAGCTACACTGGCTGTAATTAGTGCCTCTGTTTCCCTTTTATTCTTTGTGACCCAGTCTTGATATGAGAAATGTAAACCCCAAGTATTACCTCAGAGCACCCATACTTGATGGGAAACCAATACAGCCCAATACAACAAAGGTAGAAACAAGATACATTATTAACTCCTACACTTAGTAAATACGCTGTCCAGAGACAAAAAGACACCACCTGGATAAAAATAAGTTACGTGAGCCAGGCGTAGTGGTTCAGGCTTGTAATCTCAGCATTCAGGAGGCTGAGAACAGAGGATCTCAGTTCCTGGACAGCCTCAGCTACTTAGTGAGGCCCTCCACAACTTAGTGAGACCCTGTTTCAAAATAAAGAATAAAAAATAGGGCATGAGGCGTAGCTGAGGCCGAATGCCCCTGGGTTCCATCTCCAGATCTGCGGGGGGGGGGAAAAGAAGTTACTAGCCTGTCTTGGTAACTTTTATAAAAACATACCAATGAGAACCCAGGGGCATTCTTCCTCTGAGCTACACCCCCAGCCCTCTTTTATTTTTATTTTGAAACAGGGTCTCGCTAAGCCTTAGAGGGCCTCACGATGTAGCTGAGGCTGGCTGCCAACCTGTGGTCCTCCTATCTCAGCCTCCCAAGTAATGGCATAACAAGCATGTGCCGCTACGCCCAGCGAGAAAACTGTATTTAAGGGCTGGGGTCGGAAATAGCTGCAGTTTCATCTTGGGGCTCTTCAGCATGTCTTCCAGACACACTGTTCTTCTTCTCTTCCCTTTAGATTTCCTATTGACATAAAGATTTGTTAAAGCTGCAACTCAAGGTACTTATTAGTGTTAATTTCCCGATTCAACATATCTACTTGGAATTGAGGAAAAGATCCCTCCGCGCTGTTACAGCTGTGACACTGGGATACCAATTGGAGGGAGAACATGAGCATTTCAAGGGTGTGAGCAGGGACGGGGAGCCTTGGGAAGTTTTTCAATCTTTCTTCTTCTCCTTCTCCTTCTCCTTTTTTTGCCTTACTGGGGGTGGAACCCAGGGACATTCTACCTTCGAGCTACACCCCCAGCCCTATTTTCTTATTCCTTATTTGGAAACAGGGTCTCACTGAGTTGCAAAGGACCTCACTAAATGAAGCGTGGGATACTAAATCCCAGAGAGGAACTTTCACCTTTTTTGGGCCCCTCACCCCATCTTCGCCCCTCAACTTCCTGGGAGAAAAAAAAAATTCCAAAAGAATTTCCACCTTTTGTTGAGCCCAGAACCTACCAATGTAATGGCAAAAACCCAAACATTCAAAGATAGGAGACGCCATCCCATGTTGCCTTATTCCTGCCCTGTGCCCCTGGCCACCACCTTTCTTCGTCCCCTATAAGAAGATTGAAGCCGGGCGTGGTGGCTCATGCTTGTAATCCCAGCATTTGGGAGGCTGAGACAGGAGGATCGCAGGCTTGCAGCCAGCCTCAGTAACCTGAACTTGTGAAGCCCTTCACGAGTGTGCTCCGCCATGCCCAGCTGTTCCCAAGCGCCACTAGTCATTTGCCTTCTCATAGGATCTGCTTCCAGAAACTAATTTATTGGGGAAGTGGATGCAAGAATCCCTTGTAGCTGGGCATGGTGGCGTGTTAATTCCAGGACTTGGGAAACAGAGACAGGAGGATTCAAGACCACCCTCAGCAAGCAGTGAGAATCTCTGCAGGATTGGCAAGACCCGGTTTCAAAATTAAAAATACAAAATAATAAGGGCTGGGGGAGGGTGTAGCTCAGAAGTAGAATGGTCCTGAGTTCATTCCCCAGTAACACACACACACACACACACACACACACACACACACACACACACCACTTGAAAAATGCTTCTTGTTGTAAATAAACCAGTTCTCTGTCTTTACTCCTGGTCTCTTAGAAAATCAGCGAAGTCAGTATCACAGGGCCCTAGCTATCCTGACTGTGGAGGTTGCGTGCGTTCTTCTCTCCCTCTCCCTCTCCCTCTCCCTCTCCCTCTCCCTCTCCCTCTCCCTCTCCCTCTCTCTCTCTCTCCCTCTCTCCCTCTCCCTCTCCCTCTCCCTCTCCCTCTCCCTCTCCCTCTCCCTCTCCCTCTCCCTCTCCTCATCTCTCTCTCGCTCTCGCTCTCGCTCTCGCTCTCTCTCTCCCTCTCCCTCTCTCTCTCTCTCTCCCTCTCCCTCTCCCTCTCTTCCTCTCCCCCCCCCCTCTCTGTTCAGTTGGTTCTTGCTCTGTTTCCCAGGCTGGCCTTGAATTCCCAGGCTCTAGTGATCCTCCCACTTCAGCCCTCCACACAACTAGGACTGCAGGCAGGTGCCACCATGCCTGGCTTGCTGAGATTTCCTAACTCACATGGCTGGGGGCAAGGAAGCTGCCTCCAGGACTAATGTCACTCGAGGTGGCCTCTTGGTGACCCGATTATTTAAGTGTGCCTTCACAGCCATATGAAAATGGAAATGTCACCTTTGCTGAATGACTGGAGATCTGAATTAGTATATATACATAAACATATGGGTGTAGAACAAAATTCATTTAAATAGCTTTCATTCCCTCCCTCATTAATATTTATTGCATTCTATCATCTACTATGTACTTTATTTTTTGCGGGTCTGGGGATGGAACCCAGGGGCATTCGACCTCCAAGCTGCACCCCCAGCCCTATTTTTTTATTCTTTATCTTGAAACAGGGTCTCACTGAGTTGCAAAGGGCCTACGTAGCTGAGGCTGTCTGCGAACTGTGATCCTCCTGTCTCAGCCTCCCAAATGCTGGGATTACAAGCGTGTGCCACCACGCCTGGCTTACTACGTACTTTTCTAGTCTCTAAAAATACAGAAAAACAGAATCCTTGCCTTCCAGGAGCTTACATTTTAGTGGGGGAGATGAATGAAAAAATTGTCAAACCTAAGCAAAAAAAGGAACAGAGCTGAGGTACCCTGGAGAGGGCCAGCGGGGGGCGGGGGGCGTCCCTGAGGAGTGAGTTGTGGGCTGAGCCTACAGGGGAGGGAGCCACGTGGCTGTGCGTGGCAGTGAATCCATACAAAGGCCCCACAGAGCCCTTGGTGAAGAGACAGGGATACCCAAGTCCCAAGGGATCAGGACGAAGGGAGCCTCCCAGGCCCAGGGCCTCTGACTCCATGTGAGGCGGGAAGGTAGGGCGGCCTTTGGGCTGCACTGACTTCGTTTGAACAGAAAATGCAGCTCAGTGTTAGAGTTGCTGAGCGTCGTCATCGCAGAGAGGAACAGGGCAAGCGAGGAGGTTGCAGCAGCAATCCAGGTGAGACCAGGATAGGTGTGTTGGGAGGGTGAGAAACAGACTGAGGATGTGTTTGGAAATGGGCAGGCACCGGGCACAGATGAACGGATGCGCTGTCAGGGAGGGGGAAGTCCAGGACGACTCCAGGGCTTTGGGCCTGAGCAGCTGGAAGGGAGGCATCGTCAACAACTGAGATGGGAAAATGGGAGGAACAGCAGCAGGTAGGGGGAGAGAGGAGGGTGATCAAGAATAGGAGGTGGCCAGGCTGCAGTTTCTCAGGACCTGGGATTCTGCGACAGGAGGATTGCAGGTCCCAGCAACTTTAGTGAGACCCTCTTTCAAAATAAAATAAAAAGAGCTGGGGGGATAGCTCAGAGGTAGAATGCCCCTGGGTTCTACCCCTAGTACAAAAAAAAAAAAAAAAGGTATTCAGATGACTGGAAGAACATGTTTCAAGAAAGAAAAGATTAAATGTGTTTGATGATCTGAGAGGTCAGGCGAGATGAGGTCTGACAATTGGCCATAGGTTGGATGTGGAAACGCAGAGCCTACTAGCAACCTTGCCAGAGAGCGAAGCAGAATATTAGGACCATAGTTGTAAAAATCGGTGGAGGACTAGGCCAGGTTGTGCATTTGTGTGTGTGTGTGTGTGTGTGTGTGTGTGTGTGTGTGTGTGGTCCTGGGGGTGGAACCTAGGGGCTTTCTACCTCCAGGCTATACTCCCAGACCTATTTTATATTTTATTTGGAAACAGGGTCTCACCAAGTTGCTGAGAGCCTCACTAAGTAGCTGAGGCTGGCTTCGAACCTGTGCGATCCTCCTGTCTCAGCCTCCCAAGCGGGGGATTACATACATGCGCCACCCCCCTGGCCAAGTTTTACATTTTAATTGTTTTTTAATCTTGTTTTGAAATATTGAAATTAGTACATCACTGTTTAAAACTAAGAATATGATGATCCAGAAGTAAGAAAAGATAAGCAATGAGAGAGAAGAAACAATTTTAGGAGTAGAATCTGGTTATGGGAGAAGGGATACGACCCAGGGCACAAGCTGGGTGACCTCAGTCGGGAGCACAGACGATTCTCTGCAGAAGTGAAAGCAGAAGTAGATGTGTGGGAGGGACGATGTGGAAGCTTTCTTTCGATTCCTTGGGTTTTTTCTTCATAGTGAATTAAGAAGCAAACTCATGAAATGAAGGCACGAGAATTTAACTATTATAAAGACTAGGCCCGGAGGATCGCAGGTGCACAGCCAGCCTCAGCTGCTCAGTGAGGCTCTTTGCAACTTAGAGACACCCTGTTTCAAAATATAGAATAAAAAACAGGGCTGGAGGTGTAGCTCAGAGGTGGAATGCCCCTGAGTTCAATCCCTAGTACTGCAAAATACATACATACATACATACATACATACATACATACATACATACTAATGGTTTCAACCTGTTGAAAACAGGTTTACTTGGTGTCTTAGTCAGCATTCTCATTGCTATAACCCAAGAACTGACCATAAAATTTAGAGGAAGGAAGATTTATTTGCTCACTGTTTCCTTGGGGATTTGGGGGCTCCGCCCATGTGAGGCCAGGGACCACAGATCTCAGGGTATGGCAGGACAGGGAGAGAGAAGAAAGCGCAGGGCTTCACTCTCATACGGAGACCAGGAACAAGAAAGATCAAGGGGGGATTCCAAGACAGAAGCAGGATCCCCAAGGACACACCCCACGGACCCACCTTCCCCACCCACACTCACCAGCCTAGGTTACCCCCAAGATCAGTCTATTCCAATGGATCTATCTACTGATGAGGTCATAACCCCCATGACTTAACTGTATCAACCTCCAGCTCTTCAGGGGTCACCATAACACTTAGTATTTCAATTAAAAACCAAGGCTTAAAGCCGGGCGTGGTGGCGCATGCTAGTAATTCCTGTGCTTGGGAGGCCCAGACAGGAGGATCGTGCAGGTTCGAAGCCAGCCTCAGCTGGTTTAAGAGACCCTGTTTCCAAATAAAATATAAAATAGGTCTGGGAGTGTAGCCCGGAGGTAGAAGGCCCCTGGGTTCCGTCCCCAGTACCACCAAAATAAATAAATTAATTAATCAATTAAATTTAAAAAATATAAACCAAGGCTTAAAAACAGTGCCGTGTAGTCAGGTGTGGTGGCACACACCAATAATCTCAGTACTTGGGAGGCTGAGACAGGAGAATCACAGGTTGGAGGACAGCCTCAGCAAGTTCTGAGATTCTCATCAACTTAGCGCGACCCTGTTTCTTTTTCTTTCTTTCTTTTTTTTTTTTTTTTTTTGTGGTACTAAAGATTGAACCCAGGGGCATTCTACCTCTGAGCTACACCCCCAGCCCTATTTTTTATTCTTTATTTTGAGACAGGGTCTCATTAAATTGCAGAGGACCTCACTAAGTAGCTAAGGCTAGCTGCAAACCTGCGAGCCTCCTGCCTCAGTTTCCCAAGTACTGGGATTATAAAGCATGCACCGCCGCACCCAGCAGAGACTCTCTAAATAAATAAGAATAAAGCTGGGAGTGTAGCTCAGAGGTAAAATGCCCCTGGTCTCAATCCTCCATACCACAAAACAAACAAACAAACGAACAATAACTAAAATGCAGTGAAACAAAAGAAAAACAGTTAAAATGGATTTTTTCAAAATTAAAAACTTTCACGCTTGGGAGGTTGAGACAGGAGGATCGCGCTGGTTCGAAGCCAGCCTCAGCTATTTAGTGAGGCTCTCAGCAACTCAGTGAGACCCTGTTTCCAAATAAAATATAAAATAGGTCTGGGAGTATAGCCCGGAGGTAGAAAGCCTCTGGGTTCCACCCCCAGTACAACGGGGGGGGGGGGGGGGACCTTTCATGCAAGGGTATTATTGGTTGGGGGTATAGCTCAGTGGTAGAGCATGTGCTCAGCATGCACACAAGGCCCTGGATTTAATCTTCAGCTTCAAAATGGGGGGCATTAAGCCAGGCATGGTGGTGCATGCCTATAATTCCAGTACTTGGGAGGCTGAGACAAAAGGACCGCAGGTTCAAGGCCAGCCTCAGAAACTTAATGAGGCCCTCCACAACTTAGTGAGACTCTGCTTCAAAATAAAATAAAAATAAAAATAACATAAAATAGTGCCGGAGGTTTAGCTCAGAGGTAGAATGCCCCTGGGTTCGATCCCCAGTATCACAAAAAACATACAAACAAAACACAAAACAAAATAGTAAAGTGGGGGGGGGCATTATTATCAACAGAGTGAAAAGATATTGCAGAGATTGGAAGAAAATATTTGTGACTCATATATCTGGTAAGAGACTCATATCTTGAGTACATTGGAGAACTCTTCCCATTTGGTGTCTTGGGGCTATTTGCAAGGGTACCTGGAGCAAATTTACACCAAACCGGCAGCTGCTATTCCCACAGTTCTACCTTCAGCTCCATATTTCCCTTGGCCAAAAATGCACTAAGTCATCTCCAAGTTCAAAACATTCAGCAAAAAAATAGCCAAGCAGAGCAGGGCGTGGTGGCGCACGCTTGTAATCCCCGCGCTTGGGAGGCGGAGACGGGAGGATCGCGCAGGTTTGAAGCCAGCCGCACGCGCTGGCTTAGGAGACCCTGTTTCCAAATAAAAATGTAAAAATAGGTCTGGGAGTGTAGCCCAGAGATAGAAGGGCTTCCAGGAACCCCAGTACCACCAAAATAATAATAATAATAATAATAATAATAATAATAATAATAATAATAAAAAATAGCCAAGCAGAGCCGCCCGATTACCTGGCAAATGGCTACCGCTGTATTCACTAGTGTAGACACATACAGCAACACGAATCGGAATAGAAGGGAACCTGTCCCTTGTTGACAGAGTTCTATTTCATCCCAAAGAAACAGAGAGATCAGTAATCATGCCAGCTGATGTGGTAACACATTGTTTCAAAAGCAATTCCCAAAACCAAGTAAAAGCACTCGGTACCTGCTAAAATATGGCATATTTAAGAAATATAGTCTAAACCTTAAAACAAACAAAAAAAGAGTGTCTAAAATTCAGCAGCAACAAAAGCAATCCAAAAGGAAGCGGGCAAAGGACTTGAATATTATCTTTCATCTTTTCTTTTTCCAGAGAAAATATCCAAACAGCCCATGAGCACTTAAATGATGCTCAGTTACCGAGCTGGGGCCGCAGCGCAGTGGGCCAGCACGGGCCAAGCATGCACGGGCCGGGCCCAGTGCCCAGGACCACCAAGACCACACAGTGACAACTAAGCTGCGTTACGACGTGAGGTCACTTCACGTCCATCGGGATCACCATTAAAAAATAGTAATAAATCGGATGTGGAGGTACTTGGAAGGCTAAAACAGGAGGATTGCAGGTTCGAGTCCAGCCTCAATAACTCAGTGAAACTCAATAACTCAGTGAAACTCTGAGCGACCTAGTGAGACCCTGTTTCAAAATAAAATAAAATAAAATAAAATAAAATAAAATAAAAAGGGTTGGGGGGGTGTAACTCTGAGGTAGAATGAGTTCAATCACCAATAAGCCAGGTGTCGTGGTGCATGCCTATAATCCCCATACTTAGAAGGCTGAGAACAGGAGGGTTGCAGTTTCAAGGCAGGTCAGCCTGTGCAAGTTAGTGAGATCCTGTCTCAAAAAAAAAAAAAAAAAAAAAAGGCCTGGGGCTCTACAACTCTCAGTGGTACAGTGGTAGAGTGCTTACCGAGACTGCGAGTCCCTGGGTTCAATTCCCAGTGCCTCATAAATAAAAGAATAAATCAGCGAGGGGAGAGGAAACTGGAAAATAACTGCTGATGTCCATGGGGTTTCCTCTGGGATGGTGAAAAGTTTCAGCGCTAGATCGTGGTTGTGGGAGCGCAGCACTGTGAGCGTACTTAGTGCTGGTGAATGCACACTTGGACAGTGTGTGCTACAAAGGTACATTTTATGTCTATTTTACAATAATCAAAATGCAAATAAGCTGTGCACATGCTTGTAAGTTCAGTACTTGGGAGGCTGAGACAGGAGGTTCACAGGTTCGTGGCCAGCCTCAGCTGCTTAGTGAGGCCCTCTGCAACTTAGTGAGACCCTGTTTCAAAATAAAGAATAAAAAGCTGGGCGTGGTGGCGCAAGCTTGTAATCTCAGTACTTCGGAGGCTGAGACAGGAGGATCGCAGTTTGCGGACAGCCTCAGCTACTTAGTGAGGTTCTTTGCAACTCAGTGAGACCCTGTTTCAAAATAAAGAATAAAAACAGGGCTGGGTGTATAGCTCAGAGGTAGAATGCCTCTGGGTTCCATCCCCAGTACCACATAAAATAAAATAAAATAAAATAAAAATAAAAACAAAGAATAAAAAAATAGGGCTGCGAGTGTAGCTCAGAGGCAGAATGCCCCTGGGTTCAATCCCCAGTACCGCAAAGAAAAGCAAATATTTAGGTTACATAATTTATTTATTTATTTTTTACAGTACTGGAGATTGAACCCAGAGGCATTCTACCTCTGAGCTACATACAGCTCCGGCCCTATTTTTTATTTAGAAACAGGGTCTCACTAAGTTATGGAGGTCCTCACTAAGTTTCTGAGGTTGGCCTTGAACCTGCAATCCTCCTGTCTCAGCCTCTCAAGTACTAGGATTACAAGCATGTACCACCATGCCCACCCAGGTTACATTATTTAAAGAGATAAATATATATGCCATTAAAATAAACTTAAACTAGCTGGGGGTGGGGGTGGTATACACCTATAATCCCAATACTTGGAAGGCTGAGACAGGAGAATCACAAGTTTGAGACCAACCGTAACAATTAGTGAGACTCAATAAACTTAGTGAAACCCTGTCTTCAAGTAAAAAAAAAAAAAAAAAAAAATTAGAAAATCTGTCTGGGGTTGCAGCTCAGAGGTAGAATGCCCCTGGGAGGTGGTTCAGTCTCCAGCAACACACACACACACACACACACACACACACACACACACACACTAAAATGCCCTAAAGTAATTTCTCATTCAGATTACCTTTAGGAATTTAATGGGATTTTTAGAGCTGAAAAAATACCATGAAGATTGATAGCTTATGCCTATATTATACAATTAGTTTTTTGAAAATACTCAGCACCTTCCTAATTATCACATATTATTTATGCGGCCCCAGGAAGTTTTCTGCCACAAGCTTCACAGTTCTCTCTGACTCACAGGCTGGAATTCTGACCCTGAACTCCGAAGCATCCTTGGAGAGACCAAGCATGTCTCCCTTACTTCCTGAGACGCACAACTGTGGCACTTCATTCCCGTCTCTAACACCATTGCTACTGGGGCAAGGACAAGTTGTCTGAAGTCATTGGCGTACATGGTAGAATAATATATAGTCTAATTTCCTTCATGCTTTAAATTAAATTACTATAAATGTAAATATGCAGAGGCAGAATTCTCGGAGCCGACCTATGAAATCAGTATTTATCCCTCGGGCTCTGCACAGACGCTTTATCAGTTTACTTTTCAGATACAGTTTTAAAGAAGTAATCGTTCATTGTCATAGAGCTTTGGGGAATGCGTCTACTTTATAGAATATTTGCTCACAGAAAAAATAATTTTCCAAAAATCGAAAAAGCATTTTCGAAAGCAGTTTTTTGAAATCATAACGCTATCTCTAGTTTCATAAAGCGGCATGCGACAAGATCTTCCAAGATTTACTGCATTTCAGGGTTGTTCTTAAAGAGATATTCTGCCTACAATGAAAAGAAAAGAAGCCAGTAAGTTACAAGATATTATTAGTCATATTATTTGTACTGATGTTTATAATTTTTTTTTTTGGTGGTACTGG
Organism: Muscardinus avellanarius; assembly: GCF_963383645.1. Lineage (NCBI taxonomy): Eukaryota > Metazoa > Chordata > Mammalia > Rodentia > Gliridae > Muscardinus > Muscardinus avellanarius. The sequence goes on along the minus strand of NC_137798.1, from coordinate 99,557,620 downwards.
GGGTGGAACCTCCGGGCTATACTCCCAGACCTATTTTTATAATTTATTTGGAAACAGAGTCTCACTAAGTGGCTGAGAACCTAAGTAGCTGAGGCTGGCTTTGAACCTGCGCGATCCTCCTGTCTTAGCCTCTCAAGCGCAGGGATTACAAACGTGCGCCACCACGCCCAGCCTGATGTCTATAATTTAAGTATAAAAGTATGTAAAGTATTTGCTTCCAAATAACAAAAATCTTGCCAGGCGTGGTGGTGCACGCTTGTAATCCCAGCATTCGGGAGGCTGAGACCGGAGGATCGCGGTTCGCGGACAGCCTCAGCTACTTAGTGAGGCCCTCTGCAACTCAGTGAGACCCGGTTTCAAAATAAAGAATAAAAAATAGGGCAGGGGGTGTGGCTCAGAGGTCGAATGCCCCTGGGTTCCATCCCCAGACCCACACACACACAAAAAAAAACTTATGTAAGAATAAGCAAAAACACAGTGAGAAGAAAAGAAAAATCACATTATAGATTATGAATGTACTGGATGCTCCTTCCTAAATAACTAGACGTATAGTTTCTCTCAAACAATTCTCCATTCAATTTTAGGCATGTTATATTTTCAAATGGATTTTTTTTTCAGTACTGGGGATGGAACCAGGGGCATTCAACCTCTGAGCGACACTCCCAGTCCTATTTTTTATTCTTTATTTTGAAACAGGGTCTCACTGAGTTGCAAAGGGCCTCACTAAGTAGTTAAGGCTAACCGAGAACTGCGATCCTCCTGTCCCAGCCTCCCAAATGCTGGGATTATAAGGGTACTCCACCACGGCTGGGATTTCAAATTGATATGTTTTAAAATTAAACCTCTTACCAGAAAATCAACAGGATCATCGGGTCTGACCTTACAACACTCATTTAGACCCTGCATAAGAGTTGGCATAACGTAGGTCATTAAGTAGTTTCTCAGGGGAATAGACTGAGCCTCCAGCAATTCTCTTTCTTCTCTCTTTACTTCTTCGAGTCGTTTATTCTATAAATAGAGAATTTGGGGGTGGAGTAAATGTACAGTCAGAAAGAGAACATTTTTGTACACCCCCTCCAGAGTGCATTCCAACTAGATGTGCTAAAAACGATACTGCCTTATGATAAAGATGGTATTTCCACTCAGCAGAGAAAAGATAGAAATGGTGTTATAACAACTGCTGAATCACTTAGAAAATTATAAACTGAGTCATCTCTTTCTCTCTCTTTTGTTTTTGTATATGTGTGGCACTGGGGCTTGAACCCAGGGAGGGTTCTAACTCCAAGCTGCCCCCATTTTATTTTTTATTTTGAAACAGGGTCTCATTAAGTTGCTGCAGCTGGTCTTGAACCTCCTATCCTCCTGACTCAGCCTACCAGTACGGGGATTACAATTGTGCACCGCCATGCCTGCCTTGGGATCATTTCTTATATGAAAATAATTTCTAGTGAAGGAAGGAAGGAAGAAAGGGAGGGATTGAGGGAGGAAGGGCTATTAGAAAGTCCAGAGGATCTCGGTGTGGTGGTATATGTTTGTAATCCCAATACTTGGGAGGCAGAGAAGAAAGAATAGCAGGCTTGAGGCCGACCAGCTATTTAGTGAGACCTGTTTCAAAATAAAAATAAATCCAGGTGTAGTGATGCATGCTTGTAATCCTAGTACTTGGGAGGCCGAGACAGGAGGATCATGGTTCGTGGAAAGCCTTAGCTACTTAGTGAGGCCCTCTGGAACTTAGTGAGACCTTGTTTCAAAATAAAGAATAAAAAATAGGGCTGGAGGTATAGCTTGGAGGTAGAATGCCCCTGGATTCCATCCCCAGTACTGCAAAAAAAAAAAAAAAAAAAAAGAGAAAAAAAAAGAAAAAAGAAAAAAGAAAAAAGAAAAAGAAAAAGAAAAAAAAAAGAAAGAAAAAAAAGTGGGGCTGAGGCTGTAGCTCGGAGGTAGAACAGCCCTGAGTTCAATCCCCTGTAACACACACATAAAAATCCAGAGAGAATTGGCATAGTGATATGCACAGCCCCGCTCCCCCTTAGAAATAATAACTCCTGATTCCCTGTGAGAACTCTCCCTTCCCAACCCAGTCGTTTGGTCTATGTGGAACTTGAGCCCTCCTGGCCACGATGGTAGTTGAGGACGGGCACATCAGGTGAAGACATAGGCTCAAGCCCACCATGGGAAGGAGAGCAGAGGGGCCCCGAAGGCCTTGGCAACGTCATCTGAGCCACTATATCAGGGTCTCCTGAAGCCGGCCCTAACTCTGCATTGTTCTGCTACCAGATGCTTAAGTTTCATTTTGTTTGGTATTGGGGATGGAACCCAGAAGCATTCTACCTCCAAGCTACACTCTCAGCCCAATTTTATTTTTTATTTAGAAACAGGCTCTCACTAGGTTGCTGAGAGCCTTGCTAAGTTGCCGAGGCTGGCTTTGAACCTGCGATCCTCCTGTCTCAGCCTCCCAAGTACTGGGATCACAAGCGTGCGCCTCCACGCCAGGCCTCATCAGTTTTCTTTATGTCTAGGCCATTTTGAATTTGTTTTTCTGATAAAGCGTCCACAGTAAACCCGGATAGCAATATGGGGCAAAGACAGATGGATAGATGGGTTTTTTAAACTGGGGATGGAACCCAGGGGCATTCTACCTTTGAGCTATACCCTCATCCTTATTTTATTTTATTTTTTGCAGGTCTGGGGATGGAACCCAGGGGCATTTGATCTCCGAGCTACACCCCCTGCCCTATTTTTTATTCTTTATTTTGAAACGGGATCTCACTGAATTGCAAAGGGCCTCACTAAGTAGCTGAGGCTGCCCGCGAACTGCGATCCTCTGGGTCTCAGCCTCCCAGATGCTGGGATTACAAGCGTGCACCACAATGCCCGGCCTTATTTTATTTTTTATTTGGAAAAAGGATCTCACAAAGTTGCAGAGAGCCTAAGTTGCCGAGGCTGTCCTTGAACCTGTGATTCTCTTGTCTCAGCCTCCCAAGTACTGGGATTACAGGAGTGTGCCACCATGCCCAGCAGACAGATGGGTTTGACTGCATATAAGCATGAAACCTTTGTTTGACCAGAGAAAACACCGCAAATAATACCAAAAGGCAAATGATGAATTAGAAAATTATTTGCAATACTTTACAAGAGCTAGGATATTATACAGATATTATGTAAGTGCATACTATTGGTCAGACACTGACTTTACAAGCTGGGTGCACCACGGGTGCACACTTGTATCAAGGACAGCTTCAGCAAGTAGTGAGACTCTCATCAACCTAGTGAGATCCTGTTACTAAGAAAGAAATCAAATCGGGCTTGGGGGGTGGATAGTCTGGAGGTAGAAGGCTCCTGGGTTCCACCCCCAGTACCCCCACAGCACTGACTTGACATATTAACTCTGTAACCACCACAGTAACTTTATGAAGTAGGCACTATCATTGTCTTCTTGTTTATTATTCATTTTGAAGTGCTAGGGAGCAAAGCCACAGTTTTGCACGTGCTAGGCCGTGTGCTATCACTGCGCTACATCTCTAGCTCTGTTTACCCGTGTTTTATGGACGGAGCAACTAAGATCGAAAGAGAAACTTTGACTTGGCCCGTACCTACAAGGAGAGCAGAGTGGGACTTAAAACTGAGCAGCAAGCCGGGTGTGGTGGCGCACGCTTGTAATCCCCGCGCTTGGGAGGCTGAGACAGGAGGATGCACAGGTTCGAAGCCAGCCTCAGCTACTTAGTGAGGCTCTCAGCAACTCAGTGAGACCCTGCTTCCAAATAAAATATAAAAAAAAGGTCTGGGAGTATAGCCCAGAAGTAGAAAGCCTCTGGGTTCCACCCCCAGTACCTCCAAAAAAATAAAAAATAAAAAAAAATAAAATTTAGCAGCAAGACTTAGAAGACCAAGTGAGGTCATTACTGTTTCCATTACAATATTTTATCAGGAGTTCTTATTTATTTATTTGTTTGTTTTGGTAGTACTGAGGATGGAACCCAGGGGCATTCCTATTTTTTTTTTTTAATTCCTTATTTGAAACAGGGTCTCATTTAGTTGCAAAGGACCTCACTAAGTAGCTGAGGCTGGCCACAAACCCAAATTTCCTATCTCAGCCTCCCAAATGCTGTAATCACAAGTGTGCATCACCACGCCCAGCTAGGATTTCTTACAAAATAATAAGAAAACAAACAGCCAAAAATAGGCAGAGAAAATGTGCAGCATGAAGACAAACAAATTCCTGACAAGCGGAAAAAGTTGTCAAACCAGGGATCAGAAACCAGGTATGGAGGCACATGCTTGCAATTTCAGTACTTGGGAGGCTGAGACAGGAGGGTCACAGGTTTGCGGCCAGTCTCAGCAACTCAGAGAGGCCCTCTGCAATTTAGTGAGATCTGGTTTCAAAAACAAAAAGTAAAATAGGGTTTTGGGTATAGCTCAGAGGTAGAACGAACGCACAGATTCAGTAAGTCAACACACACACACACACACACACACACACACACACACACACACACCCCAAACACATACAAACACTGGTTTATCTCATCAGCTTGATAAGAGTGAGCAAACTTGAAAGTGCAGCGTTGGGTAAAGTAGAGGGAAACAGCCACCATTAGATTATGCACGGACCAGTTTACCCTTGCTGGAGACAGTTTGGAAGTATTTACCAAAACTGTAGCCAAGTCTGGAAATGTATGCTAAGGAGATGAATCATTCACGCACAGATCTGAGCATGAGGACGTTCCTCATTCATTCATTCATTCATTCATTCATTCCCTCTCTCCTTCCCACAGTAATTATTGTGCCAGTATTGGGAATGGCCTAGGAAGATTTGAGAAAGCTCTGATTATTAATATATTTCAAAACTGGGTGAAGGGCAAATCTGTGCAAGGACTTGGTTTCTGCCTAAAAGCAGGCAACTATTCCAATGTAAATTAACCTAGCTTAAAAGCAATTAAGCAGTCAATAGGAGAGGAGAACTAGGCCTGTCTCTATCTAAAGACAGATCTTAGTTGAGGAGAACTAGGCCTTTACCTAGAGACAGATCTACATGATTGGATAAGCTAGCTAAGAGGGGGCAGGGTTTGACCTTGCCCTTCATGAAAGAAGACACCTCGCCACACCTTATTGGGGGAGGTACCTTTCAGGGTAAGGGGAGGTACCTTTCAGGGTTAAAGGGAGGTACCTCACAGGGCCGTTCAATACGTCAGAGTCACGCAAACAAGATGGAGGTCATGGGTATAAAAGGCCGAGTCCACGTGTAATCCCTTTGGTGTATTCATTTCGAGTCACCCCTCCATGCCAGTCTGGTATGGAGTTGTATTTCTCTTTTCTGTATTTCTAGCTTTCTAATAAACTTCTTTAAATCTTCAGCAACTGTCCAAGCTATGCATATTTATTCTTAGCTTAGGACAAGAACCTGCGGTAATTTTCTGATTTTGGTCGTTTGGGCTTTTGTTATGGGTTGGGGGAAGGTGTGTCCGGGACCCTAGCAGGGTTTCCTGGGGAACAGTTTCCCAAACCATATTCTCCCAATCCGTAACAATTACGGCATGCTTGTTAGGTGGGAGACATTGCTGTAGGCATTGAAAATAGAGTAGGAAACAACATGGACCAAGATTTCTGTCCTCCTATGAAACTTAAATTCTGTTTAAGGAAAAGGCAAGAAACAAGAAAAATACATAAAACATATAGCATGTTAGATGGAATAAGTGCAAAGAGGAAAGTTAAAAGGTATTGGGGATACGTGTTGTGGGAAGAGGCTAGAGTTGGTGTTTTACATATGGTACCCAGGAAAAGCCTCATTAGAAAGATGAGTTTTAAGCTGGATGTGGCGGCGCATTGTAATTCCAGTTCTTGGGAGGCTGAGTCAGGAGGATCGCAGGTTCACAGCCAGCCTCAGCTACTTAGTGAGGCCATCTGCCACTTAGTGAGACTCTTTCAAAATGAAGAATAAAAAATCAGGCTGGGGGTGTAGCTTGGAGATAGAATGCCCCTGGGTTCTATCCCCAGTACTGAAAAAAAGAAGAAAAGAAAAGAAAAAAGGAAGATGAGTTTTAGCCCAGGCATAGTGGCATATCCCTGTAATTCTCAGTACTTGGGAAGTTGAGATAAGAAGATAAAAAATTCGAGGTCAGCCTCAGAAACTAGACCTTAAGTAACTTGGCAAGCCATTTCCAAACCAAAGTTAAAAGGGCTGAGAGTGTGCTGGGTAGGGTATGGTGGTGCAGGATTGTAATCTCAGCATTTGGGAGGCTGAGACAGGAGGATCCGGGTTCACGACAGCCTCAGCTGCTTTAGTGAGGCTCTTTGCAACTCAATGAGACCCTGTTTCAAAATAAAGAATAAGCCGGGTGTGGTGGCGCAAGCTTGTAATCCCAGGGCTTGAGAGGCTGAGACAGGAGGATCGTGCAGGTTTGTAACCAGCCTCAGCTACTGAGTGAGGCTCTCAGCAACTTAGTGAGACTCTGTTTCCAAATAAAGTATAAAATAGGTCTGGGAGCGTAGCCTGGAGGTAGAAAACCCCTGGGTTCCATCCCCAGTACCACTCACACACAAAAAAAGAATAAAAAATAGGGCTGGGGTTGTAGCTCAGAGGTAGAAAGTCCCGGGGTTCAATCCCCAGTGCAAATACATACATACATACATACATACATACATACATACATACATACGAGAGAGAGAGAGAAAGAGAAGTAAAAAGAAAAATTAAAAAGGAAAGATGAGTTTGAGTAAGCTGCGAGGCAAATGAGGACTGGAGACCACTGGGAACCATTAGGAACGGGTTGCGTGGGCCCGGTGGGCCACCGTGAGGAAGGAGCATGGGCTTCCACCTAAGGGTGCTGGACAGCCTGTGTGGAGCTTTCAAGAGAAAATGGCTGTGGGGAATCCACATTTTACAAGATCACCTGGTGGCTGCAGGGGGCCAGGTGGAAGGTGTGCAGGGCAGAGCGGGCGATCCCAGCCAGAAGGCGCCACTGGCTCCGATGAGAACCGCGGATCTGGGGGTGTTTGGGTGCGGGTGCTGTTTTAGAAGACATGGTGGTCTGGGGGGTGAGGGGGGGCGGAATGAGGCTGAACATGGGTAAATGGAGGACAAGCAAGTCAGATCGCAGGCTCTCGCTGTGCGCTGGCACGTCCTGGGGATCTCAGCGCTTGGGAGGCTGAGACAGGAGAATCACAGGTTCAAGGCCAGCCTCAGCAGCTTAGTGAGACTCTCTGCAACTTAGCAAGACTCTGTCTCAAAGTAAAAATAAAAAATAAAAAGGAACCTTATGTTGTAGCACACGTGTGTAATCCCGGTACTTGGGAGCTTAGGAGGCTGGGACAGGAGAAATAGAGATTTGGGGCCAGAATCAGCAATCCACTGAGATGCTCGGCAGGTTAGTGAGACCCTGTTGCAAAATTTAAAATGAAAGTCGGACGTGATGGTGCATGTCTGTCATCCCAATACTTGGGAGGCTGAGCCAGGAGAATAGCAGATTCACGCACAGCTTCAACAACCAGCGAGACTCTCCTAAACCTAATGAAACCCTGTTTCCAAATAAATAAAAGAAAATAGGGACGGGGGTGTAGCTCAGAGGTAGATGCCCTTGACTTCACGCTCCAGCACCAAAAAAAAAAAAAGAAAAAACAACAATAAAAACAACAAAAACTCACAAGGACAACATGCAGTAAAATGCTACATATTAACAGAGCTGCACATTCTGATGATGATGATGTGTATGGTCCTGGGAATTGAACCCAGAGACATTTTATCTCTGAGCTACACCCCCAGCCCTATTTTATCTTATTTTTTTAAATTTTGAAACAGGGTCCCACAAAGTTGCAGAAGACCTCACCAAGTAGCTGAGGCTGGCCGTGAACCTGTGCTCCTCCTGTCTCAGCCTCCCAAGTCCTGAGATTACAAGTGTGCGCCACCAGGCCTCGTTTATGGCTTTCTTTTTAAAAATGGTAGACATGACAGAAAATGACCAAACAAATGAAAACCTTGTTTGGGGCAGAGCCGTGACCTTTGTCTACAGCAGGTTGAGAGCTGGCCTGAAGGGCTTTGCCAGCATCCATAGCCCAGCCTCTTGTGCACGCACATGCAAACACTTGCACACTTGCACGCGCGCACTCACCCACTCCTCCCAGCGCGCGATCTTCTCCGCGGTCTCCACCGCCTCCCTGTGTTCGCGCTCTGCCTCCTCCGCAGCCTCCCTGGCCAGGCGCACCTCCGCCGCCCGCCGCTCCTCTTCTGCCTTTTCCTCTTCTGTTAAACCATAATTTCGGGGCTCCCCGATCTCTTTGATGAGCTGTTTGATAGCGAGTCTGTTCTGAGCATCTTCGAGTTTTCCTACATCTTTAAACGCCAGTAGAGAATAGATCAACACATGCTTAGATTCTAGGCCTGCCAGCAGTTAGGGAATTGCTTTATTACAATGAATTTGTGATTGTAAATTATGTAACTTGCCACCGTGAGGGTTCTTTATCTGGTTGGTGGCATATTTCAGAACTTCTTTTCCCATGGGCAAATATCACAGAGTCTAAGAGTCATGTGAGAGGTTTGGGCTTGAGTCTATGAAGTGTGTGTGTGTGTGTGTGTGTGTGTGTGTGTGTGTGTGTGTTACTAAGGATTGAGTCCACAGGCATTCTACCTCCAAGAAACACCCCCAGACCTTTTCTATTTTTTATTTTGTAACATGGGTCTCACTACGTAGGCTCAGAGTCTCATGATGCTGCCAAGGCTGGCCCCTAATTTGTGATCCTTCTGTCTCAGCCTCCCAAGTACTGAGATGGTCCATGAATTCTGATAATCATTGTTGATCTGAGTGGTTGGTGAGTGGTCGGATGAAAAGATGGAACATGCTATGGTCTGGACCTTGAATGTTCCCCAAAGGCCCATGTGTTGAAGCCTTGGCGCCCAGGGTGATCACTGGATGGTTGTAGAGCCTTTAGGAGAGAGGGCCTAGCTAGAGGTACTTAGGTGTCTGGGGTGTGCCCTTTAAGGGGATTCTGGGACCCCAGTCTCTTCCTCTTTCTTTCTCCTCCTCCTCCTCCTCCTCCTCCTCCTCCTCCTCCTCCTCCTCCTCCTCCTCCTCCTTCTTCTTCTTCTTCTTCTTCTTCTTCTCTCTCTCTCTCTCTCTCTCTCTCTCTCTGGTACTGAGGATTGAACCCAAGGGTGTTCTACCTCTGAGCTATACCCCCAGCCCTATTTTATTGTTAATTTTGAAACAGGGTCTCACTAAGTTGTGGAGGGCCTCACTAAGTAGCTGAGGCTGTCCTCAAACCTGTGATCCTCCTGTCTCACCCTCCCAAGGGCTGGGATTACAAGTATGTGCCACCACGCCCAGATTCTCTTCCTCTCTTTTCTTCCTGGCCTTGAGGTGAGCAGTTTCTCTCCATCAGATGGTCCGACCATGATGTGCTGCCCTGCCACAGGCCCAGAGCGACAGAGCCAGCCGATTGCAGCTTGGACTCCTGAGGCTGTGAGCCACTATAAACCTATTTATTTAGTATGTGGCACTGGAAATTGAAACTGGGGCACTCTACCACTGAGTGAGTTATTTATTTATTTATTTATTTATTTATTTATTTATTTATTTGTACTAGAGATTAATCCCAGGAGCATTCTTACCTCTGAGCTACACCTCTAGTCCTATTTTATTTTTATTTTGAAACAGGGTCTTATTAAGTTGCTGAGGGCCTTGCTGAGTTGCTGAGGCTGGTTTTTTTTTTGTGTGTGTGTGTGTGTGTGGTATTGGGGATAGAACCCAGGGGCTTTCTACCTTCGGGCTATACTCCCAGACCTATTTTCTATTTTATTTGGAAACAGGGTCTCACTAGGTTGCTGAGAGCCTCACTAAGTAACTGAGGCTGAAGGCTGGTCTTAAACCTGTGATTCTCCTGTCTCAGCCTCCCAAATACTGGGATTATAGTTGTGCGTCACTGTGCCTGGCTTATATTTGATACTGATATAGGGTCTCACTAAGTTGCTGAGGGTAGAAAGGGTGACCTTAAGGTTTCTTCCGATTTTTGTTTCTGAAAACCAATTATTCTGGGCTACATTTTCAATTCACAATTTTAGTTATGAGAAAGTCCAAGACCAAGCATATCTAACTAATGTTAATACAAGGAAAAAAGAGGGGGAGGGGAGCTGGGTGTGGTGATGCATGCCCGTAATCCCAGCACTTGGGAAGCTGATTCAGGAAGATCTCAGGTTCCAGGCCAGCTTCAACAAGTTAGCAAGGCCCTCAGCAACTTAGCAAGACCCTGTTTTAAAATAAAAAGTAAAAGTGGCTGAGGATGTAGCTTGAAGGAAGAAAACCCCTGAGTTCAATCCTCAGTACCAAAAAAAAAGTCGGGCGTGGTGGCGACCGCTTGTCATCCCAGCGGATTGTGGTTCGCGGACAGCCTCAGCTACTTAGTGCGGCCCTTTGCAACTCAGTGAGGATCTGTTTCAAAATAAAGAATAAAAAATAGGGCAGGGGGTGTAGCTCGGAGGTCGAATGCCTCTGGGTTCCAAACCCCAGACCCGCAAAAAAATATAATAAATAAATAATAAAAAAAAGAAAGTGAAGGAGAAGGAAGAGGAAGAGGAAGAAGGAAGAGGAAAAGGAAGGCTTGTTGATAAGCAATTTCCCAGGAAGGAGCTAAAGTAGTCACTGCTACACTGCCTCTGGTTTCCTTGGAGGGTGTCTGAGGAGAATGGTGTGGTGTCCAGCAGATACATTTTGGCACCAATCCCTTCCAGACCTTTCCCCAGGTGACCCCCTGGCCCCATCCTCACCCTAGCAGCTGCTCTGGCCACCTCTTTTGTCTGTAGGACCCTGCTCTAACATGGGAAAACATGCCCCAGAGACTCTAACATGGGAAGGGGGAGGGGAGGGCCCTGCATTAGTGAGTGGTAAACCCTTAGAAAGCAAAGTACACCAAAACGCATGGGATTCGCGGCTGCCACCTCCCTGCCTGGCCTCTGTGTTGAAAAGTATTTCTAGCTGTACGTGGTGGTGAACGCTTGTAATCCTGGGACTAGGGAGGCTGAGACAGGAGGATTGCAGGTTTGTGGCCAGCCTCAGCTACTTAATGAGATCCTGTTTCAAAATAAAGAATAAAAAATAGAGCTGGGGGTGTAGCTCAGAGGTAAAATGTCCTTGCGTTCCATCCCCAGTACTGCAAAAAAAAAAAAAAGAAAACCGAAAACAAAAACAAAAAAATTAAAAATTAAAAAAAGCCAGGCTGGCGCACGCAGGTAATCCCAGAATTCAGGAGGCAAAGACCAGAGGATTGTGGTTCACGGACAGCCTCAGCTACTTAGTGAGGCCCTTCACAATTCAGTGAGACTGAAATTCAAAAATTTCCCAGGAGGGCAGCTCTGCCGGTCAGGGCGGGGGCAGGTAGCCCGGGGTCCAGTCCACGGTCACCCTGCTCCAGCGTCAGGGTGACCTATTGCTGGGGAGAATTGTTTCCCAGGAGCACATCTTCCTAAACTAGGACGCTTTCAAAAACGTTCTAGCGCCCTTAGTGACATCCAGGTTGTAATCACTCTGAGGTATCAGGAAGAAATATATTTATTTATTTTGTGTTTGTGGTCCTGAGGATGGAACCCAAGGGCATCGTACCTCCAAGCTACACCCCCAGCCCTAGTTTCAGTCTCTTTTATTTTTGAATTGATTGAAAAAATGGCCAAGGCGGGAGACAGATGGAGGGATGCGCCAGGAGTGGGTCAGGACAGAGTCAAGTCCCGCTCTGAGCTTGGCGGTCAGGGTAACAAAGCCTCGGTCCTTTCACCATGTGGGCCGGGGAGGAAGAAGAGGACGTCGGTATAAAGAGATCACTTATATAGGATCACAGATGCAGAGGTGGAACCTGCCGTCCTGGCCGTGGCCCCTCCCCAGCGCGCGTCCTGAGGGTGCGTCCCTCCGGTCTGTCTCCCACATTGGCCTTTCTGTATCTCCAGTGACAGCGCTCATCCCTCCCACTCCCTTCTGTTTTTCCCCATGTTCCTCCCTCGGGCTCTCCTGATCTTTCTCTATTTTTTTTTTCTTTGCTGAAAAGATGACAATAGCTATTTTTCTGAAATTCACCGTTCTTTCTTAGTTCTCTAAATAGTGTAAACTTATTTCCATATTGGTAGGCGTAGAAGCCTTAGCTCTTATATACAAAATGTGTCCAACTTTCAGAAACACAGCCAGATGGGGGCAAAACCCAGTCACTGCCAAGGGCGCAGAACAGAGAAAAATTTTCAAATTTATAAGTTGCTATCCTTCATTATTTATTTATGTATTGTGGACGGGGGGTTGAACTCAGGACGTCAAACCTGTGCACCTCCTGCTTAACCACCCAAGTCCCGGGATTACAGGTGTGTGTCACCGTGCCTGGCTATAAATTGTCATTCCTCGATCTCTCTTTCTTTGTGTGGAGGTAGGGGTACTGGGGCTTCAACTCAGAGACTTTCTACTTCGGGGTTATATCCCCAACCCTATTTTATTTTGTATTTGGAAACAGAATCTTGCTAAGTTGTGAGAGCCCCTCTGAGTTGCTGAGGCTGGCTTTAAACCCACAATCCTCCCGTCTCAGCCTCGCAAGTACTATAGTCTGGCTATAAGTTGTTATCTTTCCATTTTTTCTTTTTTTCAGTTCTGGGGATGGAACCCAGAGACATTCTACCTCTGAGCTATAGCCCCAGCCCTATTTTTTTATTCTTTATTTTGAAAAAGGGTCTCACTGCATCGCAAAGAGCCTCATTAAGTAGCTGAAGCTGTCTATGAACCACGAACCGTGATCCTCGATCCTCCTGTCTCAGCCTCCCAAATGCTGGGATCACAAGCGCGTGCCACCACGCCTGGCTATCTTTCTGTTTTTTAATAGAGCATCATTTAGTGAGTTCGAGTTGGTCGTGCTAACACACTCCTTCCATGTGCCTGGCACTCGGTGCGTATCTTTTCTACCACCTGTAACATCCCTATGAGCCTGATTGTTGGCTTATATAGGGTCACAGATGAGGAAACTGAGGCAGAGGTAGAACCAGCATCCATCCTGCCTCCTGCTGACAACATCTCTCAGTTCTAAGCCCATCCGTACTGCAGGACCCAAGTGCTGTCCCATCCGCTGGCAGTAAGTGTCCACCAGGCAGGGGGCTGCATGTATCCCCCAAACCCAGAGTCTTAAGAAGTGCCAAGATCCAGAAGGCTGGAGAGGAAGGTGAGGCATTCACCAAGCCGCAGGGAGGTGAGACAGCGATGAAAGCTGAGCTTTGGAGCCAGGAATGACCATGAGGAGGCTGGAGGGGAGTCTCTCTCCTGAGTCCTGCGCGTGCTAAGCCCAGCTGGGTGATCAGGAGGGATTTAATGAAGAGCCTCTGGTCTCCCCGCTAGCTATGAGGTGAGCTGACCAGTTCAAAGGCCAGAAGAGGGCCTGTGAAGAGCACCTGTGCCCAGCAATGCCGCAGGGACAGAACCTTGTTCTGGGATGCCTGGGGGAATGGCCTGCAGTGGTCAGCAGTAAACATACATTTCTTTGAGGCAGCTTTTTAATTTTTTGTGGTACTGGGGATGTAGCCCAGGGCCATTCTATTTCTAAGCTACATCTGCAACCCTATGTTATGATTTTATTTTGAAAGAGAGTCTTAGTAAGTTGTAGATGGTCTCACTAAGTGGCTGAAGCTGGTTGAGAACCTGAGATCCTCCTGTCTCAGCCTCCCAAGTACCAGGATGACAAGCGTGCGCCGCCATGCCTGGCTGAGGCATCTTTTTATAAATATGCCTCTTTGGCATTCTATTTTATAATCTACCCATATATTTTCATATAACACCTTCCCACTACCATATCCCTAAGCAAAAGGGCTTCCCAGGAGAAGTGCCCAGTTGTTTTTTTTTGTACTGAGGATTGAACTGTGGCTTCATCTTGTGGTCAGCCTCCTTCTCCAGCCTCCTTCCCGAAGCCCTATAATCCCAATCAGACATGCACGGGATGTGCTGGGAGGGTCCTGGGTCTGCACGGTCACATTATCCTGGGGTTCGTCTCATACCTATGTGTATCGGGTGGATTTCAATTTCATCGAAATAGTTGAAGACAGTCTCATCTTCCGTGTTGATGTCGCGATAGTTGCTCAGAGCCCGGAGGAAGCGGTCCTGGCTGTAATGGGTCCCGGCCACCACGCTCTCAGGAAGGTTCATCACCCGCTCCTTCAGGAACTCATCGGATGCATCCAGCGCACACACGAATTCTGGGGAGAAGAGGGAGAAGCTCTGCGAGGGTGCGGCACAGAGGGCAGAGCAGGGATGGCCAGAGAGATGAAATCATTTCCAGGGGCCACCCCGTGAGGTCCGACCAATGGGCGTTTTGTGCAATCTACTATTTTGCCTTCCTCCCTCCCTCCCTTCTTTTTAATAAGAGCAACAGAAACTGTAAATAGCTGTGTGTGTGTGTGTGTGTGTGTGTGTGTGTGTGTGTGTGTGTGTGTAAACGCTGAGGCATTCTACCTCCAGGCCACACCCCCAGCCCTATTTTTTTTTTATTTTGAAGCAAGGTCATGCTAAGTTGTTGAGGCTGGCCTCGAACCTGCAATCCCCATCTCGGCCTCTCAAGTACTGGGATTGCAGATGTGTGCCACCACCCCTGGTTTAAATAGCAAATATTTGATAACCCGGTGACATCAGCTTCCTAGACAATCTTCACTTTGCCTCTTTCGAGCATGATTATCACAGGCTTTGAGAAAAATGCTTGGAGGGCTAGTTTGCCAACGTCATAAAAATGGGGACTTCCTTGGGATTTTGATTTCCACCCATAGAGCTCTGTCCCCAAGTAATGCTGCTGGGTATGAAATATCTATGTTCAGTACAACAACATTTATCAAGCATCCCACAATCAGATCACATTACTGATGCTCGTCATTATACTCACACGCAAGTTTCTTTTAAGCTATGAAAGCAGGTGTTTCTCTAGCTTGTAGTACATGGTCACCGGGTATTTGTTGAGAAAATTAAAGTGTTGGTGAGTGAAATAAACTTTCCAAGGGGAGTTTCTATTCTCAGATATTCTCAACAATAGGGCCAGGGTATGGTGCCCAGTATACAGATGGCCCAGGACATCCGAATCCTGTGTTGCCTACGGGAGCTGGCGAGGCTTGGGGATGGTTTGGGTTTTACTCTCAGCTGTACTGGTTCCCCAGCTTACACGCCGTTCTTGTGCACTCACATTCTAACGAGGCTTCTCCAACAGGTAAGAGAGTCAAGTGTACCGGGAAGAGTCTCGAGGAGGGTGTGCCCCTGGGGCGTGTGGAACAGGTGTGGACAGGTCGGCCACAAGTGTTACTATGAAAACCAAGCTTGGGGCAGACACTCCTGCAGCTTCATAATATTACTGCTTTTCTGACCAGTGCCGCTCGCTGTTGACCCTTTGCTCTCCGTGTGTAGTTACTATGAAAAGGGAGAAATCTAAATCCCTAAATTCTGGGATGGCACTTATATCAAAATTATGCCAAATCAAATCTATTTAAGTTCTATGATGCTAGATATCTAGGTTAAAACCTGTGTGTGTGTGTGTGTGTGTGTGTGTGTGTGTGTGTGTGTGTGTTTGGTGCTGAGGATGGAACCCAGGGGCATTCTACCTCCAAGCTATACCCCTAGCTCAATTTTTTATTTTGAAACAGGGTGTAAGTTGCAGAGGGCCTCACTAAGTAGCTGAGGCTGGCCACAAACATGGATCCCCCATTTCAGCCTCTCAAGTACTGGGGATTACATGCATACGCCACCATGCCTGGCTGGTTAAAAACTTTCTGTGGTGGTACTGGGAGTGAACCCAGGAACATTCTACCTCTGAGCTACACCTCCCAGCCTAATTTTTTTATTTTTTGTCTTTTTATTAAGCTTAAGCAATTTTTTTTTTTTTGGTGGTACTGGGGTTCCTGGAAACCCTTCTACCTCCAAGCTACACTCCCAGACTTATTTTATATTTTTATTTGGAAACAGGGTCTCCTAAGCCAGCGCGCATGGCTGGCTTCGAACCTGCGCGATCCTCCTGTCTCTGCCTCCCAAGCGCGGGGATTACAAGCGTGCGCCACCACGCCCGGCAAGCTTAAGCAATTTTATTATTACAAAGGCAGAAAGAAGGGACTGAACACAGCACTGCATTAAATAAATAAATGCAGTGGACTGGCTTGAAAATAAATCACTCTTTTGTCTTGTTTTGAAACAGTGTCAAACTTGCTGAGGCTGGCCTTGAACCTGCGATCCTGTCTCAGTCTCCCAAGTACTAGAATTACAGACGTGTGCCACCAAGCCTGACAAAATCTAGGTTTTAATGACATTTTCCATATTCACCAAATAAGTACAACTTTAAACCTGTCGCCTTTAACTGGGAGAACTGAGAAGAACGGAACAGGACCTGGGCTACCAGCACTGGCAAAACACAGGGACTGATCACAGACAGAACGCAGCTACAACTGAATTGCCAAGGGTTTGAAGGTCCCAGTACTCCAACATGGATACATTTTTTAAGATTTTCTGTATCTTATAATGTTTTGCCATCTTGGGAGGCCTTGCAGATCTGGGGAGGGGCTGCCCTCCAAGGGCTAGCTGATTGTCAGATATACATGACACCTCACTTGGGAGCACACCTCTCACAGGCCAGCCATCCTCTAGGTAACTCACATGATGCCAGTGCTTGCCCTGCCCAGAGGCCTCCGGGGCAAGGCACCAGGCAATTAGAGACCACCTCTGTAGCCCAGACTTGCTGACCCTGAGCCACTGCTCTGGCCTGCCTTTGTTTCCTGCAGAGACTCTGGTCACTGTGCCTCGGCTCTCCCCCGGCTCCTGCCTCCGCACACACGGTGCCCTCCAGGTGGCCCCGCGTGGCACGGCATGACCCTCCTCTCAGGAGATCTAAGTCACGAATTCTTCTTCCAGCCGCGTTCACCTCTCCTCTTGGTGTTATCACTTAGCCGCCTCCACAAATTAAAACCCCACAGGCACCAATGAGACAAAGCTCTACTTTATTTTTGAATGCTAGGAAATAAAAGACAATTTCTGGCAAGAGTATAATTCCCTAAGAACACACTAAACCTTCCAAACAGATAACATCTCGGACATTGCTGGGCTTTGTCCCACGAAGAGAGAGCAGCCCTGGGGACCATGATTAAGCATCACCCAGAACTTCACCTCTGTTCGAGTTTTCTTACCCTATAGATAGCCTGGACTTGGATAAATCTCGGAAACTAGTAAACTAGGTGTTGTTCTTCCCCCACACAATTGTGAAAAGGCTCTTTTCAGGCGTGGTGGCAGACACTTGTAATCCCCGCGCTTGGGAGGCTGAGACAGGAGCATCGCACAGGTTCGAAGCCAGCCTCAGCTACTTAGTGAGGCTCTCAGCAACTTAGTGAGACTCTGTTTCCAAATAAAGTATAAAATAGGTCTGGGAGTCTAGCCTGGAGGTAGAAAAGCCCCTGGGTTCCACCCCCAATACCACAAAAAAGAAAGAAAGAAAAAAGAAAAGAAAAGGCTCTTTAGGAAGCACAACCTGTGGGTTGCCTGGCATGTGACAAATTGTTTGGTTTTTGTTACTAGGGATTGAATCTAGGGGCATCTGACCTCTGAGTGACATCCCCAGCCCATTTACTTGTAGGCTTTGAAATAGGGTCTTGCTAGGTTGCTGACTCTTGCCAAGTTGCTGAGGCTGTCTTTGAACCTGCCATTTTCCTGCTTAGCAATCCAAGTACTGGGATTACAGGTGTGTGCCATCGTGTCTGACTGCACGTGGGAAATTGTTTGTTGAGCTGAATCTTATCCAGTTGCCTGAGCGAGAGCATTTTGAATCCCTGTGGAGTATGTGAATTCAGTATTCCCGGGGCAGATTGCAAAATGCACTTATTAACAGAAGTGTTAAAGGTTCACACACTGGACAGTCCTGGTATTCAGAGGAATCAATTTTACTTTTCAACTTTTGCTGAGGTGCATACCTAAATTAATGGGCTATCTGAGACAACCCATCCTTTTGACTTTTTATTGTGTATGTGTGGTACTGGGGATTGAACTCAGGGGCATTATACCTCTGAGCTATACCTCCAGCCCTACTTTTATGTTTTATTTTGAAACAGGCTCTCGCTAAGTTGCGGAGGGCCTCAGGAGGTTGCCGAGGCTGGCCATGAACTGTGACTCTCTTGTCTCATCTTCCCAAGTACTAGGATTACAAGCGTATGCCACCAGGCCTGGCTTACAACCCATTATTTTGGCATTTCATGTTTCTATGACTAGTTTTAGAATCCACAGGCAAACAATAGCTATCAATCCCCAAGGATAACTGCTATCTGGTGATCTCAGAGCTTCCAGAAGCTTCTCTAGGACAGCTGTGCCTAGACCAAGAGGAAGAAATGATCAGCTACATCTGTCAACTGTACCTCTTAGGAACCTGAGGCCAGGAGCAGGTCTTTTTAGTTACAATCTTGACCGGCATTTCTTTTTTCTTTTCTTTTCTTTTCTTTTCTTTTCTTTTCTTTTCTTTCTTTCTTTCTTTCTTTTTTTTTTTTTTGGTGGTACTGGGGTTCCTGGAAGCCCTTCTACCTTCGGGCTACACTCCCAGACCTATTTTATACTTTTTATTTGGAAACAGGGTCCCTTAAGACAGTGCGGCTGGCTTCGAACCTGCGCGATCCTCCTGTCTCTGCCTCCCAAGCGCAGGGATTACAAGCGTGCTCTACTACCCCAGGTGACCTGCATTTCTAAAAATAGCTGTTCTTGGGCGGGGCGTGGTGGTGGGCGCTTGTAATCCCATCATTTGGAAGGCCAAGACAAGAGGATCCTGGTTCACAGACAGCCTCAGCCACTACTTAGTGAGGCCTTTTGCAACTCCGTGAGACCCTGTTTCAATTAAGAAAAAAAAAAAAAAAAAGAAAGGGCTGGGAGTATAACTCAGAGGTAGAATGGCCCTGGGTTCCATCCCCAGTACTGTAGATAATAATAATATAATAATAATAATAATAATAATAATAATACATTACATATAATATATAATATAGTAATAATAATAAAAAGATGTTCTTGTATTGATCATCTGACCCAAATTACTCCCCATAATCACACCTCCTACAGACTGACTAAAAACAATACTAACAGCAAAACCTTTGAAAGCACACAGGAAGGCGCAGATGTGCCTGGTGTAGGACAAGTTGTTCAGGCATTGCTTTCCAGAGGACACAATGAGCCTGGCATGGTGACACATGCTTGTAATCCCACTACTTGGGAGGCTGAGACAGGAAGATCACAGGTTCGCAGCCCGTCTCAGCTACTTAGTGAGGCCCTCTGCAACTTAGTGAGACCTTGTTTCAAAATAAAGGATACGAAATAGGGCTGGGGGTGTAGCTCAGAGGTAGAATGCCCCAGAGTTCCATCCCTAGTTAGTACTGCAAAAAAAAAAAAAAAAAAAAAAAAAAAGTGTGGTAGACTGAAAGTGTCCTGGAGTCAACCCAAAAGCTTCTCACCTGCCCAGGCTCATTCAGGGGTGGAGAACGTTCTGGAAACGAAGGCCTCATTAGCCAAAAACAAGGGAAAGGAACTGTGGTCACCAGGTGCTTTGTGGTCTCTCTAAGTGACGCAGAGGCCAAGTCACTAACAGGTTGGCCACCTTGTCCTTTGTTACAGAGCAGGCAGAAGAAAGCTCTCAAAGGAATCTCTATCCATTTCAGAACCTTTATATTCCCAATATTTATGTGTGTGCGGTAATGGAGGTAGAACCCAGGGGCCTTCTACCTTCTGGATGTAACCCCAGCCCTTTTTATAATTTTTAAATTTGGAAACAGGGTCTCACTAAGTTTCAGAGGGCCTAAGTTCCTGAGGCTGGTTTTGAACCTGTAATCCTCCCATCTCAGCCTCCCACCTACTGGCATTACAAGTGTGCGATAACACACCCAGTTTATTATCTCAAGATTTACCCCTAATGCAACCTTGGGCTTCCAAGTTTATGCTTGCATGTATCTTTTAATTACTTCATTGATTACTTACTAAAAACAGATGGACCTTTTCAAACTCAAAAAAAGTGTTTTGGCACAAAAGAGACATTTAATAGCACCCATTTCAGCGAGATCTTGGAAAAATATCTTGAACTTACCAGGTATAATTATTTTATCAACGGGAAACATTTTGCCTCTAAGTTCTTCTTCCTCATCATCATCTTCTTCTTAAAGAACAAAATATATATAGTCATTAGGGCTTATATTATTAGGGCTTATAGAAGAAATTCAAATGTTGTATTTTAACTAGCAATCACTTATGAAAACTAGTCAGCAACAGAGCAGAAATATTTCAAATAGAGCAAATATTTCAGAAATAGTCTTACAACTTAAATGTGCATTGACAGATCAATAAAAAAAATGGGTTCTATACAAACAATGAAATACTATTCAACTTTTTGTTTTTTTAGTGGTACTGAGGATTGAACCCAAGGGCATTCTGTCTTTAAGCTACACCTCCAGCCTTATTTTATTTTTTATTGTTTTGAAACAGGATCTAGGTTGTAGAGGACCTTACTAAGTTGCCAAGGCTGGTTGAGACCTGCAATCCTCCAATCTCTGCTTCCCAAATATTAGTATTACAGGCATATGCCACCATACCTGGCTCTATTCACCTTTTAAAATGGAGAAAATTCTAGCCAGGCATGGTGGCCCATTCCTATAATCCTAGAAATGCAAGGGGCCAAGGCAAAAGGATCCTAGTTCAAGGCCAGCTTCAGCAATTTAGCAAGATCTTGTCTCCAAATAAAAAAATAAAATAGGGCTGGGAGTGTAGCTTAAAAGTAGACTACCCCTGGGTTCAATTCCTAATACTACAAAGTAAATAACTAACTAACTAACTAACTAAATACATAAGTACATAAATTAATAAATGTATGTTACATACCTAATAAAAGGTAAACCAAGATTCTTAAGAAAAACTCCAATTTTTTCTCCTTCTTCCTCTGGGGATTAAACCCAGAGGCATTTTGTCTCTGAGTATACCCTCAGCCCTATTTTATTTTTATTTTGAAACAGGGTCTCGCCAGGTTAATGAGAGAGTCTCACTTCTTCCTCAGACCTGTGATCCTCCTGACTCAGCCTCCTAAGTACTGAGTTTATTGGTATGAGCCACCATTGGCTCAATTTGTTCTTTATTAAATTGAATGATGAATATTTCTCTAAACAAGGTTGCAATTGACCTGGATATACACATACAAAACACGGGGGTTGCTCAAACTTACGATTAAACACATCTTTTGCTTGATCGTAGGTCTTTGGGAATCCATCCAAAATGTATCCTTGATTCCTACATGGCATAGATTTTAGCTTTTCCCTGACAAATCTAATTATATATTGATCTTCCAGCCGACCTGATAAAAAGAAAAATAGATTACTGTGAAGTAGCTTCTACACTGAGGCTATATTCTAATATAATTCTATATTCTATGTTAAGAACTATTTTATAAACTGGGTGTGGTTGACATACACTTGTAATCCCAGCATTTGGGAGGCTGAGACAGGAGGATCATGGTTTGGGGACAGCTTCAGCTATTTAGTGAGGCCCTTGGCAACTCAGTGAGACCCTGTTTCAAAATAAAGAATAAGCCGGGCGTGCTGGCACACACTTGTAATCCCAGCATTTGGGAGGCAGAGACTGGAGGATGGCAGTTCATGGATAGCCTCAGCTACTTAGTGAGGCCCTCTGCAACTTAGTGAGACCCTGTTTCAAAATAAAGAATAACGCCGGGCATGGAGGCACACGCTTGTAATCCCCGTGCTTGGGAGGTGGAGACAGGAGGATCGCGCAGGTTCGAAGCCAGCCGTGCTGGCTTAAGAGACCCTGTTTCCAAATAAAAATATATAAAAAATAGGTCTGGGAGTGTAGCCCGGAGGTAGAAGGGCTTCCAGGAACCCCACTACCACCAAAAAATAAAGAAGGAAAGAAAGAAAGGAAGAAAGAAAGAAAGAAAGAAAGAAAGAATAAAAAATAGGGCAGGGTGTGTAGCTCAGTGGTCGAATGCCCCTGGGTTCCATCCCCAGACCTACAAAAATAAATCAATAAATAAAAAAAAATAATAAAAAATAGGGCTGGGCCTGTAGCTTGAGGTAGAATGTCCCTGGGTTCCATCCCCAGTATCGCAAAAGCAAAAAAAAAAAAAAAAAAAGAAAAAAAGAAAGGAAGACTATTTTGTAGTGGCACATGCCTGTAATCACAGGTTCAAGGCCAGCCTTGGTAATTTAGTGAGACCTTGCTTCTAAATAAAAATGAAACAAAATAAAATAAAATCGGGCTGGAGTGTAGCTTGGAGGTAGAATGCCTCTGGGTTCAATCCCCAGTACCAAAACAAACAAAAAACCATTGTGTAGTCAAAGGTATTATAAAAAACCTCTTATTTTGCTCTTAGAGTAAACATTATGTGGTTTTGGGTGATGACACGGGTGTCCTAGTGCACAATAAAGTAGGAGAACCCACGGAGCTCGCCTAGGAAGAGGAACAGAAGCAGACGCTGACGTCTGCACTGGGAAATGCCCTCATCACACCCTTTGGGGGAAGCTGGACCAGGCGGAAGTAGAGAAACCAGCGTGCTCCCACTTGCCCGGAGGTTGCCTGTTCTTGAGTTTCTTCTGTTTAATTTGCTGAGGAGGTCCGGTCTCCTGTTGCACAGGGCTGTTCTTTCTGCCTTGGCCTTAGCTGGGACCACAGGCCCGGGCCACTGCCCAGCGCTCCAAATTCTATTTTGATATTTCAGTTCTGCACTCATAATACACAACAATAATGGCTGCTGTTGTGAGAAGAAAGTGAGATAGTCTCGTGCCGCATGATTTGTTAAAAGTAGGTGCTCAAGCTGGGTGTGGTGGCGCAGGCCTGTAATGGCAGTATTTGGGGGGCTGAGATTGGAGGATGGCAGGTTTGGGGGCAGCCTCAGCAATTTAGAGAGACCCTGAGCAACCTAGCAAGACCCTGTTTCAAAACAAAAAATAAAAAAAAAGGGATGGGGGTGTAGCTTAGAGTTAAAATGCCTCTGGGTTCAATCCCCAGCACCATAAAAGTAAATAAGTAAATAAATAAATTAATCAATTAAATGTTACCTTGATTTTTATAATTTTTAAGTCTATCTTTTGAGCCGGGCGTGGTGGCGCACGCTTGTAATCCCCGCGCTTGGGAGGCAGAGACAGGAGGATCGCGCAGGTTCGAAGCCAGCCGCGCGCGCTGGCTTAGGAGACCCTGTTTCCAAATTAAAAAAATGTAAAAATAGGTCTGGGAGTGTAGCCCGGAGGTAGAAGGGCTTCCAGGAACCCCAGTACCACCAAATAAATAAATAAATAAATAAATAAATAAAGTCTATCTTTTAAATACCAGTAGCACTTAAAATGTTACTATTAACCCATCTTCATAATTACCAAAATATAATTTGTTTATTTTTGGTATTGGGGACTGAACCCAGGGGCATCCTGCCTCTGAGCTGCACCCCTAGAATGTTTATTTATTTACTTAATTTTTGTGGAGCTGGGAATGGAACCCAGGGGCATTCTACCTCTGAGCGATACCCTCAGCCCTATTTTTTATTTTAAAACAGGTTCTTACTAAGTTGCTGAGAGCCTCACTAAGTAGCTGGGGCTAGCCATGAATTTGCCATCTTCCTGTTTTAGCCTCTCAAATACTGGGATCACAAGCCTGCACCACCAGGCCTGGCCCCATAGCATTTTATTGTTTATTTTGAAACAGGACTTTACTACATTGCTGAGGCCGGTCTTAAACCCAGTCTTCTTGTCTCAGACTCCCAAGTACTGGGATTACATGTTTGTAGCACTACACCTGGCTTTTTATTTTTATTTATTTATTTATTTTTGGTACTGGACATTGAACCCAGGGGAATTCTACCTCTGAGTTATACGTCCAGCCCAATTTTTTATTCTTTATTTTCAAACAGGGTCTCACTAAGTTGCAGAGGGCCTCACTAAGTAGCTGAGGTTGGCCGTGAACCTGAGATCCTCCTGTCTCAGCCTCCCAAGTACAGGGATTACAAGCATGTGTCACCATGCCTGGCATTTATTTGTTTGTTTGTTTACTTATTTACTTATTTATTTCAGTGCTGGTGATTGAACCTGGACAGGCATGGCGGCACACACTTGTAATACCCGAGTATTACAAGAGACTGAGACAGGAGGATCGCCACAGGTTTGCAGCTAGCTTAGCCACTTAGGCCCTGCACAACCTGGTGAGACCCTGTTTCAAAATAAAGAATAAAAAAAATAGGGCTGGGGGTGTAGCTCGGAGGTACAATGCCCCTGGGTTCAATACCCAGTAACACCCCCCCCCCCGCCCCGCCAAAAGCTGGCTATAAACCAAGCTCTTCCAAGAATCCAAACATAGTATAAATACTATGAAGTTGATACACTTAACAGATTTTTCCCTTTTCATTCACAAACTCACTGGAAATCCCACCAACTAGACTTAATAGTTCCACAGTGCTTTTGATATGTACAAAATGCACGCAAACATCTTGACAAAAGGCGGTCTTTAAGGAAGTCCTGGTTTCGTCTGTACAGCCAGGGCTGACGGAAGTGGACTTCTGCGCAGGGCTGTGGTGGCCCTTGCTGCACCCTGAGACGGGTGCCGCTTGAGTCCTGGGAGCCACAGTACCAGGGCACGGGGCCACGTGGGGGAAAGTGAGCTCACTGGGCGTCCTCTAGACGCGTCTCTGCAATGGGTCGAAGTCCACCCTGTGTTGTTCAAACACAATCAAGGTCCATGTTTTACTTTCAGAACAGGAAGGCTCTTTGGACAAACTTGAGGAAGAAAAGAAATATCTTCCTAAAGTGAAAGAAAACTGAATGAAATGTTCCAATCTCACAGGAGGAGGGTGGGCGTTTGGGGGTGCAACGGTGCGGGGGGGGGAGGCAGTGGGTTTTATTTTAAGTACTACCTTCCCCAAAGACCACTTTTTGCTCCCATCCGGAGCCCCTCTTTATGTGTGTGCATGGAGCAGGGTGTTTGGGATTGAACCCGGAAACATTCTGCCTCTGAGCTATACCCCCAGCACTATTTGACTTTTTATTTTGAAACAGGGTCTCACTAAGTTGCTGAGGGGCTTTCTAAATTTCTGAGGCCGGCTGCAAAGCTGCGGTCTTCCTGTCTCAGACTCCTGAGTACTGATGGGATTACAGGCGTGCAGCCCTGTGCTGGGCCCCAGTGCCGTCTCACGTGTCTCTCGCCCGAGGCCTCCCTTGCACTGGGGGTAGAACAGAGTCTTCGGCCAAGGACAGGTCCTTCTGAGCTTGGCGACTCGGTGACAGCTCGGCTGGGCACTTTCTTTGATCACGTTTGTTCTATGTTTTCAACCTCCTTGGCCATGAAGAAAGCTCAGTCTATATTCACACCATCTTGTTACACTGAGTTCTTGGATAGGATCTTGGCTAGTCTCTGCATTAAGGAACATGTTTTCCCTATCCTGTTAGCCTGCATGTCGGTCGTTTTGCCTCTCTGGGGCCTTATTTGCCACCCCCTCCCCAAGGTCACGCAACCTGTTCATTCCTCAGTATTCCGCTCTGCACTCTGCCATGTGGCCTCACCCCATTTCTTCCTGCGCCCTCACCAGGCCGTGTCTCATCCTGAGGTTTTTCTCTCTCCCTACACGGTGAGCACCAGGGCTCTTAGACTCTTAAGCTGACTCGGGAACGCCTCCCGGGCCAGGCGCAGGCAAGTACTATCTGTGTTTTCTGTTTGCCCCCCATTTCCTGTGGGAAATCTCCCTGGGATTCTAAATGCCATTGCCGCCTGCACCAGCCCACGCTCTAACAGAACCTGAGACTCAGTCAACTTGAGTCTTCAAGTGGCCACTCGGGTGTCTGCATCTAAAAGCCAGTTTCCCCATTGGATTAGACCAGCCTGGGAGAAGAGAAGTACCAGGGTGTTCAGAGGAAGGAATAGAGAAATTGGAGACCTTTAAGTGACAGGTTCTGGGGACTGAGCCTGCACTGAGGGCTAATACGGACGATATTAACTGCTAATAAGAACAAGCTTTCATACTTAGGCAGAACAATAAAATCTTTTTCTCTGTCCCTAAGCTGTCAGCCAGCCAAGAGCTGCAGCCAAGGTTGACCTTGGTCAGCTAAAAGTTGGCTTGTTAGCCCAGCTGGACACTGAAT
Organism: Muscardinus avellanarius; assembly: GCF_963383645.1. Classification (NCBI taxonomy): domain Eukaryota; kingdom Metazoa; phylum Chordata; class Mammalia; order Rodentia; family Gliridae; genus Muscardinus; species Muscardinus avellanarius. The sequence continues at coordinate 99,531,522 of NC_137798.1, read as the reverse complement.
GTTAAAACACAGACACTTGTACTTAGAAAAAGAATTATATAGACTCACAATAGTTTAAAGGTAAAAGATTAAAAAACAAGCTATATTAACCTATTAATTATTAATAGCACAAAACAATGATAGCTCCCCAAACCTCCAGACTTTAAAAGACTATATTCCTGTGTCTTTCTTTTCTTTATTATAAAACAAGTTTTCATCATAGTAAGCAACTTCTAGCTGACAGAGATAAGGAGAAGCTGAGAACTCACCAAGGTCACAGGTGGACAATACATGCTTTAAACTTAAGAGTAAAAATAAAACCAAAGATAAAGTGGGCTTCCGCCCTGCAGCCCCTGACCTCGCTAGCCAAGTAACACATTTTGATCAGTGATGTCAGACCTGTCTGTCCCTGTGAGGATAAACAAAGAAGGCTAGCAGGAAAGGCTCACACAGCAGAGACAACTGTGGGCCTGTGCCTGCTTTTGGTGAGAAAAGAGGACTATTGGCTAAGCAGGATGGGAGGGAGGAGATAATGAATTCTTATAAAAAAAAAATGTTATGTGACCAGACACCTCAGTGTCTTGCTTTTTTTTTTTTTTTTTTTTTTTTGTGGTGGTACTGGGGTTCCTGGAAGCCCTTCTACCTCCGGGCTACACTACCAGACCTATTTTTTATTTTTGGAAACAGGGTCTCTTAAGCCAGCGCGGCTGGCTTCGAACCTGCCGGATCCTCCTGTCTCCGCCTCCCAAGCGCGGGGATTACAAGCGTGCGCCACCACGCCCGGCTAGTGTCTGGCTTTTAAGGCACTCCACTGCGTTCCTCTGACACAGTGCTTTAATTTCTCTGTCCCCCTTTCTACCTGTCATAATAAAACTTGGCTTAAGCCTGCAGCAGTGCACTTCTGGCTATTGTTTTATAAACCAGCTAAGAATAAGAACGTACAGCGACACCTCACACTGCTGCAGCAGGTATAAGAACCTGAAGGAGGAGGGCGGGGACCAGCGTGGACCACACTCGAGCTGGCTATGGCGGGAGGGACAGTTGCATATCCCAGTGGGGTACGAACAACACAGACACCGGGTAAGGGGTACGAGGTTAGGAGAGGGAAGCCAGGTGCCTAGCCAAGGTATAGGAGTGGACAGAGCGACTCAGGGACCGACAGGGGTGCCAGAGGACATGGCTGGGTGGCCACTGCGGGCAGCTGGATCTGTGCCCCCAGGCACGCTGTGGGCGGGTCTCAGCGGAGGCTGAAGGGGCAGCAGCCATGTGTCTGCCACTCACACAGGCTTCCACCGGGCAGGACACAGACACCTCTCTTATTTACCTCTAATCTCCACTCGCCCCGCCCAATCCTGGGGGCTCAGAAATTGCCACCAGCAAGGGAGAGGAAAGAAGAGGAAGGTGGCTGAGAGGGTGGAAGGGGAAGGCTGTGTTGGTGAAGGGTCCCAAGTATTGCTTATCCATTGGGCTGGCCTATAGAGGGTACAAAAAGAACCAGCTCCAGAGGGTCTGAAGTGTCTAAATATAAAAGTGAAATGGTTTTCTGCCTTTCTCCTGGGTACCAAGCTCCCTTAGGGGCATCTCAGTTCAAAACTCAGTTTGTGGAGGCAGGCTCAGTGGTGCACACCTGTAATACAGCTTGGGCAATTTAGTGGGACCTGTCTCAAAATATATACATACATATATACATGGGTACAGGGGATATATCACCTGGGTTTAATCCCTAGTACAAAAAAAATTTTTAAGGAGCGGATCTTTTTTTTTTTTTTGGTGGTATTGGGGTTCCTGGAAACCCTTTTACCTCCGGGCTACACTCCCAGACCTATTTTATATTTTTTTATTTGGAAACAGGGTCTCTTAAGCCAGCACGGCTGGCTTCGAACCTGCGCGATCCTCCTGTCTCTGCCTCCCAAACACAGGGATTATAAGCGTGCGCCACCATGCCTGGCGGAACAGATCTTTATATTATTTATTTTTGGTACTGGAATTCAAACCAGGGGCATTCTACTTCTGAGCTACACTCCAGCCCTTTTTATTTTTTATTATTTTTATTTTTGTGGTACTGGAGGTTGAACAGAGGCACTCCACCTGAAAGCTATACCACCAGCCCTATTTTATTTTTAGTTTGAAACAGGGTCTTGCTAGGTTGATGCCTGGCTTACTTTTTATTTTGAAACAGGGTCTCACTAAGTTGCTGGGAATTTCACTACATTGCTGAGCTGTCCTCAAACCTGCGATCCCCCTGTCTTAGCCTTCCAAGTACTGAGATTACAAGCATGTGCCACCATGCCTGGCTTGCTTTTTATTTTGAAACAGGGTCTCACTAAGATGCTGGGAGTTTAACTGCATTGCTGAGGCTGTCCTCAAATCTGTGATCCTCCTGTCTCAGTCTCCCAAATACTGGGAGTCCTTTTCTTTTTTAATTTTAATTTTTAATTTTAGGATGGGTCTCACTAAGATGTTCAGGCTAGCCTTGAACTAGGGATCCTCCTGCCTCAGCTACCTGAGTTGCCAGGATCACAGGCATCCACCATCCCACCTGGCTTATTGTTGTTTTAAACTTAAGAAGTTCTTTTTTTTTTTTTGGTGGTACTGGGGGTGGAACCCAGAGGCTTTCTACCTCCGGGTTATACTTCCAGACCCATTTTATATTTTATTTGGAAAAAGGGTCTCACTAAGTTGCTGAGAGCCTCACTAAGTAGCTGAGGCTGGCTTTGAACCTGTGTGATCCTCCTGTCTCAGCCTCCCAAGCGCGGGGATTACAAGCGTGCACTACCACGCCCGGCTTAAGAACTTCTTTCTCATTCTTCAATCAGTCACCAACACATCCTCGGTGCTTTCTTTTTCTGGGTGGTGAGACCATGAGTGAAATTTCTTGTTGTTATGATTCTGCAGTACATTTATTTATTTATTTATTTATTTATTTATTTATTTATTTATTTATTTAGTGGGTCTGGGGATGGAACCCAGAGACATATGACTGAGCTATACCCCCTGCCCTCTGCAGTACTTTTAAAGGGCAAGCACCCCATTCCTCATGACCAGATTTTATAGACTCTAGAACGTTACCCGCGTTCTGCTCCATGCTCTCCTTGATGCCGTCCAAGAGCTCCTGGGCATCTTCCACGTTCTCCTCCTCCTCCTCCTCCTCCTCGCCTTCTTCTTCTCCATCCCCTCCTTCCTTAGGAGCCACAATCGCCTCCTGCAGAGCACAGGGGTATTCAAACTGGACAGGCCCCTCACGGGTTCGCTCCTCACAGGTCAGCTGGCAAGGGGTCTGGGAAAAAGTCTGCTACGCAACTGCAAATGCCCCTGGTGATGGGCAGTGGGGGTTGGATCTGGACTGCCCCCAAAAGCTCCTGTGCTCAAAGAAAGCTCCCCAGCTCGTGCAGAGGCTCGGAGGAGAGATGACTGCATGGTGAGGCTTCTGGCTTCTTCAGTGGGTTAAGCCTTTTGATGGATCACTAATTTGGATGGTGATTGTAGGCAGTAGGGTGTGGCCTTGGGGACTCTATCTGTCCCTGGTCCCTTTCTCTCTCTGCATCTGTCTGTCTGTCTGTCTCTCTCTCTCTCTCTCTCTCTACTTTCTGGCTGCCATGAGTGGAGCCAATCTCTCCACCATTTCATTCTGCTTCTCCTCAGAGCCCAGAGCAACGAACCTCTGTTTTTGTTTTTTGTTTGTTTGTTTGTTTTGCTTTGCTTTTCTTCTTTTGTTTATGGCACAGGGGATTGAACTCAGGGGCATCCTACCTCTGAGCTACACCCCAGCCCTATTTTTTTATTTTTATTTTGAAACAGGATCTAACTAAGTTGTAGAGAGTCTAAGTAACTGAGTCTGGCTGCAAACCTGCAATCTTCCTTTCTCAGCCTCCAAGTACTGGGATTACAAGTATGTGCCACCGTGCCCAGCTAGTAATGAACTTCTGAAACCATGGGCCAAAGCTGTTTTCCTCCTCTAAGCTGTTTCAGTCGGTGTGCAAGGCTGACAAGCACGGCTGTCACGCAAAAGTATGCAGGGTACGTATCTACAAGGATGTGTGAGGTCTCAATGGTTTTTGTTTTTGTTTTTGGTGGTATTGGGGGTGGAACCCAGGGTCTTTTCTACCTCCGGGCTATACTCCCAGATCTATTTTTATACTTTATTTGGAAACAGGGTCTCACTAAGTTGCTGAAAGCCTCACTAAGTAGCTGAGGCTGGCTTTTAATCTGTGTGATCCTCCTGTCTCAGCCTCCCAAGCGCGGGGATTACAAGTCTGCACCACCACGCCCGGCTAAGGTTTTCTTACTCTGCTTTTATTTATTTATTTATTTATTTATTTATTTATTTATTTGGTGGTACTGGAGGTGGAACCCAGAGGCTTTCTACCTCTGGGCTATACTCCAAGGCCTATTTTTATATTTTATTTGGAAACAGAATCTCACTAAGTTGCTAAGAGCCTCACTAAGTAGCTGAGACTGGCTTCGAACCTGTGCAATCCCTCCTGTCTCAGCCTCCCAAGCGCTGTGATTACAAGTGTGTGCCACCACACCCAGCTAAGGTTTTCTTACTCTGCTTTTAGGAGAACACAGACACATACACAATATTTAGGTATGAAAAGGCATAGTGTGTGTGTGTATGTGTGTGTGTGTGTGTGTGTGTGTGTATACTGGGAATTGAACTCAGGGGTCTTCTACTTTTGAGCTAACCCCCCAGTCCTTTTTAGTTTGAAACAGGATCTTGCTAGATGCTAAGAGTCTTCCTATGTTGACGAGGCTGTCCTTAAACCTGCTAGCCTCCTGTTTTAGCTTCCCTAGTACTGGGATTCCAGGTGTGCGCTATCATAACTTGGTTTAGGATGGTATTTCTGTGCTAATGCCAGAATTGCTTAAAAATGAACACTTTTCTTTTTTTCTTTTCTTTCTTTTTTGTGGTACTGGGGATGGAAAAAAAATTTTTTTTGAAGATTTAAAGAAGTTTATTAGAAAGAGAAATACAGAGGATAGGTACAGCTCCATACCAGACTGGCATGGAGGGGTGACTCGAATGAGTACACCCAAGGGGATGGAACATTTTATTCTTTTATTTTGAAAGAGGGTCTCACTAAGTTGAGTAGGGCCTCACTAAGTTGCTGAGACTGGTCACACACCGGAGATCCTCCTGTCTCAGCCTCCCAAATACTGGAATTACAAGCATGGGCCACCATCCCTAGCAAAAGTCGTTTATTTTTTCTTCTTTTTTTGTGGCACTGGGGATTGAACTTAGTCATTCTACTTCTGAGCTATTTTTTATTCTTTATTTTAAAACAGGGTCTCACAGCCGGGTGTGGTGGCGCACGCTTGTAATCCCCGCACTTGGGAGGCTGAGACAGGAGGATCGCACTGGTTCAAAGCCAGCCTCAGCTACTTAGTGAGGCTCTCCACAACTTAGTGAGACCCTGTTTCCAAATAAAATATAAAAAAGGTCTGGGAGTATAGCCCGGAGGTAGAAAGCCTCTGGGTTCCACCCCCAGTACCACCAAAAATAAAAAATAAATAAAAAATAAAACAAAACAGGGTCTCATTAAGTATCAGCCCTATTTCTTCCTCTCCTCCTCCTCCTCCTCCTCCTCCTCCTGCTCCTCCTCCTCCTCCTCCTCCTCCTCCTTCTTCTTCTCCTCCTTCTTCTCCTTCTCCTCCTCCTCCTCCTCCTCCTCCTCCTCCTCCTCCTCCTCCTCCTCCTCCTCCTCCTCCTCCTTCTTCTTCTTCTTCTTCTTCTTCTTCTTCTTCTTCTTCTTCTTTATTTTTTGGTGGTACTGGGGTTCCTGGAAGCCCTTGTACCTCCGGGCTACACGCCCAGACCTATTTTATACTTTTTATTTGGAAACAGGGTCTCTTAAGCCAGCACGGCTGGCTTCGAACCTGTGCAATCCTCCTGTCTCTACCTCCCAAGCGCGGGGAATACAAGCGTGCACCACCACACCCAGCCCTATTTTTTATTCTTTATTTTAAAACAGGGTTTCACTAAGTTGTAGAGGGCCTCACTAAGTAGCTGAGGCTGGCAGCAAACCTTCCATCCTCCTGTCTCAGCCTCCCAAGTACTGAGATTACAAGCATGCACCATCATGCCTGGCAACTCAACATTTTTGTAAGGTTGTATCTTACTTGAAAGAAACGTATTTTGTGTAAATCAAGACTTTGGGCTGAGGGCATAGCTCAGTAGTACAATGACCTGGGTTCAATACCCAGCACCAAAAGAAAAAAAAAAAAGACTTTTAGTAATCACTTATGAAAACATACCTCAAGATCTACCATTCCCAATAAAGTAATAAGCAGGTAAAGTTTTGGTAATGCCCTGGGAAACGTACAGCAAGAGTAAAAAGCTTAAAAGTGTTCCAGTCAACAGAGAAGAGACAAGATATATTTTAAGCAAGAGCAGGAGAAAACTAAATTTCAAAGACAATCCATGAGGGATGTTGCCATTTCAGAGGAAAGCCCTGTGGAATTCCGGATTTTTATAACTGGGGCCAACAACAAAATCCAATTACAGTAGCAAATCTCTTTGACATGTAAAATAGTTGCTCTCTTATTATAAGACTAAGAAAAGCATCTTTGAAATGTAAAAATTTTCAGTAAAGCATCACCAGTTTTGCTATGGCTTCGGAAACCACATCCTTCATCTTAATGTGATGTAGTTTGTAGTGCTTGGCCAGTTCTTCGGCAATACTGGATTTTCCCACAGCAGGAGGACCAAGAATACAAATCTTGATTGGCTGAAAAAGGAGAATAAAGAGGATATAGTGACCCTGAACTGTCTGTAGCGACACAGTGGGTTATTTCGAGGATGTGTCTTTTTGGCAGTCTCCGGCCTCTCAGGATGATTCTCGAGTCTCCATCAAGGCTCTAGAGCTCCTGCCTCTTCTCCCTGCCATCCTGGTCCCCAGCACGGTGTCCTGAAAGCCTCTGCTCCCTGTCAGGGAGCTCACGCTGTGGCACATGGTCCGTCCTTCAGCAGAGATTCCACAGCACTGCCTGCATCCACTGACCCTGTCCGGAAACCCTGCCCAGCAAGATGGCCTTAAGGATACTCACAAGTACTCAGGGACAAGTGCTCCATCATCAAATGCTGCCCTTTCATTCAGAACAACAACCCCACAAGAATTTCTGGTCCAGTGTACAAGGGACTTATAGGTTATTGTCTGAATATTGTTTCTGGACTGAATTTGGTCATTATTATTATTATTATTATTATTATTAGTAGTAGTAGTAGTAGTAGTATTGGGGATGGAACCCGGGGATATTTTACCATTGAGCTACATCTCCAGCCCTTTTTATTTTAATTTTATTTTTTGCAGTACTGGGAACTGAACCCAGGGACATTCTACCTACGAGCTACACTCCCAGTTTTAGTTTTTTATTCTTTATTCCGAAACAGGGTCTCACTAAGTTGTGGAGGGCCTCACTAATAGCTGAGGCTGGTTGCAAGTCTGTGATCCTCTTGTCTCAGCCTCCCAAGTACTCGCATTACAAGTGTGCACCGCAATGCCCGGCTTGTTTTTTATTCTGAAAGAGGTACTTGCTAAATTGCTGAGGGCCTCCCTAAATTGTGGAGACTGACCTCAAATCTGCGACCTTTCTGTCTCAGCCTCCCAAGGACTGGGATGATAGGTATGTGCGATCATGCCTTTAGTTATTTTTAACACATTTAATTTATTCTGGGGTGTGTGTGTGTGTGTGTGTGTGTGTGTGTGTGTGTGTGTATGTGTGTGAGTGGGACTGGGGATGGAACCCAGGGGCATTCTATCTCTGAACTACACCTTCAGCCCTACTTTTATTTTTATTTTGAAAGAGAGTCTCACTTGGTTGATAAGTTTCACGACATACTGAGGCTGTGCTCGAATATGTGATCCTCCTGTCTCCGCCTCCCAAATACTGGGATTACAGACCTGTGTCACCGTGCCTGGCTATCAGTGCACACTTTAAAATGTTCAATGTTCTGCTGACAAATATTAACATCACATACATGCAGATTGTTAGACCAAAACACATCTGTCAAACTGGCTATTTGAAAAAGAAGACACTTTTATTGGTGTAGTTGTACCAAAAGTATCATTTACTTTGCTTAAATAAAAATTTAATTTTGAGTTTTTTTTTTTTTTTTCTTGGTGGTGCTGGGGATTGAACCCAGGGGCATTCTACCTCCGAGCTACATCCTTAGCCCTATTTTTTTTTATTATTTATTTTGGAATAGGGTCTCACTAGTTGCAGAGGGCCTCACTAAGTATCTGAGGTTGGCTGAGGACCCGGATCCTCCTTTCTCAGCCTCCCAAATGCAGGGATGACAAGTGTGTCCCACCATGGCCGGCTTAAATCAGAATGTAAGAAATGGGGGTAGTCACCAGTAGTCCTCTGCTCTGCTTGTACTCTTTGAGGATACTGCTGATATTCTCCACGAATCCCGACTGGGCGACCCATCGAATGTTAAAGTTCTCCTTCACAAAGAGCGCTTCCATTCTCAGGTTGACTTGCAGATGGTCAAGGCACTCTTGCTGAAAGTAAAAGGAGATCAGACGGTTGCCTTTTTGTTTCCCATTGACAGGCAGAGCAGGCTAAAATGACTTCAGTTACGGGGAAACACAAGAGACAGTCACAAGTCATGAGAGCCAGTTAATCCTGTGCTCGGTATTTACAGCACACCAACCGTGACAGTATAATACATTTATTTACTTATTTATATTTTATTTTACTTAAAGATTTTTTTTGGTGGTACTGGGGATGGAACCTAGGGACTTTCTACCTCCGGGCTATACTCCCAGACCTATTTTTTAAAATATTTTATTTGGAAACAGGGTCTCACTAAGTTGCTGAGAGCCTCACTAAGTAGCTGAGGCTGGCTTCGAACCTGCGCGATCCTCCCATCTCAGCCTCCCAAGCGCGGGGATTACGAGCGTGCACCACCATACCCGGCTATTTGTTTATTTTTTATTTTATAGGCTAGGCCTAGAAACCAAGAGTCCAGGTGTGCTAGGCAATAGCTCTACCATTGAGATATACCCCAGTCCTAAGATACTTTTTATTTACTTAATTATTTATTTATTTAATATATTTTTTACGGTACTGGGGATTGAACCCAGGGGCATTCTGCCTCTGAGCTATACTCCTAGCCCTAATTTTTATTCTTTATTTTGAAACAGGGTCTCACTAAGTTGCGGAGGGCCTTACTAGGTAGCTGAGGCTGGCCGTGAAGCGCGATCCTCCTGTTTCAGCTTCTTACGTACTAGGATTACAAGTGTGCGCTACCACACCCAGCTCCTAAGATGCTTTTAAAGGCTCCCCAAGTCTGCGGGCCCTTGCGGCAGCAGCATCCCAGTTCTTGAGGCTGGACACGCTGCTCAAAGAATAGGAAGATACTGGAAGTCCAAACACAAGGTTTCTTTTTACATTTTTATTTATATTATCATTATTTGTCTCATGGCGCTGGGTAATAAATTTGGGGCTTTGCTCATGCCAGACAAGGGCTCTACTATGGAGCTATCTCTCCAATCCTTTTCTAAAATTGTAAGTGGCATCTACGTTTTGAACATTGCAGGTCCATGTTTCAAAAACCAAAAGAACAGTAAGAGGAAAATACTCCCCTGGCCCCTGACCACCAGCTACCCAGTTCTGCTCCTCAGAGGTAATGGGGGACATCAGTCTTTATTGAAACATTCAAGCACGGTGTTTATTTATAAATTAGCTTGCTGACCATTACATCTTAAAGCAAACTTACAGTGATCCTGGCAGAACTAAAACATATTTGTTGCTGATGTTTTTGTTCGGATAAAATAGAGATCTTGGTATGCTATTTTAATTTTAGAAACAGGCCAAAGAGAATAATATCCAGTGTTTGCACAGTATTTTACATATTAAATACATTTTTTTTTTTTTGGTTCTGGGGATTAAACCCAGGGGTATTCTACTGCTGAGCTACACCCAAACCTATTTTTTCTTTTAAATTTTGAATCAGGGTCTCACTAAGTTGTTGAAGCTGGCCTTGTACCTGTGACCCTCCTGTCTCAGCCTCCCAAGTACTGAGATTACAAACTTGTGCCCAGCTCACATACATTTTTTTTTTTTTTTTTTTTTTTTTTTGGTGGTGGTGGTACTGGGGTTCCTGGAAGCCCTTCTACCTCCGGGCTACACTCCCAGACCTATTTTATATTTTTGAAACAGGGTTTTTTATGCCAGCGCGGCTGGCTTCGAACCTGCGCGATCCTCCTGTCTCCGCCTCCCAAGCGCAGGGATTACAAGCGTGCGCCACCACGCCCGGCTCACATACATTTTAGGCCATAACTTTTTTCAAAAAAGAAAACTAAGCCTAGAAGAAGAGAAGAGTAATTTGTCACCTTAGGGTAGACCATCTAGTGGACCAGCTTGGAAGCCAGGCTTTCTGATTCCAAATACTTCAAGAATCAATGTTATTTAGGAAAACAGATTAAAAAAAAAATTTCTTGGATACTAACAGTTAACTCCTTGGTTAGGAAAGCATTTTCTTTGGGTACTTTATGGATTTTCCCAGGGCCAGTACTTTTACTGATGCACTGTTAGGGGAAAAAAATAGAGATATTATTTGGTTTAACAATATGATTTTATATAACTTATCAAATGAATTTTAACATTACTAAATACAGATATATATCTACGAATGTAAATGTGAGATCTATCTCATATTTACAAGATGGAGGGTAGTGTGCATTTATTTGTTCTGAACATATATTGGAGGTAGAGCTGAGTAAGGCCCAGTTTCTCTTCAAGGAGCTCCCAGTTAGAGAAGGGAGATAGATGTGTACACAGATAACCATCATGTCAAACATCTGCAGCTCAGGAAACGGGGTTCTGTGCTCTTGTCAAAGGGAAATTATGGGAGCCATTGCTTGGGGCTGAGCTCCTGCGCTAGGCACCAACAGACCAGACCAGACCAAAATGGAGGGACTCGTGCTAGGTGTCATAGAATCAAACTGAGACCTTCAGGAAGTAGATAGACCCCCAAACAAACAGGCAGTTTTTCCCCCTTGAAACAGATTCCAGTTCACCCGAGTCCGCTTTGTAAGGAGTGCCCTCTGCTTTAACTTTAAAAAGTAACTAGCCTGATGTTAGCACTCCACTGTTTCCTTGCTCTGAACTTACAAAACCCACTATCCTGCCATTGTCCAGGGGGCACGCTCATTGCATGATTTAGAATGGAGGCTGCCCCAGTTCATGACTTGAGGAAAGAAGCCAATTAGATCCATAACAAAATTTGTTGCAATTTTGGCCTTTTAAATTTTGGGGGGGAGTGTATTCATTTCGAGTCACTCCCCCTCCCATGCCATTTTGGCATGTGGCTGTATTTCTATTTTCTGTATTTCTATCTTTCTAATAAACGTCTTTAAATCTTCAGCAACTGTCAATTTTTTTTTTTTTGGTGGTACTGGGGGTGAACCCAGAGGCTTTCTACCTCCGGGCTATACTCCCAGACCTATTTTGTATTTTATTTGGAAACAGGGTCTCGCTAAGTTGCTGAGAGCCTCACTAAGTAGCTGAGGCTGGCTTCGAACCTACGCGATCCTCCTGTCTCAGCCTCCCAAGCGTGGGGATTACAAGCGTGCGCCACCACACCCGGCGGCCTTTTAAATTTTTTAAAAATAATTTTTTGGCGGTGGTACTGGGGATAACGTAGGGGCATTCTACCACTGAGCTATATACCCAGTACATGTTTATTCTGTGTGTGGGGGGGTACTAGAAATTGAACCAAGGGTATTTTATCTCCGAGTTACATCCCCATCCCTATTTATTTTTATTTTGAAATAGGATCTCACTAGGTTGATGAGAGTCTCCCTGTTTTTCTGAGCCGTCCTCAGACCCGCAATCCTTCTGTCTTGGCCTCCCAAGTACTGAGATTGCAGGTGTGCACCACCACGCCCAGCTTTTTTTTGTTCATTTTCAAGTTTTGAGATAGGGTCTCACTAAGTTCCTGAAGCTGGCCTTGAACTTGGGATCCTCCTGTCTCAGACTTCCAAGTACTGGGATTAATGGCACGAGCCACTGCTCCTGGCTGCAATTTTGTCTTTTGATGATCTCAGTGTTTGTGCCCCGTCCACCCCCAAACGCACAAGTTGAAATCCTAACCCCAAGGTGAGGATACGAGGAAGTGATTAGTCCATGAGGGTGGACACTGGCGAGTGCAATTAGTGCCCTTATGAAAGAGGCCAGAGAGAGCTCCCCGTCTCCTCCCACATCTACAAAGCCAGAAAATGGGCCTTCACCAGTGACCAAATCTCAGTCTCGAACTTCCTAGCCTCCAAAACTGTAAGTGATACGCCTCTGTTGTTTATAACCTTCCTAGCCTATGGCATTTTGTTACAGCAACTCAAATGGACTAAGGCATTCTGGGAGCACAGATGAGAGGCCACTGGCCTGGGCAGGAGGTATGGCGGGGGGATGCAGAGGAAGATAGCTGAAGCGGGCAGATACATATGTGTCAGGGTACTTGGGGCTGAACCCAGGGGCATTCTATCTCTGAGCTACACCCTCAGCCCTATTTTATTTTTTATTTTGAAAGAGAGTCTCTTAAGTTGCTGAGGCTGGCCAGGAACCTGCAATCCTCCTGTCTCAGCCTCTCAAGTGCTGGGATTAGGTGTGTGCCACCAAGCCCCGCTTGAAGCGAGTCTTCAAGCTGAGCGAGGCATAGCTAGGGCGGGCAGGAGAGGGCCACAGCAGCGGGGCTCCCAGGCGGCGGCGTGGACTGGGGGAGGCAGCCCTCGGCTAGAGCACCTGCGAGTGGCCAGCGGGGTGCTGAAGGTGCCCTTGCTGGCACGGAGGCAAACGTCTACTGGCACATCGTAGTGTTCCCCTGTGCTGGTTGTGTGTGAGGTGTGATGATCTCCATCCATTAGATGAGCCCTATAGGGCTCATCTTTGTTCCCCTCCATGAATGTATGGGAGAAAGGCCACTTGCTTAGAATTTTCCAAAGCAGGTGCTGCAGATACACACAGTGAGTTTGAGTTTTAAGGACATTCTTTCTATTTTAGGGAGTCCCCAGTCTTATAGGCACAACTAATTCCCTACCTATAGGTTAGGGGGCAAAACTATGTGTCATCCAGTATGGGTTGAAATAAACGGTGGTACCTTGACTATGTCTTCCAGGGTGTGAACGGACTCATCCACGGCAACCAGGTAGTGAAGCTTTGGGACGTGGTCGATGATGTTTTGAATTACTCTGCAGCACAACACGGAAAATAGTCACCGGAGGGGAAGAGCCAAAGAGAGGTAGAAAACTAAAATCCGCTGAACTCCATCAACACGCACCAGCTTGGCCCTTGGTGCGTTAATAAGTTATCTTACTTATGTGTCAACAAGGTCGGGTTGAGACTATTATCTGTACTTTAAAATGAGGGTAGTGTTAAAGCGTTAAGTGACGTTTCTCAGGCTGAGGAATGTGGAGGAGACAGCCTTCAATGTCAGAAGTACCTGGCTGTAGCTCTGTTTTAGTACACAGCACCCCCGCCACAAGGGGACCAGCGCTTTGGGTCGTGAGACCCCTGCCCAGCCTGCGGCTCACTCCACTAGCACAACCTGGCTTGGGGTCGGTGTTTTATAAAGCAAGACACTGATTCAGAGGAGCTGTGGCTTTCTCAAAGTCCTGTAGCAACACAGTGACTGAATCTGAGATGTCTTAATCTGCATTAATGATTGTTAACATTTCTGAGTGATTAATTCCATGCTAGGACTGCGTCAAGGGTTATATGGGTGACATTCCATTGATTCTTCAAAACAGCCCTATTAAATAGGTACTACTCACTTATACACATACATACATACATCATACATACATACATACATCTATTTTTTTTTTTTTTTTTGCAATACTGGAAAATGAAACCAGGAATACTCTATCACAGAGCTACATCACCAGCCGTTTTAGTCTTTTTTTTTTTTTTTTTTTTTGTACTGGAGATTGGACCTAGGGGTGTTCTACTTCTGAGCTACACCCCTATCCCTATTTTATTTTTAATGTTGAAGCAGGGTCTTGCTAAGTGGCTGAGGGCCTTGCAAAATTGCTGAGGAACCTATGATCCTCCTGTCTCAGCCTCCCAAGTACTGGGATTTCAGGTGTGTGCCACCACGACCAGCTAATACCAGCCCTTTGTATATTTTATTTTGAGACAGGGTCTCACTAAATTGCCCCAGCTGGCCTTGAATTTGTGATTCTCTGGTCTCGGCCTATCGAATTGCTGGGATGACAGGTGTGTGCCACTGTACCCGTTCTAAATGGGTGACATCTCCATCTTTTGAATGAGAAAATTAGACAGAGAAGGCAAACTTCCCAAGTTTGCAGAACTCTGATAAGGGGCAGAGCCGGGGTCTGAACAGATGAAAGAATTTCAGAGTGAAACAGTAGTGAATAAAGCCCAGTGCAATGGCCTGTCAACACCAGGGCCATTTTAACTTCCTTTCAGTATAATGAATGAAAAATGCACACATGTGGATGCTCAGGCTGGGGGGGTAGCTCAGTGGTAGAGTGCTTGCCTAGCATGCATGAGGGTCTGTATTCAATTCTCAGCAATGAAAAAGAAAAAAATGAAATAATAATAATAATAATAATATGTTCATTTCATATTTATCTTATATTTAAGTTTTCAGAGTACTTTTAATTTTTTAGCTTCTTCCTGTGAAATATTTGAACATCTTCAAAGAAACCTATAGGAAGAAGCAATGCTACTGAAAAAAGCCCCAGGACCTTCTGTAATAGAAACATTTTCACTCTCCGTCTGTTTGGGAAAAAGCTGTTAAGAATCAGTGCCAAGTATTTTATTTTAGTTTTTGTGGCACTGGGGATCGATCCCAGCAGCATTGTACCTTAAAGCAACACCCCCAGCCCTATTTTATTTTTTATTTTGAAATAAGGTCTCGCTAGGTTTCTGAGCGTCTCACTACTTGCTGAAACTGTCCTTGGACCTGCGATCCTCCTGCCTCAGCCTTCCAAGGACTGGGATTACAAGAGTATTTTATTTTGAAACAGAGTCTCACTGAGTTGTGAGGAGCCTCACTAAGTTGCTGAGGTTGGGTGTGAACCTGTTATTCTCTCCTGCCTCAGCATCCTAAGTAGTACTGGTATTACAAGTGTGTGCCCCCACGCCCAGCTTGCTAAATGTTTTAGGAGTGTGAACTGGGTGGAGTGATATAGGCCTGTAATTCCAGTGACCAGGGAGGTTGAGGCAAGGAGGATCACAAGTTCTAGGCCAGCCTCTGAAATTTAGAGAGGTCCTGTTTCAAAGTAAAAGAATAAAAATGACTGAATGTGTAGCTCATGGTAGAGCACTCCTGGGTTTAATCCCAATCCCCAAATAATAATGATAGTAAAAAAGTAATAACCGATTTTTTTTTTTTTTTGCAGTACTGGGGATTGAACCCAGGGGCATTCTGCTATCAAGCTATACTCCCAGGCCTATTTATTTATTTATTTATTTATTTATTTATTTATTTATTGTGGTACTGGGGGTGGAACCCAGAGGCTTTCTACCTCCGGGCTATACTCCCAGACCTATTTTATACTTTATTTGGAAACAGGGTCTCACTAAGTTGCTGAGAGCCTCACTCAGTAGCTGAGGCTGGCTTCGAACCCGTACGATCCTCCTGTCTCAGCCTCCCAAGCATTGGAATTACAAATGTGCGCCACCACGCCTGGCTTCCCAGTCCTATTTTTATCCTTTATTTTGAAACAGGGTCTTACTAAGTTGTGGAGGGCCTCACTAAGTAGCTAAGGCTGGTCGAGAACCTGGGATCCTACTGTCTCAGCCTCCCAAGTACTGGGATTATAAGTGTTATCCAACATGCCCGATATTATTAAAAATTTTTAAAAATGTGAGAAAGTCCTTTACATCTACTTTGTTTTGTACTTGGGATTGAACCCAGTAGCATTCTGTCTCTGGACTAGACCCAGCCCTTTTACTTCTTTATATTGAAACAGGGTCTTGCTAAATTGCCAAGGCTGGTCTCGAATCTGTGACCTTCCTGTCTCAGCCTCCCAAGTACTGAGATTATAGCCATATGCCACTATACCCTGCTTACATCTGCATCTGTAAGACCTGGTAACATGTAAAATCTCTGCAGAGCCGGATGGGGTGGTGCTTGCCTGTAATCGCAGTATGTATGGGGTGGGGGATGCTGGGACAGGAGAAGGGCAGGCTCAAGGACAGCTTTAGCAATTTAGCAAGACTCAATGTCAAAATAAAAAGACAAACTGCAGAAATAAAACGCACATTATGGCTCCTGCAACATGAGTTAATACTGGCTGAAGAGGTCTAGATTTTATGGAGTCTGAAAGTTAAATTAATTTAAACGATCCTTTTTTTTGTGTGTGGTACTGGGGGTGGAACCCAGGGGCTTTTCTACCTCTGCGCTATACTCCCAGACCTATTTTATACTTTATTTGGAAACAGGGTCTTACTAAGTAGCTGAGGCTGGCTTCGAACCTTGAGATCCTCCTGTCTCAGCCTCCCAAGCGCGGTGATTACAAGCCTGCGCCACCACGCCCGGCTTAAGCGATCCTTTTTTAAGGACAATAAAAAAAATTAGGTTCAGGGCTGAAAGGGACTCACACAAGGGACAGCCCTACTGTTTAAGCTTCATTTATTTCCTGGTAAAGCTTTCCGAGATCACGACTAATTTACTAGAGGCCGGTGGATGAGGGGAAGAGCAGAAGCCAGCCGGCTCCCCGGAAGTGCAGAAACCGCTCCCTCCCAGGGGATGAGCCTGGGGCGGTGGGATGGAGTCCCGGGACCCTGGAAAGCGGAGGAGCGCACCACCGACACAGAGGGTCTCGGGCCAGTCTGCGCGGAGTTAGGTTGTCCTGTGAATGTGATAATAGGTCACCGTGCAGCAAAATTCCTCCGAAGAAGCTGCGTATACAGGAAGACCTTGCTAATCGTGGAGCTAATCTACACTCAAGTCCTAATCGTGGAATGCTGCAGGTGGAGACCAGATTATCCTGGGCTGCGTAAGTCTCTTTGGAAAAACAGCCACTTACTTTTGACCTTTGTATCTGACCTGGCTTTCTCCTGACTCTTAGGTAAACCTCTTGGAATGTATTGTTAAGCTTAGTGAACTCTGGCCTCCTCCAACCCTGAAGCTAAGAATGCTGCAAGATAACACCTGTTGCTTTGGAACAGATCTCCTCGCTTTGCTGGGGCCCTCTTACCCAAGGTCCACCGCTGTGTTGGTGGGACTGTCATTTGCGGGTTTTTTTGTTCTGTGGCTAGAAGAGTTTATGCTACCTCTCTGCACGCAGAACGCGCCATTCAGGGTAACTGGAATCTGCATTCCTGGCCTATGCATGGCTGCTCATGTTTGTGTCAAAATAAACCACTTTATTCCTTAAAATAATTGCATCAGAATAAATGATTTTATTTCCTTGAAAGCAGAGTTGTTATTTTACCTTGAAGCTTTACCTACGATTGCCAAGTACACCAACAAATAAAGCTGCTGGCCAACAGTATGCCAGCTGACTTCTGGAATTGAAATTGGGGGGCTTGACACACCAGTCCCATCTGGGACAAAGTTAGAAGTGTTCCCAGAGTGTATATGCTGAGTTCTTTCTTTTCTAGGATTGTTACTCTTCTGTCTAAGTTTCTAAGAGATGAACCTGAACTTGTCTTTGGGAGTGTAGAGCTTTGGAGGCTGGGATGCAGTTCATTGATACACTGAGACCCTGGGTTCCATCCTTAGCACCGCAAAATAAAATAAAATAATAAAAAACAAGAAGTGTGGAAATTTTAGGTAGACACTATTTGTTATTTCTCTTTTCTCTTCCCCTCTCACATTTTCTCTCTTACATTCTCTCTCTCTCAACTATACCCCAAACCTGTTATATTTTTTAGTTTATTATTATTATTTATTATTATTTATTTATTTTTGTGGTTGTACTGGGGCTCCTGGAAACCTATCTACTTTCGGGCTATACTCCCAGACCTGTTTTATATTTTTATTTGGAAACAGGGTCTCTTAAGCCAGCGAGGCTGGCTTTGAACCTGCGTGATCCTCCTGTCTCATCTCCCAAGCGTGGGGATTACAAGCGTGCACCACCATGCCCAGCTTATTTTTTATTTTGATACAGGGTCTTACTAAGTTGCTAAGACTTGCCTCAAATCTGTGATCCTGCTGTCTCAGCCTCCCAAGTACTGGGATTACAGGCATTTGTCATCACACCTGGCTAGGTGAACGTGATATCATCAGATGCAAAATGGAGAAAAAGCCAGGCGTGTTGCAGCACGCTTGTAATCCCAGCATTCGGGAGGCTGAGACAGGAGGATCGTGGTTTGTGGACAGCCTCAGCTACTATTTAGTGAGGGCCTTTGCAACTCAGCAAGACCCTATTTCAAAGTAAAGAATAAAAAATAGGGCTGGGGGTGTAGCTCAGAGGTAGAATGTTCCTGGGTTCAAATGTAGGACCAGAGCGGAGCCATGACAGGCTTCATCTAGGCCTGAGTTTCAGTTTCCCAGGAATACAACTAACAACAGTTAAGTGTCAGTTTGGGCACCTGGGTCAGGATGAAAAACTCCCAACCAACCTCAGGAGGCACAAACCGAATGGGAGGCACCAAGTATCCTGTCCAGTTGCTTGTGATAACAGCAGCAAAGATTCCTTTAGGTCTAAAGATAACTCCTTTGTAAATCACAGCCCGACTGACTGAAATGTAAATCACAGCCCACAGGAATGACTGAAATGTATAAAACTGTCTTGGAACAAAGACTTGGGGTGCTTGTCAAAACTCCACTGCGTTGGAGGACTTGGACCCCAGCTCGAGCTGGTTCCCCAATAAAACCCCTTCCTGCCTTTGCATTATTGTGTGTCGGCGGTCTCTCTCCCCCTGAGATCCCGGACTTTGGGTATAATACAATCCCCAATACAGAAAAAAAAAAGGAGAAAATAACAGTACCTTCTACATAGGGCTGTTGTGAAGAATAAAGAGAACAAACATAACAGTGCATGTATGCAGATCTGAGCACTGGGAGATGCTCGGTAAATGCCAGTTTACAGATAAACACTTTGATCATTAGGGAGAGTTGCGTTTCTGGGAGGATGCTTACCCTGCTAGGTCAAAAACATGAATCGCTGGAATTATATTCATCCCATCTCCAAAAACAGGTAATGCGGGAGTTTCACCCAACCAGGCTATCTAAAAGAAAGAAAAGCAAGAGCATTGGCCCCGGTTATATGAGTCTGACTGTTGCTGCGCACATACAGGGCCCGTGAGAGTGATCTGGAAGACCTAGCTCTCCGCTGGGTGGTCCCCTCCAGGAGACGCTCAGTCTTGTTGAAATATGGAGTCCAATCCTACTGAAGGAGGGTAGAAGACATAGGTAGAAGACGTGAGGGACAAAACAAGAATGGCTGTGATTTAAATTTATTTTCACCTACCTTGATCACTAACAGCACAATTAAATCAGCTCTTGGATCCGATCCCTAGGTCACCTGAGGACTTCAGCTGTGTGTTACACCTTTGAACAAACCCTCAACGCAATGTTACATCAAAGTGCTATCAAACCCTCAGTGTTGCATGGATGTAACACTGGGTTTTGTGTGTGTGTGTGTGTGTGTGTGTGTGTGTGGTACTTGGGTTCCTGGAAACCCTTCTACCTCCGGGCTACACTCCCAGACCTATTTTATACTTTTTATTTGGAAACAGGGTCTCTTAAGCTAGAGAGGCTGGCTTCGAACCTGCGCGATCCTCCTGTCTCCGCCTCCCAAGCGTGGGGATTACAAGTGTGCCCACCACGCCTGGCATGTAACACTGTTTTTAAGTTCAACAAATAAAATAGCAACACACCCTGTGTGTGTGTGTGTGTGTGTGTGTGTGTGTGTAATTATTAGATTTTTTTCAACAAGAAGAAAGAAGAAAATGACCTAGAGTAGGTCATAATTAAGATGCCCAGTGTTTGATCCAAAGGGGAAGAAAATAACACCCTCTGGAGTCGTGTCCCTGCGGTGTAGATTGTACCCAGCTAAGGCGTCACTAGGGCACTCCCCTTCCACGCCCGCTCTCCACCTGTCCTTCCAGGTAGCCTCCAGCTCCCACCCTCTACCTTGACTCGGCCCGCTTTCCTTCTCTCCATCAAGTCAGTCTCGGCCTCACTCTGGCCCGTCCTGAAATTCCTTTCCGGATGACGTCGAGGATCCTCACAGCCCGAGCCAAGGTCCACCTCCCCTGTGGGGACCTCCTCAGGACCCTCGTCCTGGTGACAGGACCAGGAGAAATAAAGTGTAACCTTAGGACCTTAGGACGTTAAATGAAATAAGCCAGACACACACATTCTTTCTTCATGTGTGGAAGCTAAAAAATGTCGATCTGAATGCAGAGCCTCGATGAACAGGGGTTGGGAGAGAGAGAAGCGGGGAGGGAGGGAGGGAGGACGTGACCAGCACTTGGGGAGTCTGTGATGGGCGGCCATCACAGACTGGACGGGGGCGGGGGGGGGCTCTCATTTTCTGAGGTGGAGCCCTGAAGGAGGAGCAGGTTTGGGGGTGACTGTAGCCAGTTCGGATTTGTTAAGGACATCCGAGATAAGGGGCTGAGGAGGCAGCTAGACCGATAGAGCTGGAAGTCAGGAGAGGGAGCCTTGGTGCAGGCCTAAGTTTGCCAGTCATTGGTCCCGGTTGGTCCCAGGAATGGACGCAGCAAGACAGGGAGCATGCGCAGAGGGAGGAGACAAAAGTGGGCGGAAACCTGAGAGTGCCAGCCCCGCCCCGGTGGCTGGAGAAAGCTTTTTTTTTTAGCTTGTCCTCTTTAACTGCCATGATCTTTGATATTTAAAAAATTAATCGAGCCTGTAATCTCAGTACTTGGGAGGGTGAGACAGGGGGATCGCAGGTTGGAAAGCCAGCCTTAGCAACTTGGGAGGCTCTCCGCAATTTACCAAGACCCTGTTTCCAAATACAAAATAAAATAGGACTGGGGATGTAGCTCAGAGGTAGAACACCTCTGGGTTCAGTCCTCAGTACCAAATCAACAGACAAACAAACCCAACCAACCTTCTTTCTCAGCACTGGGAGTGGAAACCAGGAGCATTCTCCTTCTGAGCTACACTCCCAGCCTTATTTTTTTTTTCTTTATTTTAAAACAGGGTCTCAAAGAGTTGAAAAGGGTCTCACTAAGTAGCTGGGGCCGTTCGTGGACTGCCATCCTCCCGTCTCAGCCTCCCAAAGGTTGGGATTACAAGCGTGCGCCAGCACGCCCGGCTTCTTCTTCTTTTTTTAAAAAAATAGAAGGCCGGGCGTGGTGGAGCACAGCTTGTAATCCCCGCGCTTGGGAGGCAGAGACAGGAGGATCGCGCAGGTTCGAAGTCAGCCGTGCTGGCTTAAGAGACCCTGTTTCCAAATAAAAGATATAAAATAGGTCTGGGAGTGTTTATGCTTACTTTTTGTCACTGGATATTTATTTATTTTGTATATCTACTTTTATTGGCGCACAGTGTCACATCATAATGTCAATCATGTTGACAGTGACATAATGCACTCAGCACTTGGTGGGCTTCCCCTGGGCTCCCTCCCATCGCTTCTCCATAGAGGGTACTGAGATGAACACTGGTGTTCTCACGTACGTACATAGAGCCAATGGAAGTGTTTCCTTCACTGATCCTCACTCTTCGGCTCCCCTTCCTCTAGCCTCCCTCCCCCCCCCCCCACCGCGGCTCCTCCTCCATCGTCTGGAGTCCCTCTGGTGTCCCAATTACTTTCTAGCTTCCGCATGTTAGAGAAAACATGTGACTCTTCACTTTCTGTGACTGGCTCATTTCAACATAATGTTCTCCAAGTCCTTCCATCTTCCTGCAAATGACATAATTTTGCTCTTCTTGACTGCTCAGGAGAATTCCATTGTGTGGCTATCTCATAATTTTGTGATCCATTCATGTGTTGATGGCTCCTGAGGTTGGTTCCATAATTTGGCTACTGTGACTTGTGCTGCTATGGACATGAGTATGCGTATATTCCTGTAGTTCTTTTATTTCAGTCCCTTTGGAAGGATCCCCAGGAGCGACACAGCCAGATCACATGGTGGGTCCATTTCTACTTTTCTGAGGAATCTCCACACTGATCTCCATAGTGGCTGAGCTAATTTGTAATCCACCAACAGTGTAGGACAGTTCTTACTTTCCCACGTCTTGGATAGGACAACCAATCTCGCTTTACCAGACTTTCTCCTCTATCTTTTTCCTTGTTTCTCTGTCTCTATAGCAAAGTTCTTGAAGTACTTCTCTGTCCTCACCATCTTCAGTTCCCTCCACCTGCTCCTTCTTGAACCCACGAATGTCAGACTTTGTCCTAACAACACTCCCCCAAATCCAGTGTTCTATTCTAAGATTTGTCTTATTTGATTGCCTGCAATATTTGGCACAATTGGTTGTGTGTGTGTGTGTGTGTGTGTGTGTGTGTGTGTGTGTTAGTGAAGATTAAGCCCAGGGGTATTCCACCTCTGAGCTACCCCCACATCTCTATTGTTTATCAATTTATTTATTATTAATTATTAATTCATATTGTGGTATTGGGGGTTAAGCCCAGGGGCGTTCTATCTCCGAGCTCCATCCCCAGCCCTATTTTTTTTAATGTTTTTTTGCATTGCTGAGGATGGAACCCAGGAGCATTCTACCTTCAAGCTATATATCCCCAGCCCTATTTTTTATTCTTTATTTTGAAACAGGGTCTCACTGAGTTGCAGAGGGCCTCACTAAGTAGCTGAGGCTGTCTGCAAACTGTGATCCTCCTGTCTCAGCCTCCCAAGTGCTGGGATTACAAGTGTCCGCCACCAACCCTGGCTCAACCCCATTTTTTATTCTCTATTTTTGAAACAAGGTCTCACCAAGTTGCAGAGGGCCTTACTAAGTAGCTGGCCACGAACCTATGATCCTCCTGTCTCCGCCTCCCAAGTATTGGGATTACAAGCATGCACTACCAGGCTCAGCTTTATTTTTATTTTGATAACAAAGACTGAACCCAGGGTCTCATGCATGAGGAGAAAATGCTTTACAGAGCTACATCCTCTGCAACAGTGCATTATTTTTTCAGTACTGAGGATGAAACCCAGGAGCTTTCTACCTCTGGCTATACCCCCAGCCCTATTTGAGTCTTTATTTGGAAACAGAGTCTCAACGAGTTGCAAAGGGCCTCACTAAGTAGCTGAGACTTGCTGCAAACCAAGATCCTCCTGTCTCAGCCTCCCAAATGCTGAGATTACAAGTGTATGCCACCATGGCCGGCATTTATTTTTATTTTTAATTTTTATATTTTTGTGGTACTGGGGGTGGAACCCAGGGGCTTTTCTACCTCTGGGCTCTACTCCCAGACCTATTTTATGCTTTATTTGGAAACAAGGTCTCACTAAGTTACTGAGGCTGGCTTCAAACCTGTGCGATCCTCCTGTCTCAGCCTCCCAAGTGCTGGGATTACAAGCATGGGCCACCACACCTGGCTTTATTTTGAAAAAGAATCTTACTAGGTTGATGAGAGTCTCACTACTTTCTGAAGCTGTCCTCGACACTGTGATCCTACTGTCTCAGCCTCCCAGGCACTGGGATTATAGGCATGTGTCACCGCAACTGGCTTGTTTTTTTTATATTTTTGTTTTTGTTTGGATACTGGGGATTGAACCTAGGGGCATTCTACCTCTGAGCTACAGCCCCGGCTGTTTTTAACTTTTAAAACAGGGTTTCTCTAAGTGGCTGAGGGCTTCATTAACTGACAGGCCTGGGACTTGCGATCCTCCTCTCAGATTCCCAATTACCTTGACTCTTTTGGTGTTCTCTCTCCCTTCTCCTCTTGTCTCCTGGGCACCCCCTTCTCAGCCTCCTTTCCTGATTCCTTCCCACTCCTGAAACCTCCAAAACCAGAGCATCTCAAGACACAGTCCCCAGACCTCTCCTGGTCTCTAGGGTCATCTCTAGTGATGCAGCCCCACTGGTCCAAACACCTCCCAGGTGCTGATGGCTCCAAGATTATGTGTCCAATCTGATTGCTCCCTTCATCTCCAAACGTCTGCGTCCAACAGCCTACTCTTTATCTACATCTGGGTTTCTCTCATCTCAGTCCTAACAGGACCCAACTGGGATCTTGACTTTCCCGCTGCTCACCGCCCCCTAACCTAGCACGGCGCTAAGCTGCAACTCCCTGCGCTTTCGCTGCGTAGATCATAATCCTTCAAGTGACCCTTCGCTTTCTTTTAGCCACCTTTACACCCAAGATTTTTTTTTTTTTGGTACTGGGAATTTGTACCAAAGTTTGCTAGTTTATGAATGTACATCATGTACATCATCAGCATGTAGATGAAGCTACGTCCCCAGCCTTATTCTATTTGAAACAGGGTCTCGCTAAGTTGCTGGGACTGCCCTCGAACCTGCAATCTTCCCACGTTGGCTTTCCAAGTACGGAGATTACAGGCAATCACCCATGCCCGGCTCACACCCAAGACGAGCGAGTCTCAATGACTCTCCTTCAGTGTACATCCCAAATCTGAACTGTTCAGCGTGGCCACCATCTGCAGCCAGGCCTTAGGCACCGTTTCCTAACGAGTCTCCCTCCCCCGTGCTTTGCCTCGCCCCTCTATAGTGGTCATCCTTCACATGGTGGCAGAAGACGCCTTCTTTTAAAACTTGCATGGATTAGGTTACTTCTGTGCTCAAAACAGTGCAGTGTTCGCTCAGATGGCTCAGAGGGCAAAGCCGAAGCTGTCACGACGGGCTGCAAGGCTGCGCTCGGCCGCCTCACAGAGATCTCCTGACCTCCTTGCCGCCTTCTCCCACCTACAGCTGCGTGGCCTTCTCCCTGTCCCCCACACACGGCCAGCACAGCTCTGCCTCTGTTCCTTGTGGAGACAGTTCCCACCGCTGGAATGGCCTTTCCCCAAAAAGCAAAGTAGTTACTGCCCTTCCTGCAAATCTTCCTTCCTCACCCATCGCGGGGAAGGTGGCACCTCGCCCCCAGCCCCCGCCCGCACTCTCTGCCTTTCTCTGTCTCCTCATTTTCCGTAGCGTGTTTATACACTGGGTAAATTCAACATTCACCGGCTCATTTGTTTACCATCTATATGTCTTCCACCCCACTAGAGTGTAAGCTCCACATCTCTTTTTTTTAAATTGGTGCACTGTAGTCATACATCTTAATGGGGTACAAGATGGTGGAGGCATACGTGCACATCTCAGTCACTTAGCCCTTCCCCGATTCCCATTCTCCCCCTCCCTCGTTCTCAAGTTTGGCTTAGTGATTGATTTAGTGATTTGATGTTTATGAGTGTACATCATGTACACTAGGGAGTTTCCCTCTTCTCCTCCCCAACCCCCTCAGTTAGGTCGCCTTATTTGCTCATCTATGGTTTCTCCTTCCTTGTCTAGAGTTCCTCCTAGGAACCATTTTCTCCCGCCTCCACATAGTAGGGAGAACAAATGATTTTTTACTTTTTACGACTGACTAATCTCACTTAGCATAATGTTCTCCAGTTCCATCCATTTCCCTGAGAAGTACATAATTTTGTTCTTCTTTATTGGAGTTTCACACCTTTACTGAATCCCGAGCACCTGTATGAGTTTCTGGCACTTGGGAGGCCATCAATATATGCCTCATAAATAAAAGGACTGGTTTCAAAATAAAGAATTAAAAAAAAATTGGGCAGGGGGTGTAGCTCGGAGATTTACAGCCTCTAGGTTCCATCCCCAGACCCGCAAAATAAATAAATAAATAAATAAATAAATAAATAAATAGATATCCATCCTTTCATTTATTATTCTTTTTTTTTTTTTTTGGTGGTACTGGGGTTTCTGGAAGCCCTTCTACCTCCGGGATACACTCCCAGACCTATTTTTTACATTTTCATTTTTGGAAACAGGGTCTCCTAAGCCAGCGCGCGCGGCTGGCTTCGAACCTGCGCGATCCTCCTGTCTCTGCCTCCCAAGCGCGGGGATTACAAGCGTGCGCCACCACGCCCGGCTCATTTATTATTCTTAATAATAAATTATTATTGGGGTTGTTAATGATGGAAAATAAACGTGAGCAGTCATGGTAGACATGCATATCTTCAGTTATTAGCCTGAATTGGCCACGTCTAGAAGAAATGGCAAACACCTTCAGTATATCCTTACAGTAGAATACTGTTTATTTATTGATTTGCAGTGCTTGGGATGAAACCCAGGGTCTCACACATGCTAGGCTATCAGTCTAACCACTGGCATACAGCTACAGTCCTATAAAACACTAAAAAAAATATCTCCAGTCATTAAAAAGTTATACCTTAAAAAAGGTGTGTAAGATGCCTTCTTCTACACCATACTGGAGTCCTGCAGCAACGACGAAAGTTGCAAATTTTTTGACCTATTGAATAAAATATGGAAAAAACAAATATAAAATGATTACTCATATTGAACTAAGTCATTTGAGTAGTTAAAATGAGCACAGTGCTGGGTGAGGTGGTACATGCCTGTAATCTTAGTACTCAGGAGGATCGCAGGGTCGAGGCTAGCCTCAGCAGCTTAGTGAGAGCGTTTCGAAAGTTAAAAAAAAATAAAATAGAGCTGAGTGTATCTCAGAGGTAGAATGCACCTGAGTTCAATCCCCAGTAACACAGAAACAAAATATAAATAAGCATGATAGGAAGTTTCATTAACTCAGCCTTCTTGGGAATTTTTTAGAACAAAAACAGTGTCCCTTAAAGGGGGAAACAGCCCCCTTCACTACTCAGCAATGCCTCTGACCGCTGTTACGATTTAATTAAGATTTCTAATTAAATTCAGACCAAAGTTGTTATTCATGAAAACTTCATCCTGGCTCTGAAGGGGAGGGTTAGGCGCGGTGGCGTAACAGACGTTCATGGAGCCAGAGTTCAGTCTCGGGCCTCTCTGTCTGTACCAGAGACGCCTTACTTCGCATTTTTATACATCATTGGTTAATTAGAGTGGGGGTTTAATCTCACCTGAGAGGGATTTGTGATTTTATGTGTGTGTGTGACTGGTCTCTTCTAGCTAATCCATCACCCAACGGAATAGTGTAGTGGATACGGTGGATTATAGTGAGATTTGCTCCCTCCCTTCCTTCCTTCCTCCCTTCCTTCCTTCCTTCTTTCCTTCCTTCCTTCCCCTTCCTTCCCCTTCCTCCCTTCCTCCCTCCCTTCCTTCCTTCTTGTGGTGCTGGGGATTGAACCCAGGGTCTCATGCATGCTAGGCAAACACTCTACCACTGAGCTACATCCTCAGTCCTCAGTAGGATTACTAATGAACGCATGCAGACTCTAGCACCACTCTCACTGTTATTAGGTTTTGGAGAGTTAGATGTTGATAAAGGAGGGGATAATGAACTGAAAATGAAGCCCAAGAAGACAACAGCCTTGTGTGGGAGAATCGGGGCCAGTGAGGAGTGACATCACTGTGCTAGTGTGGACATGGAATGTCCCCAAAGGCCCAGGTGTTAAAGGCGTGGTCCCTGGCTCAATGCTATTGGGTGGTGCTGGAGCCTTTAAGAGATGGGTCTAATGGGAGGTCATAGGTCATTGGTAGCGTGCCCTTGGAGGGGACTGTGGGACTCTGTTCTCTTTTTTTCTTTCATTTGTAGGACTGAATTGCTGAGAGTCGATAGATAACCACTGAGGTTTTAGAGGATGGGTGGGTAGAATAGTACAGCTGAGCTGGGCATGGTGGTGGCGCATGCTTGTACTCCCGGTCTTTGGAGGATTGCAGGTTTGAGATCAGCCTCAGCAACTTAGTGAGACCTTGTTTCAAAATAAAAAATAAAACTGGCTGAGGGTGTAGCTTGGAGGAAGAATGCCCCTAGGTTCAATCCCCAATACAAGAAATAAAGAAAGAAAGAAAGAAAGAGAAAAAGTACAGCTGAGAAACTGGAAATTGGGGGAGACATGTGAAAGAGGACTCAACATGAAGGGAAGGAAATAGAGGCCAAAGATTTTAGACATGGGTGTGGGGCAAGGAAAGTAAAGTTAGGAAATGTGCTCTCTTCACTTGTCTTCTTGGATAAAATAGTCAAGGAGGAAATTGGTTCCAGTAAAGCTTTTGTAACTGTGAACAGCTTTGTTTTGGGATTTTGTTGTTGTGGTGGTACTAGGGATTGAACCCAGGGGCATTCCACCTCCGAACTACACCCCCAGCCCTATTTTTTCTTTATTTTGAAACAGGGTCTCACTAAGTTGCAAAGGGCCGCACTAATTAGCTGAGGCTGTCCTCAAACCCGGAACCTCCTGTCTCATCCTCCCAAAAGCTGGGATTGCAAGCATGTGCCGTGCCCAGCTAAGGGATGTTTTGATTCTTTCCCTGTATGGGTCACTCTGGCTGAGACTACAGTGTGGACAAAGGTTCTGAGCCTAAGCTGGTCAAGTTAGGGCTCAGACGCCTCCCGCTGCTCTTGGATGGGTACAGACCGGCTTGGAGGAGGTATGCGTAGTGTTCTAGTCCACAGGGGCCAGTGGGCCTGTAGAGGCTGCACGGCGTGGAGTACTGTGCACAGCAGATAATGACTCTGATACTCACTCCCTGTGACTTCACGGGCAAGTAAAACCAACCTACTGGTATCAGCTTCAAAAAAGCCCAAGGGAGAAAGCCAGAAGCTGGTTGGCTTGTTTGAATGTTGGTGAAGCCATATCTCACATGTGGCCCTCTTACTGGTGGCCATGCACACCATGTCATGGGGAAGATGACAATTTTTTATTTTCTGTGATAATGTTATCAAATAATGAAAAATTGGGGATGAGATTTATATATCTATGCTGAACATTCAAATCTAATCAACTTTATAAATATTTCTACTATGACTTTGTTTTGCATTAGAGATTAAATTCAGAGGCATTCTACCTCTGAGCTAGCTACACCCCAGCCTTCAAAAAAAATTTTAAAAATTTGAAACAGGGTCTTGCTAAGCTGCTGATGAGCCTGCAATTCTGTCTCAGCCTCCCAAGTACTGGAATCTTAGGTGTGCATCGCCTCGCCTGGCTTCTCCTATGACTTTTTCTTTTTGTGGTACTGAGGGGAAAACCCAGGAGGGGCTTTCTACCTCTGGGCTACACTCCCAGACCTATTTTATACTTTATTTGGAAACAAGGTCTCACTAAGTTGCTGAGAGCCTCACTAAGTAGTTGAGGCTGGCTTCCAACCTGTGCGATCCTCCTGTCTCAGCCTCCCAAGTGCTGAGATTACAAGCGTGCGCCTGGCTTCCTCCTATGACTTTTAATAGCTATTCTATACTTGCTTAAGAAGAAAAGCCCTAAGTGTATTACTAACTGATTGATTATAGATAGTACATAAAAAAGTATACAAATAAAATTGCAACTTAGTGAGGCTTTCAGCAACCTAGCAAGACTTTGTTTCCAAATAAGAAACAAAACTGGGCTGGGGGTGTAGATCAGAGGTAGAATGCCTCTGGGTTCAATCACCAGTAAAACACACACACACTTACACACACACACACACACACACACACACACACACACACATACACACAATTGGGCTGGTGATATACCCCAATGATAAAGTTCTTGCCTAGCATGTACAAGGTCCCTGGGTTGATCCCTAGCACTGGGGAGAAAAAAAGAAACGAAAGAAATCTGGGTATAAAAATAACAGATCTTTATAGTTAAAATTGATTTTTATCATTTTAAAGACAAGTTTGAGCTGGGCATGGTGGCACATCCCTATAACCCTAGTACTTGTGAGGCTGAGACAGAAGGATCACAGGTTCAAAACTAGCCTCTGCATCTTAGCAAGACTCTATTTCAAAACAAAAAATAAAATAGGGTTTCAGGTATGTCTTAGAGGTAGAATCCCCCTGAGTTCAAACCCCCACAAAAGCAAAGTTTGGAGCTGGGCGTGGTGGGACATGCTTGTAATCCCAGCATTCGGGAGGCTGAGACTAGAGGATCATGGTTCGCGGACAGCCTCAGCTATTTAGTGAGGCCCTCCACAACTTAGTGAGACCCTGTTTCAAAATAAAGAATAAAAAATAGAGCAGGAGGTGTAGCTCAGAGGTTAAATGCCCCTGGGTTCCATCCCCAGACCCACAAAAAATAAAAAAGGGAAAAGAAAAGTTTGCCTTTGCCTTTATAATAAAGATGTTAGGATGATAATAATATGATAATTGTAGAATTATCATTCACTTAATTTTTGTGAGTGGTTACACATTTTCAACTAGAGAATTAGAAATAAATGATTGGCAGATTGTGGATTTTATTTCTCTTTTATTTTATTTTATTTATGGTACTGGGATTGAACCCAGGGGCATTCTACCTCTGAACTATATCCCCAGCCCAACTTTTTCTTCTATCTATCTATCTATCTATCTATCTATCTATCTATCTATCATCTATCTATCTATCTATCTATCATCTATCATCTATTTTTGCAGCCCTGGAATGGAACCCAGGGGCATTCTACCTCCTGGATACACCCCAAGACCTACTTTTTATTCTTTCTTTTGAAACAAGGTCTCACTAAGTTGAAGGGGGCCTCACTAAGTAGCTGAGGTTGGCCGTGAACCCACAATCCTCTTGTCTCAGCCTCCCAAGTATTGGGATTACAAGTGTGAGTTATCATGCGCAGCTCAGGTTGTGGACTTAAAAAAATAACTACTTATAGAATTTGAAACTGGAATACATTTAGGCCATCTAATCTAATCCCTTTTATTTAACACCAAAAGTTAGGGAGCGGGTATGAGGCTCAGGGGGGCGAGCGCCACCTATCATGTACAGGGATCTGGGTTTGATCCCCTGAGAGAGACACGATAACCCCAAGTATTTAAGGACTTACCTGAGGCCACAAGTTGATAGGTAGAAAAGGGGCTAGAATCCCTAGTTCTACATCATTTTCTTTGCACGTTTTATACTGGCGGTGTTATGTTGTATTGCCAGAGTCAACGCGTTTGTGGCAGAACTTGGGAACGTTGGAAGTTTCTGTTGTAATATCCTCTGAGGCCACAAGGTGGCGTCTTTGGTCTATTACTGCAGATCACTTAATTGCGGGTCTTCCACTAATGGGGGACATATGGAATCTTTAGAGATTTGGGGGGCTCTGTGTAATTTAAATGGGGACGATAATCATAGGACCTACTTCAAAGAATTTTGAAAATTATACACGAGATCCTGGAAGTTTACAGGAGACACCATAAGTAAAACATTTAGCACACTGCTAGGCACATCACTAGGAAGGACATTAAGTTTTCAGCTGTCACTATTTATTCATTACCAGGGCCTTCCCGTCATCTATTTTAATAAAAGACAAAAGGCCTGGGCGTGGTGGTGCATGCCTGTAATTTCAGCACTTGGGAGGCTGAGACAGGAAGACTTCAGATTTGAGGATAGCTTCAGCAATACAGTGAGACTCCTAACAACCAAGCCAGGCCCGGTTTCTAAAGAAAGAAACAAACAAAACATAAAAGGGCTGGGGATGTCGCTCAGAGGTAGAATGCCTCTGGGTTCAATCTCCAGTATCACAAAACATAAATATAAAAATAAAATGAAAGACAAAAGAAATAATTTTATAACAGACACAGGTCAAAATGATAAATCTTACAGCAGTGGAAGTCTAATAAGCTATTATTATTGTTATTGTTGTTGTTATTATTATTATTTTTTCTTACTACCACCACTACTGTTCTGGGGATAGAACCCAGGGCCTGGTTCTTGCAAAGCAAGAGCTTAACCATGATCCGCACCCACAGCCATAATAAGCTATTAATTTTGTTTACATGAATGTCTCAGCTATAGATATGTCTTAATAATCGGTAACTTTGGGTGTGTCAAGATAAACTCTTTCTGGCGTGGAGTTTTAGACTGGGGGCAGGGGCTTGGTATCTGGAGCGTCGTGGTCTGAATCTCAGCTCTACCCTTTCCCACAGGGCCGGCGTTCTTGAGACGGGGGCAGTGCCAAGGCTGAGCAGTGCTGGGCAGTGCCTGATAAAACCCAGTTATGGGACCTCAAGTAACGCAGCCTTGGGAAGCCACTGTCTCCTTACTTGTCAAATGAGCTTAAGATGCACTTTGCTGAGTTGTTTTAACAGACAAATGGAGTAGAATTGGGGAACAGAGAAAAGGCGGGTTCCCTCCTTCCCACTAGCTCTGAATGGGTCACCTCTTGGGATGCACACGCCCTTTGATGGGGAGGGGCTGGACCAGAAGCTGGGGCCCCTAAGGACAGGCATCGTAGGGTAAGCTTAGCGCTCAGAGATCTGTGGGTGTAAATACAAGGAAACTCAACAAAGATTTAAAGAGTTGCACTGATGTGAAAGCCAGGAGCAATCATAACCATGCACACGGCCCAAATGAAATGAACTGAAACGAGAAAAAATAAAATAAAACCATTGGCTTGACCGGGATCGAGTAGATACACGCAAGGAGAGCACATGTACACTGCCTCAGAAACCGTCTTCCATCCAAAATGGTCTGCGATTCCAGACTTACGTTTCTTCCAAATTTGAGGACCATTTTTTCAGCATTTATGTGGTCCAGAAAATTAGGATGGTTTTTTCTTCTTCGATAATCCTCTTCAGTAAATGGAACCTCAGAATCATCCTACACGAGAAAAAGGGAGGCAAAGGTAGTGCTTTAGAGATCGGCAGGACCTCCCGGCACAAAGTGCGCTCCTTTCAGCTCAGAGTTTAAAACTCCTGCTCGGTGGCACGGCAGCCATGGCTTACAACAATCAACTGGACCTTTCAGAATAGGCAGCGGACAGGATTTTATCCCAACACAAAGAAATGTGTCCGTGGTGATCTGACCATCACACGTTGTGCAATGCATTGAAATGTACCCCGTAAATATGTACAATTTTTGTCAGCGTAAAATGTTATTTAAAAATCCTATTGTTGTTTATGTAATTATTTAATTAATTAATTTTTTGAACCCAGGGCTGTATATACAACATCACCAGCCCACTACCGCTTATTTTAATAATGATTCAATTTTCTTGTAAACGCATTAGTTAGCCAAGTTCTATAATGTAAACTTTAATTGAAACAAAATTAAAATGTTAAATGTCTTCTTTTATTTTGGAGGTCCAGTGGCAGGTTGTCCCCGTAAATGTTAATATTTCCTAATAGTCTTTGCAATAGGAGAGGCTTTTGTTTGTTTTGGTGTGGCCGTTTGTCGAGGTGTGGGGGATGAAACCTAGGACCACACACATGCCAGGCAGGTGCCCCATCACCAAGCGATAGCCCACAGCACTTATTATTTTTAACTTTTTTTTCTTCTTTTTTTTCTATTTTCACACTGGCCCCCTCCTCCAATCAATCAATCACATGTTAATAAGAACATTCTGTGTGCATGTTTCTGTCCCAGGCTTATTTATTTATTTATTTATTGTAGTATTGGAGATTGAATCCAGGGGCATTCTACCTTTGAGCTACACAGTTCAGCCCTATTTTTTATTCTTTATTTTATAACAGGGTCTCACTAAATTGCAGAGGGCCTCATTAAATAGCTGAGGCTGGCCATGAACCTGCGATCCTCCTGTCTCAGCTTCCCAAGGACTAGGATTACAAGCTTGTACCACCATACCCGGCTCTGTCTCAGACTTATAAACAGCTGCCAAGCTGAGCGTGGTGGCACACACCTGTAATCCCAGTCCTTGGGAGGTAGAGACAGGAGGATCACAGGTTTGAGGCCCGCTTCAGCAACTTAGAGAGACGCTGTTTCAAAATAAAAAAATAAAATAAAGCCGGGTGTGGTGGCGCACGCTTGTAATCCCAGCATTCAGGAGGCTGAGACAGGAGGATCTGTGTTCATGGACACCCTCAGCCACTTAGTGAGGCCCTTTGCAACTCAGTGAGACCCTGTTTCAAAATGAAGAATAAAAAATAGGGCTGGAGGTATAGTTTGGAGGTAGAATGCCCCTGGTTTCATCCCCAGTACCGCCAAAATAAATAAATGAATAAATAAATAAATAAATAAATAAATAAATAAATAAAAAACAGGGCTGGGGGTATAGCTAGAAGGTAGAATGGCTCTGGGTTCAATCCTTAGTACCCCTCCAAAAAATTAATTAAAAAGCAAGCTGGATGTGGTGGCACACGCTTGTAATCCCAAGCATTTGGAGGCTGAGACGAGAGGATCGTGGTTCGCGGACAGCCTCAGCTACTTAGTGAGGCCCTTTGCAACTCAATGAGACCCTGTTTCAACAAATGAGAAGACTAAAAAATAGGGCTGGAGTTGTAACGTGGGGGTACAGTACCTCTGGGCTCCATTCCCAGTATTGCAAAACAACAACAACAACAACAACAACAACAACAACAACAACAACAACAGCTTCCATCAGATAAGACAAAGTATCAGTTTATTCTTGAAGTCAGGGATGAGAAGCATGTCTGACTGTCCACCGAGCTGTACAGCACATTCGGTCGCCCTTCAAGACAGGCCCACAGAAGGGCACATCTGAGACAACTAACTCAGAACGCACTCAAGAAGCAAAGGGAACAGTCGAGAACCAGGCAACACAGCGACTCCCCAAAAATCTGCCTGGATTTAGGGCTCCTTGCTAGATCAGGGCTTTAAAATACAGCTTTCTTTGGGGAACCTCTCAATCACTGCACATTGATCTAAACTAAATAACCCATCCAAAGGCCTTGCAGCTGCAGCTTACAAGGATTTAACCCCAAAGGCAGAAGGAAGGTAGGGAGGAGCACGACTGGGCACCCGCGTGCCCAATGGGAAGAAACCCCAGAGCGACAGGAGCCGGCGGGGAGTCGGCAGGGGTGAAGCAGGCGGTAGCCAGATCATCAGGGTTTGTGGACCAGGTTGAGGAGTTGAGTTTAGGTTTATTCTAGGACGGATAAGAGGCTGTCGGAAGGTTCTGAGCTTCTGAAGCAGAACTGCAGCACGATCTAGGCTGCAGACCGAGGCTGCGTCGTGGAGGAAGGCTTGGAAGGAGGCAACAGCTACACAGAGATGTTGAGAAGTGCAGGAAGCTGATGCGAAGGCTTGGGCGAGAAAGGTGCCATGGATACGGAGAACTAGGTGGGTTTGGGATATAATCGGGATGATGAATTAGTGGCGTTTGCTGATGGATTGGCTGACAGATGGAAGGGAGTGAGGCTGGGAAGGGAGGTAAGGGGGATAATGGCACAGTATGATGGGGATAAAAATTAGTGGGCTTACACCGCCCTCCTAGCTCGGCCTCCCCGGTAGCTGGGTCTTCATGCCCACACCACACTACAGCAGCACCCTCCTTCTAAATGGTCACGTGTTTGTCCATATGGATCATGTGGGGGACCCTTATCCCACCTGGTTGTTTTCCATGACAGCAGAGTCCACCAGTCTTTGTTTTCTGGACTATTTGGACTATTTAGTTTAGTCAGGGTTACCTTTGGATTCCATACGTATTATCACCTGGCTTGATGGCACATGCCTATAATCCCATAAGTACTTGGGAGACTAAGACAGGAGGGTCACAGGTTCAAGGCCAGCCTCAGAAAATTAGCACAGCTCTTGGCAATTTAGGGAGACCCTGTTTCCAAAAATAAAATTAAGTAAAATGGGCTAGTGGTATAGCTCAGAGGTAGAATGTGTCTGGGTTCAATCCCAGTATCAGGAAAAAAAAAAATAGGTACCACAGTGTTGTGCCTTGCTTTAAGTGATTTGTTCTAAGTTAGATATTAAGGCTTAGTTTAAGTTTTGCTAATACAAAATTTGTTATAATCATTAGAAAGATCAATAATTTAATGTGTTTTTAGAAATTATATCGTAATAGAGTTTGATTCCATAAGTTTTATTTTAGTCTTAAATTTAAGTTTTTTAGCTTAACTTCCTCTTGAGATTTAAATTCAGGCACAGGACGGGAAATAACTTATAGGAAAATTCCCAAGGCAGTTAAAGAACAAACGCCAGCCGGAGCCAGCTCCACTGCCCTTGTGTCTGAACAAACATTCCATAGATAAGAGACCCTCTTCCGTGAGCCCCTGCCACCCCTGAACATCTATGCTTCTCAGGCAATTTAAACATAGGAGTTATAAATTTAAAAAGTGTATACCTTCCCGAGCCTGCTCTCCCTCATCTCCTCTATCTAACTGGCAGATAGAAAGACAAATGGGGCAAGGAACCCTGGCTGTCCTTGGGGGAAGGTAAAATAAAAGTAGCAGCTAACTCACACATCCCCGTTCTCTCATTCCTCAACATCTGAGTAAACATACCATAAGAGGAGGGACCCTGTTCCCAGGTCAGTTGTGTGCCTTATGGTTGCTTTTCAAGTTATAAATATCAAAAATGTCCAGGCTGATAGAATGACTAATGACCTTGTAACAAGATGCTATATAAGGGGAGGGTTAACAAAAGACGGGGCCCTTGTCATGATCTGCTGAGCAGAGATGCTTGGGTCCAGGTTCGAACCTGTTAATAAAGTGTGGCTTTTCGGACAAACAATTGGCTATGGACAGTTATTCTTGCTTGCTAGTGTACAACAACAGAAACACAAATAAACAAATCCTCTGACCACACTTAAGACTCTCCTACTTGCTGGGTGTGGTGGGCACGCTTGTAATCCCCGCGCTTGGGAGGCTGAGACAGGAGCATCGCACGGGTTCGAAGCCAGCCTCAGCTACTTAGTGAGGCTTTCAGCAACTTAGTGAGATCCTGTTTCCAAATAAAATATAAAAAAGTCTGGGAGTATAGCCTGGAGGTAGAGCGCCTCTGGGTTCCACCCCCAGTACCACCAAAAAAAACCCCCCAAAAAAACAAAAAACAAACTCTTCTACTTACTAAGATTAATACAAATGAAAATATCCTATTATATTCACCCTTTGTTGTATTAAAACTGATTTTATGCAGATTTGTATCTTCAGATGCTTTTGGCTACAAATAACAATAAGCAAACTCCAACTGCCACCAGCACCTGGGGTTCACTGTCCCCCGAGGCTGGTAGCTCCGCTTTTCTGATGCATCTTAGCTCCGCTTCCCTCTGTGCAGCAGGCAGGACTGGCAGCGGCAGTTCCAAGCTTCTCATTCAGACCTGACAATGTCCACAGAGAGAAAGGCTGCCTCTTCCTTGAAGCCTCTGTTAATCAGGGAGGGCCCTTCCAGAAGGTCTCTGCACTGGAGGCTGGACCACCTTGATTTCCTGCACACAACTGGACTATACATCCCAGGCTCCCTTGCAGCAGGTGTGGTCACGGGGTTAGGTTTTAGTCAAAGGAATTCACAGAATTCTTAAAAGTTCCCATGCCTCTCCACAGGCTAGAGGTAGAGGTGCCTCTAGCCTGGAAGGCAGCTGAGCCAGCCCGAAGGAGTTAGGAGGAGTCTTAACAATCAGAAACACCCATTTCATATTTTACATGAGCAAGAAATAAATTTTGAGCAGGGTATGGTGGTGCACACCTGCAATCCCAGCTATCTGGGATGCTGGAGCAGGAGGATAACGAATTCGAGTCCAGACTGGGCAATTTAAGTGAGTCTGTCTCAAAAACAAGATAAAATAAAGAAAAAAAAAACAAACAAAACAAGCAAACAAATGGAGCTGGGGGTGTAGCTCCACGATGCAGTGCTGGCTGAGCATGCAGAGGTCCTGGGTTCAATCCCTAGTACAACACACACACACATGAAAGAAGGAAAGAAGAAAAGAAAGGAGAGAGGGAGGAGGGAGGGAATGTCTTCCATGTTTAAGCCATTCTACATTTTGTGGGGATGTGTCTGTATTAAGTGCTAATAAGGCAGTATTAATTGCTAAAAAGAACAAGTTTTCATAGATAGGCAGACCAATAAAATTCTTTTCTCTGTCCCTAAGCTGTTAGCCAAGAGCTACAGACAAGGTTGACCTTGATCAGCTAAAAGTTGGCTGTTAGCCCAGCTGAACACTGAATGTTAAAACACACACCTACACTTAGAAGAATAATTATATAGACTCTCACAACAGTTTAGACTAAAGTTAAAAGATAAAAAGCAAGCTATGTTAATCCAATATTAATTACCAATAACACAAAACAATTATAGCTGGCCCGTGTGCCCTCCCTGCATGTATGGGGCAGCGAGGACATCTGAACGAACCAAGGCTCTGCAGGCAAGAAGGACAGCGTGGCGACTGCCTGATTGACTGAGCCAGCAGTGCGGTGGCCGCCCGGCGTTCAGTCTTCTGTCCTGAGTTGCACGGTGGAGTCGTGACTTTTCACAAACTCAAATGATATCAGTGAAGCAGACTTATCGATCAGGGACATGGCAGCAAAGAAATGCTTACTTGAGTGGGTAAGCGGAGGAGAGTTTAATAACAGGATGATTCACAGGGAGGCAGGGGTAGGGAGGCCAGGAATAGGTGGGGGGGAGCTTGACCAAGGGACAGGCCACAGCAGCAACCCAACCGTTTGCAAGGGAGTTGAAGGAATAGCTGCCCCGACTGACTTCCGTCTTCTCGTTTCTTCCTTCCTCGCACTACCGTATGAGAGGGTCTTCCCCCAGAGCCGGCCAGAGCCAGCTGGGAGCAGAGGACAAGGCTGCTCGCTAGTCTGAGTTACAGCATCACAGCAGGCGGAGAGAAGTGGGGAGTGGACCTAGAGGGCTTTTGTTGTTGTTGTTCAAAAGGGTCTCGCTGGGTTGCCGAGAGTCTTACTGAACTGCTGAGGCTTCCCTTGAGCCTGTGATCCTCCTGTCTCAGCCTCCCAAGTGCTGGGGTTACAGGCGTGCGCCAGCACAGCCGGCTCTTGTTGGCCTTGCCATCCTCATCCTCGATGGAGCAGGTCCTCCACCAGCCTCCACGGGCTCTAGTTCACCATCCCGGCTGTGTCGGAATGGGACCTCCTGACTGGTGAGCCATGTCCATCACCGATGCGCCACCTTCTTGGTCCTTAGTCACTGTCCCTTTAGTTTCCTGGTCAGTGACTTGACATGGCCTCCTACCGACAGTGTTAGCAGTGGCTTCTGTACACTTAGGGGCTATGATGAACAAGATAACATGGGATTAAAGAGAGCACAGGAGAAACGGCGCAATCAGCGGCCTGGCACATGAGACAGATGCGGCTGCTCCAGCGTGACCAGCATAGTGTTGTGTTTGTGGTACTGGGGATGGAACCCAGAGGCATTCTACCTCCGAGCTACATCCTCAGCCCTAGTTTTTATTCTTTATTTTGAAACAGGGTCTCACTGAGTTGCAAAGGGCCTCACTAAGTAGCAGAGGCTGGCTTTGAAGCTGTGTGATCCTCCTGTCTCAGCCTCCTGAATGCTGGGATTATAAGCGTGCGCCACCACACCCGGCTCTGGCATACTGTTTTACAGTAAACTTTTCTTTTCGTTCAGTGGTGTGCAGTAACAATAAAAAGCAAAGTATGGCACATACATTAAACAGCAACACAATCATTTACATAATTCTCAAGTGCCCTTCTCACTACAGGCAGATCGGTTTACATCAGCGACGCCGCAGTCACTCGGGCATTAGTAGGCCGTGCTATGAGCGTTTGAAAGTTCTCATGGGGGAGCAGAGGAAGCAGTGGTGTCCGGCAGGACTGCAAGCACTCACTGTCAATGAGCTCCACTGAGTGCTTACGCAGAAAGCTCCACTGGCATGGAGAAGACCAGGCTCTAGGCGTGAAAGTCACATTAAGGAAAGCTAATGCTCTACTTACCGGGTCCAGAGGTTTGGATCGGGCCCATGTCATCACCGTGGATAGTAAAATAAAGATCTTTCGCTTTTCAAAATGTTTGATTTCTTCATTCAGTGCTGTAGGGTGACAAAGCAGAGCAGCGGTTCTTTGGGCCCAATGCAGAACTTATTTTTTTGTGATCATATATGCTGTTAGTTTACAGTAATCCCAGTACTTGGGAGGCTGAGACAGGGGACCTTAGTTTCCAGGTCAGCCTCAGCAACTTAGTGAGAGCTTCAGCAACTCAGCAAGACCCAGTTTCAAAGTAAAAAATAAAATTGGGCTGGGAGTATAGCTCAGGGGTAGAATGACCCTGGGTTCAACCTCCAGTACCACCCCACCTTTCTCCCTCCTTTAGTCTGGTTTCTCTGGGCTCAGCTTAAAAGTTTAGCCCCTTCCTATGTCCTGGCCTGTGCTCTTAAATTAAAACTCTTGAGACCCAGTGTTCTCTGAAATAGAAGGGCTTATTGAGCCATTGTAGATGATAGCCAAGGAGGGACCAGAGCTAGAGACAAGTTCCGAATTACCAGCTAGAAGGCTAGGCAGCAGTTGGAAACAAGTCCACCAGATGTAAGAGCCAAGGAAAGCATAAACTATATTGAAGTTACACACTGGCTATGGATAAGAGGGCTGGGCCAACCCTAAGTGCAGAAGTTTGGGGGTGGGAGGACAATCCACAAAGAGAAAAATTTAGCTGAGCCCAGTGGCACACATCTGTAATTCCAGCACTTAGAAGGCTGAGACAGGAAGACTGCAGAGTCGAGGCCAGCCTCAACAACTTAATGATATCCTTTTGAAAAACAAAAAAATTTTAAAAAGGACTAGGGGATGTAACTGGAGATAGATTGCTCCTGCGCTCAATCCCAGCACCAGAAACAGAAAAGAACTTGTTGGTCCTGGATTGGTTGGGGCTAGTCCTCCAGAAAGTTTGTACTGAAACAGGAGACCAGGGGTTTAAGTCAAGGTTTCAACACATACCCAGGAATGTGGAACAGGCTTTTGTGTCAGCGGATCACCTTCCCCATCTCTTCCCCCAGCCCCTCTACCTTTTTACTTCACTTTGGGCCGTCTCAGAATCTTCTCTTGTGGGTCTTTTCTTTATTTGGCTGACTGGTGATAGGAACTCTCACATGATGAGACAGTCCTAATATTATCTCAGGGGAAGAAACTGGGGTACAATTTGCCCTGAATCGTGGAGCGACGTGATGGGGATCACAGTCCTCCAGTCCAGGGAGCCGGCCTGCCAGGCTAGGCTCTCCCCACTAGACCACCTGACCAGCTATATGGAAAATGAAGCAGGTTGGATATGGGGCAATGAAGGCCCCAGATCAGAGTTAAGCCCTCTTCCAATTTCACAAAGGGCAGCCCTGTCTAGCTTACGCCATTGTGGAAGGAAGTAATTTGGGTTGTGCCCACCCCTTCCACTCCGACTGGTGGGTGGAGGGCAGCCTGTGCCTTGGGTCTGGGGTCTGGGATGGAGAATTCACTAAGAACGCTGGATTAGGAACAACCTATACGGATGGGTCTGTAGAACAGTTGTGGGAGGAAAAGTGAGGACTTCACTCCCAAAGGTCTTGCCGCACATTTATGCAGCTGGGGTGCAGCTGGCAAGCATGTCCACTAAAATATTCTTCACCTTCTAGAATTTTCCAGAAAAGAAGTAAGCTATAAAGCGAGGTCAATTAAATTGTCAGAGGGTCTGAGCGCTACAGCTGCCGTAGATATTTTTAGTCTCAAGAGGTGATTCCTCAAACAACAAGCACAACAATGAGATGCTGACATCTTGGGTCTAATAAATATCTGGATTTCTACCCTAAGGTGAGCAAGTACTATTGAATTGATCCTAAGAACACTGTGTTCACATATTCATCCCAACTTCAAATGCTAATTTTAGTTCCTATTTTTATTCTAATAACAAAATTGTGCCTTCAGTTTAATTTTGTTCTTTTAAAAACCTTTCTGCTCTGCTCTGCTTCAGACTGGTGTCTGTTGTGAATACTTGACACACTTTGAGGTCCTCTAACTGGGTCATCCATTTTGCTTATATTTAAAATGGGTCTAAAACGATCAGCCTACTCCCCTTCTGAATACCACCCGTATCCATATGCACGACTATGTTTTCATTTCTGAGCTGGGGAGGCTGAGATAGGAGGACCGCAGGTTCAAAGTCAGTCTTTCGACTTAGTGAGGCTCTCAGCAATCTAGTGAGACCCTGTTTCCAAAGAAGAAATACAAGTGAAGCTTAGAGGTAAAATGCCTTTGGGTTCAATCTTCAGTATAAATATATATTTTTTCAAAACTTGTTCTTTTCTCCTGTGATATCTTGCCTTCCTTTCATAGTATTGGTGAAAAGCAAGGTAGAAGAAAGACATCTAAAAATAAGTTAATAAAACATTATCAAAGAGTAATATGGAGTTGAGCATGGCGGTATACTCCTGTAATTCCAAGCCTTGGGAGGTTGGGATAGGAAGATCACAGGTTCGAGGACAGCCTCAGCAACATCACAAGACTCTCAGTAGCCTAGCATGACCCTGTTTCAAAATGAAATAATAATAATAATAATAATAATAATAATAATAAAAATGGATGGTGTAGCTCAGAGGTGGAATGCCCATGTGTTCAATCTCAATTCCCAGCAACACAAAAAGGAAAAAAAAAAAGTAATATGGCCTGGCCTGGTGTAGTGGGGCATGCCTGTAATCCCAGCAACTGGGTAATTTGAGGCAGAAGGATCACAAGTCCAAGCAAGACTCAGTCTCAAAATAAAAAATAAAAAAGAACCGTGCTATAGCTAGGTAGTAAAATGCTCTTGGAGCAATCTCGGCATGGTGGCATATACATATAATCCCAGCATTTGGGAAGCTGAGACGGAAAGATCGTGGTTTGAGGACAGCCTCAGGTACAACTTAGTGAGGCCCTCCGCAACTTAGTGAGATCGTTTTAAAATAAAAAAAAAAATAGGGCTTGGGGTATATCTGGAGGGTAGAATGCCCCTGGGTTCCATCCCCAGTACTGGAAAAAAAAAAAAAAAGCTCTTGGATTTAATCCCAAGTACTGCAAATAAATAAATAAATAAATAAATAAATAAATAAATAAATAGCTGGGCATGGTGGTGCACACTTGCAATCCCAGCATTTGGGAAGCTGAGACAGGAGGCTCGTGGGCAGCCTCAGCTACTACTACTTAATGAGGCCCTTTGCTACTCAATGAGACCCTGTTTCAAAATAAAGAATAAAAAATAGGGCTGGGGGTGTAGCTCTAAGGTAGAATGCCCCTGGGTTCCATCCTTAGTACTACAAAAAAGAAAAAAAAAAGAGAAAGCAAAAAAGAAAGAAAAAGAAAGTAACACTTATCTATTATAAAAAACCAAATAAGAACGTGCTTCAGGTTAAAAGGCAAAGTTGCCAGCTCAATTCTCCCTGCTCCCATCAAGCCCGTGGGCACCAGGAGACTCTGCTAACTGACTCGCTATATTTTCTTACACACAAACACCCTGTAGATCAAGAAACGATGTAATTTAGTTAAAACTTTTCCTCCAAATAGAGAAGTAAAAATTTCTTCTTATGGAAAGCTTTTTCTTAGAATGCAAAAGACAGCAGCGAGACATCTGCTACACTTAAAGCCCAGGAAAGGGCACACGATGTCTCAGTGTGGGTCCGACTATGTTCCCTTAAGGGCTGCGGAGTGGTCCCTATTGAGGGCTGAGGCTTCATGGTTAGTGCT
Organism: Muscardinus avellanarius; assembly: GCF_963383645.1. Lineage (NCBI taxonomy): Eukaryota > Metazoa > Chordata > Mammalia > Rodentia > Gliridae > Muscardinus > Muscardinus avellanarius. The sequence goes on along the minus strand of NC_137798.1, from coordinate 99,488,263 downwards.
TGAGTTCACAAGCAAAGACTTGAGTTTGTTCACTGTTCCCTCCAGAGGCTCCTGCGTTAAAGCTTGGTGTCCAGCAGGTGGCACTGTTGGGAGGTGGCGGGCCTCCTGGATGGAAGGTCACTAGGGCTTGTCCTTGAGGGGACAGTGGGACCCCGCCCTGCCTTAGCCCTCTCTGCTTCCACACTGCCTTGGGTCAAGAGCTGTGCTCGACCCCACTCTGTCCACCATGATGCTCTGCCTGGGCACCTGCCAAGTGCCCATGGACTGAAACTTTTGAAACGGAATAAAAAGAAAATTTTCCTCTTTTTTAAGCTGTTTTTTTCAGCTATTTTGTCACAGCAATGGAAAGCTGACCAATGTGAGGGCCACCCATGAAGCCTTTTCTTTTAGGTGATGGGAAATGAACCCAGGCCCTTGTATGTGAAGTCATTTTTGGAAAAGAAGGAGGAGGGTAGAAAAGAAATGCAGGGAACCGCTGTTCTTTACTCAAGGCTCTAATATGCTTTTTTTTTTTTTTTTTTTTTTTGGTGGTACTGGGGTTCCTGGAAGCCCTTCTACTTCCGGGCTACACTCCCAGACCTATTTTTACATTTTTATTTGGAAACAGGGTCTCCTAAGCCAGCACGCGCGGCGGGTTCGAACCTACGCGATCCTCCTGTCTCTGCCTCCCAAGCACGGGGATTACAAGCATGCGCCACCACGCCCGGCTCTAATATGCTTTTTTAATTTTGAAAACTTTCCAGGTTTTATTTCAGAAAAAAATATAAAAAATTTAAAGAATGTTGCAAGCATGCCTTATGTGAAAAATCAGTTTTCAAAGATGGGCACTAAATAAAAGTGCTCAATAAAGGTTAGCTCCAATTATTATTCTAGGTAATACCATTATATATCATGTTTAAGGTTTTTTTTTTTTTTTTTTTTGCGGGTTTGGAGATGGGACCCAGGGGCATTTGACCTCTGAGCTACACCCCCTGCCCTACTTTTTATTCTTTATTTTGAAACCAGGTCTCACTGAGTTGCAGAGGGCCTAAGTAGCTGAGGCTGTCCATGAACCGCGATCCTCCGGGTCTCAGCCTCCTGAATGCTGGGATTACAAGCGTGCGCCACCATGCCCGGTTTTATATTCTTTATTTTGAAAGCGGGTCTCACTGAGTTGCAGAGGGCCTCACTAAGTAGCTGAGGCTGTCTTCAAACTGAGATCCTCCTGTCTCAGCCTCCCAAATGCTGGGATTACAAGCGTGTGCCACCACGCCTGGCTATGTTTAAGTATTTGTAAAGGAACAAGCTGTGGAAAGTAAGCTTTTTTATGGTACTGGGGACTGAACCCAGGGGCATTCTACCTCTGAACCTGGTCTTATTTTATTTTTATTTTGAAATAGTGTCTTATTAGGTTGATGAGAATCCCACTATTTGCTGAAGCTATCCTCGAACTTGTGATCCTCCTGTCTCAACCTTCCAAGTACTGGGATTGCAAGTGTGTGCCACCACATTTGGCTGAAGTAGGCTTAAACATGTTCTGTTCCAAAAAGACACAGTGTTCATATTTTCCATTTGTGTCTTACTGAATGAAATGTAGGCACAGAGTGATGAATGAGAAATTGAACATCCTAAGTTCCTGGGGAATCCTAAAAATCTGCAGACGATACTTTTCTGACACAATTTCTCTGAGTGTGGTACAGTCATTCCTAGGTCTAATTCCATTTCTTTGAAATTAAGCCCCAATACAGCTATGTTGTTGATCTAATTTGAGGGTTGGCAAAGTACTACCTGTTTTTATAAATAAAGTTTTATTGGATTTCAGCCCGTCCACTTTCATGTTGCTTAGCTGTTTCCCTATATTGGTAGAAGAGTTGGCTCACAAAGCCGAGAATATTGACTATTTAGCTCTTTATATTAAAAAAAAAAAAAACCTTTGCAGACCTTTGATCTCAAACAAAAATATCAAAGGCCTTGGAATGAAAGGTACTAGCTGTCCTTTGGGCTGCCCTAGTCTAGAACGACTATTAGGAAAAGATGTTTCACGTTCTCCTTTGACTGAGCCTGGAGGGGCAAATCACAAGGTGCTGACACCGCCGTGTCTGTTGGAGCCGAGGCCCTTCGAGTTCAGAGCTCATTTCATTCTTCCGGGCATCTTTAAAGCAGAAGCATTCTCTACGCTTCCTCCCTGGCCTTAGTCACCATGGAACATTTACTGAATTGCCTTGAATTCTTAGTTAGAAATAGTCCCTTTCCAGCTGGGTGTGGGCGTACACTTGTAATCCCAGCATTTGGGAGGCTGAGACAGGAGGATCGTGGTGATGGCCAGCCTCAGGTACTTAGTGAGGCCCTGTGCAACTCAGTGAGACCCTGTTTCAAAATAAAGAATAAAAAAGAGGGCTGGGGGTGCAGCCTGGAGGTAGAATGCCCCTGGGTTCCACCCCCAGACCTGCAAAACAAAACAAAAGAAAAAAAGAAAAGAAAAGAAAAGAAATAGTCCCTTTCCTCATCGTCATCTTGTGCGTGTGCATAGCTGTCCTGTGGGCCTGCTCCCCTGTCTTCCTCCAAGGTTTCTGAGCACGCCTTAGGTTTCTTGTGTGACTACCTGTGCCACTAGGCTGTTAAAGTCCCTTTCTTCTGTCCTCGTATCATCTCAATACCTTCAACCCCGCTTCTTTAATTAATGCCTGTGGAATGAATCAAGGTTGAATTTTGAAAGTTAATGCTTCATTATTTTCAGTGATTAAAAATATTCCATTTTCAGCCGGGCGTGGTGGCGCGCACTTGTCATCCCAGCATTTGGGAGGCTGAGACAGGAGGATTGCGGTTCGCAGACAGCCTCAGCTACTTAGTGAGGCTCTTTGCAACTCACTGAGACCCTGTTTCAAAGTAAAAAAGACTAAAAAGATAGAGCTGGGGTGTAGCTCAGAGGTAGGATGCCCCTGGGTTTCATCCCCAGTACTCCGCCCCCCCCCCAAAAAAAATGGAGTTTCTGGGGCTAGAAGCGATGTCACTGACCGGAGACCGCCCAGATGGCTTCCTCTGCTTGCTGCGAGCTCTCGGTGATGTTATAAATGATGACGTCGCACTCCAGCAGGCGCATGAGGAGGTCTTCCCGAGAGATGGTCTGCAGAGAAAAGTGATGGGCCTTTGCAGGGGACCCTAATAAGGGCACCTTAACATGGAGGCAGTGACAACTTTCACATTAGATGCGCCCCTATGGAAGGGTCCCCACAGGAACGTCCGCAGGAGGATTTCTCCTTAAGAGGAAACCTGGACTCTCTTCAGTGTGGAGTTCTCAAGTAATAATAATAAAAAAAAAAGGTTTGTGGAAACAGCCCAGATCAGATGACTTTAAAACACTGCGAAATGGTCTTAGGTTCTGTATCTGCATGCTGTTTTAACTCTTGTTCATGAGGGAGGCATTTATTTATTTATTTATTATTAATTAACCAATTTATTTATTTATAGTACTGAGGATGGAACCCAGGGATATTCTGCCTCCGAGCTACACCCCCAGCCCTCTTTTTCATTTTTTATTTTTTGAAATAGGGTCTCGCTGAGTTCCAAAGGGCCTCACCAAGTAGCTGAGGCTGTCCGAGAACCATGATCCTCCTGTCTCAGCCTCCCACGTGCTGAGATTAAAAGCATGTGCCACCATGCCCGGCTAGGAATGAAAACTTTTAATGGTTAAAAATGCACAGTTCTAGCTGGGCATGGTAGTAAGAAAGGAAGATCCTAAGTGACTCTTTGGGAGGCTGAGACAGGAGGATCGCAGGTTCGAAGCTAGCCTCTTAGAAACTTAGTGAGACCGTTTCCAAATAAAAATTAGGTCTGGGGGCATAGCAGAGAGGTAGAAGGCCCCTGGGCTCCATTCCCAGTACCACACACATGCAGAAAAGGACAGTTCTAGCCAGGTGTGGTGCTGCACGCCTGTTATCACAGTACTTGAGAGGCCGAGGCGGGCTGATCACAGGTTTGAGGCTAACCTCACCAACTTATTGAGATCCTGTTTCAAAATAAAAAAAAATAAGGGGTTGGTGGTATGGCTCAGAGGTAGGATGACCCTGGGTTCAATCCCCAGTACCAAAAAAAAAGTATGGTTCTGTTCAGTTGTGGTGGTACACGTCTGTAATTCCGGGACTTGAGGGGCTGAGACAGGAGGATCACAGGTTCAATGACAGCTTCAGCAACTTAGTGAGGTCCGCAGCAATTTAGGGAGACGTTTCAAAATAAAAATTTAAAAAAGGGCTGGGGTGTAGCTTGGAGGTAGTGTCCCTGGATTCAATCCTTAGCCCCCCAAAACAAAACCAAAACAGTAAAATTCACTCTTCCATTAGACAAAAATAGCTCTGGTGATCACTGGGCTTTAACCAGTCACCCAGTGCTGCCTGGCTGCCGTGCTCCCTGACTGGTACAGTCCCATAGGTGAGTAATGAGCAGACCATTGGCTTAGTGGTAGAGCACTTGCTTAGCATGGATAAGGCCAGGGCTAAATTCCTCAGAATTGTAAAAAAATCCAAAACCAAAAATAAAACCAAATTAAGACAAACAAGGTAACCATAAAGGGGTCCTGGGTTTCCAAAGCAGGCTTTACATTTGTTTTTAATCCTAGTGTTCTGAGCATCAGATATTCTCTAGCGCTCTGACCATTTACATTAAAGCACAACCTTCCAGATCAAACTTGGTAGCTTACTGAACAACTTGGCAGGAGAACCAGGGGAGAGGAGAACTTTGTTGAATTCAACAGCACACACTAATTTCTCCAGCCCAGTTCCTTAAGTCTTTTTGCATGCATCTGCATTAATTAGCTAGGGTTATTGTAACAGAGTGCAATAAACAGAGAGGCTTAAAGAACAGAAATGTGTGGTCTCAGGTAAGGCCAAGGTGTCAGCAGATTTCGTTTCTTCTGCGGGATACTAGAGAGAACACGCTCCAGGCCCCCTCCAGCCCCTCGGGTTGCTGGAGATCAGCGGAATTCCTTGGCTTGTAGGTGCACCACTCTGATCTCACCTTGAGGTTCTCATGGCCTTCTCCTTGTGTTCAAATTCCTCTCTTCACAAGGATGCCAGGCATACTGGTTTATGGGCTTACCTAGTGACCTCCTCTTAACTTGATTTCCTCTGTCTCCAATCAGGGCCCATTTTGTGGTCCTATAAAGTAGAACTTCAATGGACCTTTTTGGGATGAGGATAAAATTCAGTCCATAATATCAGCTGTTCAGGACCTAAGTGGACCGAATGTGTAAGAGGGAAGACGCTCTGATGAGGCCAGTCCAAACGCTGATGTTTACCTTACCAGGAGCGTGGCGATGTGAAAAGACTCCGCTCTTCTGTTACACCTGGGGCTGATCTAGATTTGGGAACATCACATGGAGGACAGGCAGAAAGAACTTGGGAAGAATAACAGGAATGGAAAATGTATGCTTGAGACATGGTCCAGAAGAAAAAAGAGACGGTATCCACGATTCCAGCCAGGAAGAGCAAGCGAGGCTGGGCCCCAAGATCACGCACACTTATTAAACTACAGTGGGATCGATTTAGGATGAAACAGGCTCTTTTTTAAGAAGCAGCACTGTCCTGACTACATTTGTGCTACATTTATTTATTCATCCAAAAAACAGCTGGCTTTGCTCTTAACCCTATAATAATAATAGTTATTATTAATAATTATAATTTATAATATATTTATATAATTATAATTTATAATATATTATATATAACATAATATATAATATATAAATATATAATAAATAATAAAATATAATTTATGGTATAAATTATATTTATAACATATTTATAATAATTAATAATAATTATGGGGCATCGTGTATACATATGTGTTTTGGGGAAAATGTTTAGCAAATAAAGAACAAGGACACAACTAACCACATATGACACCTTTGTACCAATTAGAAAAAGCCAGTCTGTTCTTGGTGGGAAATTAGAAGAAGGTATCCCTCTGGGGTGCAGTGCAGCCAGCAGAGCAGGCTGGTTTTCAGCCCCCACCTTCCTGCCTTGGCCAATGCCCGTGTATAGTGTACCAACTGCATAGCCTTACCAGGCAGCCCCCAGTGTGGAAAGGGCTCTCCTAGAGGTACACATGGGGTTCAATACACTAGAAGGAGGATGTGGTTATGTCTCGCAGGAGTTGACATTTGAGTTGAGTCAGAAGGATACGCATGAGGCTCGCTGGCAGAACACGGAATGCCCAGGGAATAGGTGGGGCTTTGCTGAGCCAACCAGAGGCAGCCTTCACAACCTGGAGCAGCCTGATGCCGGCCGGCCTCGACTCTCCTCCCGTTCTGCCAGGCTCGCTTCGGTCTTTCCCTTGGCTGCCCACACCCAGGCTCTCGCTGTCCTGGTACTTTTTATTCAAAGCACCCTCCACACTTTCCCAAGTGCCCCCACCTGCGTGCTCCTCCTTCCCTGGCCAGGCCCGCTCAGCCCTGAAGGCTCAACCTGGCCTCCTGTAGATCGCAAGCTCCCCAGCAAGGCCATCTGCAGGGGCGCGTGCTGAGGGAGGCCCCGGGGTCTGGGGAGTGGAGGGAGCTTAGGGGCCTCACCCTGCTCGGCAGGTTCAAAGCTTCATTTGCCTGGATCTGTAGGTAAGACTGAGAACGTGTCACCTGTGCCTTTCAGGTGCTGCCGTGTGCATCTTCTTGTCACCATGTTCACGGTCCTGCTGCGGAGGCCCTGCTGGGTCACAAGCTCCAAGTTCATCTCTAGATCCTCGGGGAACTCTTGAAGATGGGCCGAGGCTCCCATGTCCAGTGGGGACATGGGCGGTCAGGTGAGTGAAGAGCCCACAGCTTTGGTGTGGGGGAGTGCAGGTGAAAGTTACAATAATATATGTACATAAATGTATATATGTATTTGGTGCTGGGGATTGAGCCCATGGGCTCAATCTACCTCTGAGCTACAACCCTTCCCATTCTTTTTTATTTTTTTTTATTTTGACACAGGGTTTTGCTAGATTGCTAAAGTCTCAGGCTGTCCTCCAACCTGCAATCCTTCTGTCTCGGCCTCCTAAGTACTGAAATTATGAGTGTGTACCACCACACCCAGCCAATAATAATTTTTTAAAGTTTTATTTGTAATGGACACATAGTAATTGTACCAGTTTATGGGGTAAAGAGCTAAATATTTTTCTTTCTTTCTTTTTTGGCACTGGAGACTAAGCCAGGGACATACCCCCCTGCTCTATTTTATTTTTTGAAACATGGTTCACTAATTGGCTGGGGCTAGCCTTGAACCTGCGATTTTCCTGTTTCAGCCTCCCAAGTACTGGGGTTACCGGTACCTATGGGCTCTGAGTTAAATCTCGAAGGAGTAGGACTGGCTGGGCAAAGAGAGGGGGCTATTCCAGGGTACCGTGTAGGCAAAGCTGTGTGGCAGAGTTCAGAGAGTAACAGAGCAGGTGGAGGGAGGACTTAGGCTGGGAGGGGAAGCAGGCCCTTCCCACGCTATGGAAATGTCCCCACATGCATGGTGTAGAATTTGTCACACGGAGGCAGCACTGTTTCTCAACAAAACAGAGACACACTGGAGTGCTGTTGCCGAATGGCTTATGGTCCAAGGCTATTTTTCTGGTGTAGATGATACCTCCGTGGTGGTCCAGAGTTGTCTTGAGTAACACGGGCCACAAAGATACTTTGAAGCACAGCAGAGCCAGGCGTGGTGGCACACACCTGCAATCCCAGTACTTGGGAGGTTAGGACAGCAGGATCGCAGGTTTCAGGACAGCCTCAGCAACCTAGTGAGACCCTATTTCCAGCCAAAAAATAAAGAGCGCTAAGGGTGTAGCTCTGAGGTCGAATGCCCCTGGATTCCATCTCTGATACCACAAAAGAAACCCCCCAAACCAAAAACAAACAAACAAACAAAAAAACCCCCTGTCAATGTTAACAACACACCGTGAAGGTGTTGGAAGTAAGACTGTAGCTTTAAATCTTAAAAACCCCATGACGGTCCTTATCTTTACCCTGAAGGTCTGTGCAGTATATATTAAAGCATCTATGTCTAGTTAATTGTGCATACAGGTTTTGTATGTATTTGTATGTACCTGAGTGTATTTTTAGACTGATCGAAGAAATCTAGAAAAAGATATTGTTCCAAACCCAATGACAATGGCTAGCGTCCAGGTGCTACCCATCAACCTGCTAATGTCAACCCGAAGGTTCTAAGAAGAACCAGACCCTTGCTTCCTGCTCTGTGCGCCAAAATCAAGGGAACCCAACTCACTGGACTGGATCCCCCCTCAAGTTTTCCACTGGCAACGTTTCCTTTAAGCGAGGAGCCCTGCACTCCCAAAGCTTCCCCCTCACCCCGGAGATGGCCATGTTCTCTCTTGAATGTGTATTTCTTACTTTCCTAAATAAACTTCCGTTCATCTCTCTGACTGGCTTGTGCTGAATTCTTTCCCATCACATAAGCCAAGGCCCCGGCAGATCCTGAGCCGAGGAAGCGACTCTCTCCATGGCAGACTTACCGAGTACGTCTCCACGGCGAAGTCGGGCCTGGCGCTGTCTGGCCTGGAGAGGGTGCCCACGATCTGGAACGTCCCTTCCTTCAGTTTGACTGAGGAGGCTTCCCGGGCAGCTGGCCTGTTCTCATCTTCCTCTTCTTCTTCTTCTTCTGTAATTTCTTCAAGTGAAGCCCCAACTACACAGTTAGACAGAAACTGCAAAACAAAACAAAACAAAAAACCCAGATATGTCCCAAATACTTAGCGCAAATCAGAGTAAGGGCAGTTCGGTGAATGATAATTCCAAAAACTAATCTTAGCCGGGCAGGGTGGAGCATACCTGTAATCCTAGTACTTAGGAGGCTGAGACAGGAGGATCATGGGTTTAAGACCAGCTTCAGCAACTTAGGGAGACCCTGTTTCAAAAAAAAAAAAAAAAAAAAGCTGGGTGTGGTGGTCCACACCTGTAATCCCAGTACTTGGGAGGCTGAGACAGGAGGATCGCAGGTTCACGGCCAGCCTCGGCTTCTTAGCGAGGCCCCTCCTCAATCTAGTGAGACCCTGTTTCAAAATAAAGAATAAAAAAATAGGGCTAGGAGTGTAGCTCAGAGGTAAAATGCCCCTGAGTTCCATCCCCAGTACCTAAAAAAATTAATAATAATAATAAAAAAATAAAACAGGACTGGAGATGTAAGTTTGGGGTAGAATGCTTCTGGGTTCAATTCCCAGTACCCAAACAAAATAATCACAGAATCCTAATTACTCTCCGGAGAGCTTGCTGGGCTGACACGATGCAGCAGACGCTCTGCATATCCTCATCTCCTTTAAGTTCATGTCATTCCTAGGACAGCACAGTGCAGCGGGTACCGGGATGACTCTCACTGGACGGGCGAGGACCTCGGGCTCAGGGAGCTTCAGTAACTTGTTCTAGGAAGCTTCTCTGCTCTAACACACAACAGGCAGAGCCGGGCTCCTGGGAAAATGTTTAACCAGCTGTCTAATTGAAGCACACGAATGTAAAATGATTTGCTTAGGCAATTTAAAAATGTCTCATAAGCTACATTTTTTTTTTTTTTTGGTACTGGGAATTAAATCCAGGGGCATTCTACCCTCACTGTGTATCTCACTGAAGGCCAGGCTGTGCCCGTCCGGGTTTATCTCACTGGAGGCCAGGCCGTGCCCCTCCCGGTTTATACGAACCTGGGCAAGTCCCTCCCTCCCCTGAGCCTCAGTTTCTCCTGGGAAGGAACCGGGGCTGGGCCTGCGAACTCCAAACACTTGGGCTTCCAGGTGGTAGTACTTGTCTCGGTTGCAGACGGAGCCCTGGACGTGGGAACTCCCTTAGGAGGCCTCGACCCAGCCAGGTTGCGGGCCCCAGGAGCTGGGAGGTGAGGGTTGGGAACTGGCTCTGGGTCCCGCGGCTCACCTTCCCGATGTTTCTGCTGCTGTAGGTGTCCAGCAGGTTTATGAACACTCTCTGGATCCGGGTAACTTTCTCTATCGGGGCAGCAGCATCCTCTTCTTCAGTCATCTTGGGAGCTGCACTGGTCGCTAAGGGGAAAGAGTCCCCCGGTTGCTAAGGAGGCGGGTCCGGGGAAGGTGGGAGGGTCAAGCTCTCCGGGGGCGGGGCTCGGGGAGTGTCGGGTGTGTCATAGCTGGGGGCTGGGAGTGGGCGTGGCTCTGGGGCTGAGGGATGCTTTCCGGGAGGGGGCAGGCTCGCCGGGGCGCTCTGTGTGGTCCACCTGGCTGGGCCCCGAGCTGAGCGAGGTGTGCTGGGCAGGGGCGTGCCGGGAGGAGCTTCAGGGAAGGGGCGGAGCCAAGGCGCGGGTGTGGCTCGGCTTGGTGGGGCGTGCAGGCGGGGATTGGCTCGGGCTCTGGGCGGAGCGTACTTGGCGGGGGCGTGGCGCAGGCTTGGGCGAGGTGTGTCGGGATGGGCGTGGCTCTGGAACTGGGCGTGGCATATCTGGCGGGGGCGTGGCTCGGGCTCTGGGCTGGGCGAGCTGGTTGCTTGGTCCAACCAGCTCCGGGGCTTCGGAGTTGTTGAAGTAGTTTTTGAAAGACTTCTAGGGGTAGGGTGGGACTGTTTGTTGCCCAGGAATTACTCGTTTACAGAGGGATACAACTGAGACTCGACTTTCTTTCGAAAGTTTGCCCAAGGCAGTTGCTGAATTCAACCTAAAAATTAACTTGTTTTATTACGGGATGTCGGAGGTTGTGGTGGATTGTGAATATGTTCTGTACTTCAGAATAGCCTGATTATACCGCAGTATTTTTGTTTTAAATATTAACTTACTGAGCCCGACGTGGTAATACCACTACTTGGGACTGCAATCGCAGTACTTGGGAGGCTGAGACAGGAGGATCGTCCCGGCTCGAAGCCAGCCTCAGCTACTTAGTGAGGCTCTCAGCAACTTAGCGAGACCCTGTTTCCAAATTAAATATAAAAAACAGGTCTGAGAGTGTAGCCCGGAGGTAGAAGGCCCCTGGGTTCCACCCCCAGTACAACAGTGTGTGGCACTCGGGATTGAACCCAGAGGCATTCTACCTCCGAGCTGCAGCCCGTCTTATTTTTAAACAGGGTGTTCTAGGTTGATGAGTCTCACTACGTGCTGAGGCTGTCCTTGAACCTGCAATCTTTCCTGTGTCAGTCTCCCAAGTACTGGGATTACAGGCCTGTGCCAACATGCGTGGCTCTCACCCTGTGTTTTCTCCTCTGTCTCCTTTTAAATACTGGTCACTTCAAAATAAATGGAGATAACCCAGGATCTCCAGACCACTTGGAGGCCGTGGGCTGTCAGGGACTCAGGAGATTTTCGACCTTTGAGTTCCAGCTCTGAAGCTACTGGGCTTCTGGGCTTCTGTGGCTACTGGGACCAATCTCTTAACTTTCCCCAGGCTATTACATAGGCTGTAAAACAGGTGTGGTGCCACCAGCTTAACGGGGCTGTTAGGGTTAAATGACATACAAACACATTTTCTAGGCAATCTCTAAAGGTGAAATTGCTGCTTGTTTTTGGCCGAGGCCGAGGCAAGCTTCTGACTTGTAGCCTCTTCATTCAGTCCATCTTTTCAGGGGCTGGGATGTGATTCAGAGGTAGAGATCGCTTGCCAAACATGCCTGAGGCCATGGGTTCCAAGCTTAGCATTAAAAAAAGAAAATATAAAAAAGGCACTTTCCATTTTTTTGGCTTCTTCTTCATTTTCTTTTTTATACATGTCTCACTAAAACTTCGATAAATAACACTTTGAAAAATTTGCAAACTCATGTTCAGTTGGGAACGATTTTCTCACTGCACAAGAAACTGCTGCCAGTTGAAAAATTAAAAATGCTCACGCGAGGCCAGTGCAAAATTCAGCGTTTTTTCAAATGACTTCTCAGTTCACTCAACCCATTTTCAAAGTTTTAGTTCCTGAATATTGCTAGGCAGTTAGGAAGGCAAGTACTTTTGAGTTAGCTAGTCGATGACATTAATTTACCTTTGTTTCATTCTTACTGCTTACACTATCAGGTAAATGAGCTAGTTCCATAATGACAAAGCTATGGGTCCCAGCTTATATTCATATTGGTGGGTTATGGAAGGAGAACCTACTCAGTCAGTTATACCAACGAACCTATCTTTCATTATTCTTCCCCTTCTTCAAAATCAGCCCATATATAATCACAAAATTCATGACTTTAATTTACTGTGTGGAGTCGGTCAACTCTACTGCTCACAGGTGGGCCACTGAGCAAGTTCCTTAGGTATCCAAGGCTCAGCTCTGCCATTCCTAAAACAAGGGGAAGGGAGAGTTCTGAAGTCATCGTGGCGCCTTTTGGTATGTTTTTCTATCTGGTTCCCTTGCAACAACCCAACAGTATATTCTATTTCTTGGTACTAGAGATTTTTGTACTCTATTTACTTATTTTTTGTGATACTGGGGATGAAACCTTGGGCTTTCTACTTCCAGGCTACATTCCCAGACCTGTTTTATATTTTATTTGGAAACAGGGTCTCCCTAAGTTGCTGAGAGCCTCACTAAGAAGCTGAGGCTGGCTTCGAACCTGCGTGATCCTCCTGTCTCAGCCTCCCAAGTGCGGGGGTTACAAGCGTGCGCCGCCACGCCCGGCTAGGATTGTACTTTATTTTTAATGATTGTACCCAAATTTTAATCACTGGATATTTTCCATCAAGAGTCTCATACATGAGAGGTTAACTCCTGAGATATATACCCCCAACCCTATTTCAGGCAGGATCTTGCTGAGTGGTCCACCCTGGCCTTGAACTTTTGATCTGGCTGCCTTGGCTTCTCCAGTAGCTGAGGTCTTAGGTTTTCCCCATTTCTGCCTTTTATGTTTCTAATTCCTGGAGAAAGGATGGTGCAGTGTTAGGTGCAACAAGCTAATAAGTACACCACTAGCAGCAGACCTGCTGTGTGGGACGTTTACTATTGATCCTGGCCTGGAGGAAAGGTAGGGGCTGCCTCTACTGTATTCTTCTCCCCGCCTCAACTTTTATTTCTGGTGCTGGAGTCTGAACCCAGGTCTCACGCTAAGCATGAGTCGTGCTTCTGAGCTACAACCTGCAGCTCTGCATTCCCCCCTAATTACCCATACAACCTAATATGGGAAATATAACAGCATAAAGAAAATGAGCCTGGCGTGGTGGCGCACGCTTGTAATCCCCGCACTTGGGCGGCGGGACAGGAGGATCGTGCAGGTTCGAAGCCAGCCTCGCTGGCTTAAGAGACGCTGTTTCCAAATAAAAATATAAAAAAATAGGTCTGGAGTGTAGCCTGGAGGAAGAAGGGCTTCCAGGAACCTCACCTAATGGTGACTATTAACATTTTGTAGTATTTTATTTTTTAATCTTCTGTTGTACATATTTTGAAGATAAATTACAATTTGCAGCTTTATATATTTTTTATATGTAGCATACTTTTTCCCCATTGCCATTCCCCACAATTTTTATCATTTCATATTCCCCATCAAAACGCTCAAACATAATATACCACTCTTTTGAGCCTTGCCAGTTTCTCATTACAGAACACGGGCCGCTTTGTACTATCACTGGTTGGGTCATTCCCTAAGCTAGGTTGGTGGCTAGAATATCATCAGTTCACAAGTTGTAATTTTGTAAAGGCTCTATTACCAACATTTCTTCATTATGTTCTCCAACAAAATGTAAGGGTGCTCCTCACTAAATCCTGGTATTTATAGAGAAATCACAAGATTATTAGGTAAAATGACCAAATTACTTTAAAATTTCCTTTCTTATATTACTAGATGGATTGAACATCTTTTTCCTTTCTCTCTCTCTCTTTTTTTTTTTTTGTAGGTGTTGAACTCATAGGCATTCCACCTCTGAGCTACATTCCCAGCCCTATTATTATTATTTTTTTTTTAATTTTGAAACAGGGCCTCAGTAAATTGCTGGGGCTCTCCTAGAACCTTTGATCCTCCGGTCTGAGCGTTTCAAGTACTAGGATTATAGGCTGGCTGTTATCTAACATCTTTCAAGTGGTCATGGGACATGTACTTTTTTTTTTCTGTTTGATTATATCATTTGCCCATTGTTTTCCCTTTCTTTCTTTCTCTCATTGATAACTTTATGAAGTTATTTTCTTAGAGGACCATTCTTCTCTCCTTTTCCTTTAAAAGTGAGATCAAGGCTTAATATGTTTGGTTAAATTCTTTAAATGGTTTAGGTGACATGGAGATTTTCTTTATTCTTGTTGAGACAGGTCTCACTATGTTGCTCACACTGGCCTTACACTTCTGACCCTCCTGCCTCAGTCTCCTGGCGAGCTGAGACTGCAGGCATGCACCACACAAGCAAAGGTCTTAATGTCTGGGCTCTTACGGATATCTGCATAGTTTTACTGATGTCCTAAGAAGAGCAACTCTACTCACTTTAAATTAAAATGTAACAATGCAGAATTGAAAGATGGAAACAGAAGCTCTTGGAATAATCATTTATCATAAAATGAACAATTTCAATTGTTAAACATACAATCGCTTTTCTTCATACTTAACTCAAAAATGAGTAAACAGAATTGTATTCAAACTTTACAAATATCATTTACATTTAGCCTGAGATTAAGCATGAGAAAATTCAACCTGAAGTTCGACTTCGCTGCCCAGTTAAGCATCTGAAAATAAAGCCGTCGATGAACATGCATTATCAACACAAAGCACTCTGACGAAATCTGGTAACAAATAGTGATGCAAACCGAACTTTAATTTGCTTTGGGTCACATGATCTCTTTTCTCTCCCCTTTTTTAGTGCTGGGGATTGAACCCAGGGCCTCGCACATGCTAGGCAAGTGCTCTGGCACTGAGCTATATCCCTAGCCCTCGAACGAGCTTTAGAACCTAAAAATGCCTATTTCTTGAATAATGACAAAAACATTTGTAAATGGCGATTTTATGAAGGTGTGTCTGAATGCAGATTTTCAGCTCCGTATTTCTACTGCAGCTGATTTAGGTAAGTATTAAAAAAACCTCCCCAATCCTTATTGTTCAACATGTAATTGAAAACATGCAGCAGCATGGTATGTTTATTAATTTTATAAATATCAGTACCTGTAATAAAATAGAAAATACAGAGTATCTCTTTTTCAAATACCCAGTCATCCTTTGGTTTCACACCCATACAATGCACTCACATTGTACTGTACGCTCAGTACTGAGACAGACACGGGCCATCTACTGAGGAAGGAGGGTGAGCCAGGAGTACAAAGCACGACCTTACAGAAAGGAAACGCTGAGGCAAAAATACTTTCTGAATATATACTGTACATCGTGTAAACAAACATTTGGAATAAGAATCAACACAGGTCAAAATATTGTTTTCTAGGAAACCAGAATCTTCTTTCTTTTAAGTCACATACACTGAGGATGCTTTTTGTGAGAATGGGGTCTGTTCCCGTATTTGCTTGTGTGCTTAGGTATCTTGGAAACGATTATTACATTCATTTGCTAACGGTTTGTCCTCTGCCTCGCTGGCTGGCTGTCGCAAATAAGGTATGCAGAACTATTGGAGTACCTGTTTTCCATTCAATACCAGTTAAACAACATTTTAGTTATTCACCTTTGTCCATATTAGTAATACAAACAGGCTAAAGGAAGCAGGGAATTTCAAAATTTGTGCAGGGGAAACTAGTTGACAGTTTGTTTCCAATAAGGCCAGTAGCAAAATAATGACTACAAAGTTATCCCAAGTAGTAGACCCCTGACTTAGCAGGCTAAATCCAAGTTCGAAGCTAGGTAATTCTAATTCCTGTATTACTGTGCAAATCTAGAATTTCCTATGTAAAAGAGAATGCTGGCATCATCAAAGCCCTGTAATAAGAGAATGAATACTGATTAGGTTGGAAACGCAGAGAAATTATGTGAAGAGACGGGAATGTCTCCTGATGGTGTTACAGCAATGGCTTCAGAATTCCCTTCATGAACCAGAAACTAAGATATTCATTAGTCAACAGTGTTCTGAGTCAAAAGCCTAAATCTGAAGAAGTGAAAAACACATAAAAGCAGAGATGCTTTCCTATGGACCATATGCAAGAATTCCAAGCTTTATGCCCACGTTCTAAGCCAGCAGCAGTCCCCTCTAAAAGGAAGAAGGTCAGTCATGACTGTGCATCCCGTTTCAAAGCTTCCAATCTCCGCAGCAGTGCATTCCCAAATGCGTCCCGGTAGGCAGGGCTGAGCGTGTCCAACAGAGAGTAGACTGTTTCGTGGTAGGGAGTCTGCAAATGATCATCCACCTGGTCAAAAGCATAACCTACCACCTACAAGAGAAATGCAAGGATGAGTAAATAACGGGTTTCCACCCTGGTATACGGAAGGGAGAACCACATGTTTCTACGGGTCATTCTCTCAATCAGTAAAATATACACATTTTAATACAGCTTTTAGTATTCAAATAACTTATATAACATAGGAACACCACCACAAAATGCTTCCTATAGAATTCTCTTTTCAAAATTAACAGGTTTGCTTTACCTACTTCCACTAAAAGGGATATAGAGCATTTCATTTTCATATTCCAAAACAGGCTTTTTTTTTTTTTTTACTCTAACTTTATACTTAGGGTCCACTACATGAAGGTACTATAATAGACAACATAGCATTAGTTTATATTTTACCATTGTTTATTTAATTTGGATTCCTTTTTAAAAGAATTCAGAAATTATTCCAGCCAGGTATGGAACCCACACCTGTAATCCCAGTACTAGGGAAGCTGAGACAGGAGGATTGCAGGTTCAAGAACAGCCCGAGCAACTCAGTGCGACTCTTAGCAACCTAGTGCGACCCTGTTTCAAAAAATAAAAAATAGTGCTGGGGGTGTAGCTTGTAGGTACAGTGCCCTTGGGTTCAATCCCTAGTAAAACACAAACACACACACACACACACACACACACACACACACACACACACAGAAAAAATTATTTCTAAAATGATTTCATTTAAATAAGTAGTTTTAATAGTTTTTAGTTTATTAATACTTATTTTAGTAATTAGCTTAATAAGTTTAAAGTAAAAGGCCACTTTCATCTCATACATTACTTATCTAACAGTCTGACATGGAGCAAGCACTCAATCTATGAGATAAATGAAATGTCAAGCGGAGTGTGGTGATGAGCATGTAACTCCAGTCCTTGGGAGGCCGAGACAGAAGGCTCACAGGTTGGAGCCCAGCCCCAGCAGCTTGGAGAGGCCCTCGGCAATTGAGACCCTGTTTTAAATAAAACATAAAACAGGGCTGCGGGTGTATCTGAGAGGTAGAATGCCCCCGGGTTCCATCCCTAGTACCACACACAAAACAACAACAAAATATAGTGAAACCAGAATGTTCTTTTATGTTTTTTTCTTTAAGCAGAGTTAGAGCTTTGCTTTCGGACAATACTGTAAGATATAGCCTGTGACTAGTACCATAATGGTGAAAGTGTTTTGTTGCTTAAAACCTGCAAACTTCCCATATTGTAATCTCACTTACTTAAGCCATAGGAAAGGCAAGTTTATTAGAAATAAAAGTTATTATTCTGTTCATAGTACAGGGGCATGCACCTCTGAGCTACCCCCTCAGCCCTATATTATTTTTTATTTAGAACAGGGTCTCACAGGCAGGCGTGGTGGCGCACACTTGTCATTCCAGTACTTGGGAGGCTGTGACAGGAGGATCACAGGTATGTGGCCAGCCTCAGCTACTTAGTGAGGCCTCTGCAGCTCAGCGAGATCCTGTTTCAAAATAAAGAAAAAAAAATAGGGTTAGGGGTGTGGCTTGAAGGTAGAATGCCCCTGGGTTCAATCCTTAGCACCACCCCCCAAAAAAAAACAAAAGCAGGCAGGTCTCGCTAAGTCGCTGAGACCCGTGATCTCCCTGTCTCAGCATCCCAACTGCTCATATTACAAGTATGTGTACCACACCTGGCTTTTTTTTTTTTTTTAAACAAAAAGCAGAAGCACACAACTAAGGAAACAGATGGCGCTCTTCAGAGCCAGCTTCCTACAACGTTCCCTCCCTCCTACGGAGTACAGTTCTGTTTGCCTTTATCATCCCTGCTGAACGGGGACCTCCTGGGAACAGGGATGGTGCTTTCTTCATGCTTTGATTTCCAACTCAATGATGTGAAGTCCATCAGACTGAGAAGCAAACACTGGAGTTCCTGCAACTACACGGCAGGTTTTCTGAGAGATCTAGATTCTTCTGCATCATTTATTCATATAATAATCACCCGAATTCTATTATTTTTGTGGTACTGGGATAGAACCCAGGGGCATTCTACCTCCAAGTGATAGCCCCAGCCCTATTCTATTTTATTTTGAAACAGGGTCTTGCAGGATGATGAAAGTCTCATTACTTGCTAAGGGTGTCCTCGAACCTGCGACCTTCCTGTCTCACCCTCCTAAGTACTGAGATTACAAGTATGCGCCACCATGCCTGACTTAAGTTTCCTTCCTTCCTTCCGTCCGTCCTTCCTTCCTTCCTTCCTCCCTCCCTCCCTCCCTCCCTCCCTTCCTCCAAGTTAAAGATGGGATTCAGAGTGGGCTGATTCACCCAAGTTCACTCACATTTAATATCTGATTGTATCTGAACCTCTTCTAC
This sequence comes from Muscardinus avellanarius, assembly GCF_963383645.1. NCBI lineage: Eukaryota > Metazoa > Chordata > Mammalia > Rodentia > Gliridae > Muscardinus > Muscardinus avellanarius. The sequence goes on along the minus strand of NC_137798.1, from coordinate 99,469,733 downwards.
CTGGTTACAACTACCTTAGGGTTAACCAATGTCAAGACAAAGTTAATTCACCTTGGTGATTTATCTCTATTTTTGATTTGCCTATTTGTATTTAAGATCCACTGGGTCTCAACTTTTGATTTGCCCATTTTTATTTAGAGCTACTGCAGCTTTTAGTACGAATTAAGAGATTTTGAAAGAAGTGCATAAAAATTGGTGAATTTGAGGCTGGGGATGTAGCTCAGGGTATAGCGCTTGTTTGGCGTGCATGGAGCGCTGAGTTTGATTCCTATTAACTAACACACACACATACACACACACAATTGTGAGAAAACTGAGAGCAGTAAAGATGCTGGCCTTGCGATTTGCTCTATCAAGGAACATATAATTCATCTTATACAAACGGAATCCACTGAAATAAAGAGAGGTTGCCAGGCATGGTAATCCCAGTACTTGGGAGACTGAAACAGGAGGACCACAGGTTCAAAGCCAGCCTCAACTACTTGGTGAGAGCCCCTGAAACTTAGTGAGACCCTGTTTTAAATCTTTTTTTTTTTTTTTTTGTTGGTACTGGGGTTTCAGGAAGCCCTTTTACCTCTGGGCTACACTCCCAGACCTATTTTATATTTTTTATTTATTTGGAAACAGGGGTGAGACCCTGTTTTAAAATAAAGAATAAAAAATAAGGCCTGAGGTGTAGCTTAGAGGTAGAATGCCCCTGGGTTCCATCCCCACTAAACACACACACACACACACACACACACACACACACACACACGAAAGAAAGAAAGAAAGAAAGAAAGAAAGAAAGAAAGAAAGAAAAAAATAAGGTTGGGGTACGTGTAGCTCAGGGGTAGAATGCCCCTAGGTTTAATCTCCAGTACCTTAAAAATAAAAAAATAAATAAAAAATAAATAGAGGGGTTCATGTATTTGTTTAATGAAATACTTTGTGACATCCTTACTTCCTTAAACTTTGTATTCTATTTATATGATCCTGGAAACTACTCTTAGACATAAAGTCATAAAAGTCACACATCTTTAACCAAGATTACAGACTTATTGATTAGTGAAGTTAAAACTATAAATTAAAACAATGTTTTCCTTTTTGGTGATAGTAGGGTTTGAACCCAGGGGCATTTTACCTCTGAGCTACACTCCCAAATCCTTTTTGTTTTGAAACAGGGTCTTGCCAAGAGTCTTGCTAACTTTCTGAGGCTGGTCTTGTACCTGTGATTCTCCTGTCTCAGCCTCCTATATACTGGGATTATAGGTGTGTCCCACCATGACCAGCTAAATTTTAGATTTTCTAATGTCTATTCCTTTGTTCACTATGTCAAAGATTTTCATACTAGGTTTTTTTTTCTTTGTCCACATGGTACCAATCCCCAGTACTCAAGTATAGGGAATTGTACTCAGGATCTCATGCACACTGGGCATGCCTGATACCACTAGTTATATCCTCGACCCCCTTAAAAATTTTACTTAGTATTATCATTATTATTAATTGTGGTGTTGGAAATTCAACCCGGGGGTACTCTACCACTGAGCTATACTCCCATCCCTTTTTATTTTTAATTAATTAATTAATTAATTAATTAATTTTTGCGGTACTGGGAATGGAACCCAGGGGCATTCTACCTCCAAGCTACACCGCAGCCCTATTTTTTATTCTTTATTTTGAAGCAGGGTCTCACTGAGTTGCAAAGGGCCTCGCTAAGTAGCTGAGGCTGGCTGCCTTTTATTTTTTATTTTGAGACAAGGTCATGCTGTGTTGACAAGGCTGGACCGAACTCCTGCCTCAGCCTCAGATTGGGATTTTAGGGGTGTGCCACTATGCCAAGCTCTATGTTCCTTGTAGAACTGCTCTCAAGTACTGCTTTTTACCATTCTAAACTTATGATTCTGGTTTAAATATTTCTGAAGAGCTCATTCATGATAAAGAGATTCTTGTAATCAAGAACAGCTATGGGATACACTTGGGTATTTGGGAGTACGATGTTCTGCACTGATTGAATTCTGATCTGAGAGCTGGAGAGACATTTAAAACAGGTGGACAAAAATTATCTCAATATGGCTGCAAAACTCATTAACTGTAGAGAATGCATAATTCTGGTGGACACATTTAGCTACAAAATGAAAAACAAATTAGTTTTGAACATAATGATTAGAGCAGCATCATGCTTGCAAGGCAAACATTTGTCTTTTTAAAAAATCTCAATTTCCTTTGATGATCAAAAGACTAAATGAAAATTCCTAGAAAAAAAACTTCTGTAAAATAAAAAAAAATTTTGGAAGCTAGTGAGCATTTACTTTTTGACGTTAATACTTCTTCTTCCCTGTCCTCCCTTCCTTTTTGAAAAGGTAGCAGAGATATTTTTCCGAAAAGAAAAGCAAGTTACCCTGAGTCCCGCTTCGGTCAGTTCCAGGCAGTATCTGTTCCTCTCCTTTGTCTCCACGTTGATGTAGGCCACGTCATCCGCACAGCGCAGGCTTTTGGAGACAAACATATTGTTCACAGCAAAGAGGACATCATTTACCACGGCCTCCGCTTCAAGCCTCATGTCCTTCATATCAGCGCCTTCAAAACCATTAAGCTCGGAGCCTTCTTCAAACCCCGACATACTGCTCATCTCCACGGGGTTACAGTCTGTTTCCATTCTTCAAAAAAGGAGACTTTATTAAAAGATATCCAAATATTGTTTGGTTAAAACAGCTGTGCCTTACAATTGCTAATTAGTATAAAATATTAACTAGCAACTTTCTGAGAATATCCTGCCTATAACCATTTCTAGAAGCTTTCACTGTAAAAAAATAGGCATAATGGTCTTTTTTTTTTTTTTGATGGAACCCAAGGACATTCCACCTCCAAGCAACACCCCCTGCCCTATTTTTTATTTCGAAAAGGTCTCACTAATTTGTGGAGGCTGTCTGTGAACCGCGATCCTCTGGTCTCAGCCTCCTGAATGCTGGGATTACAAGCGTGCGACACCACGCCCGGCTTATAATGGTCTTTCAAAAAACAATCTTTCAGCCAGGCAAGGTGGCGTACACTTGTAGTGCCAGTACTTGGGAGGCTGAGACAGACAGGAGGATCGCAGGTTCTCAGTCAGCCTCAGCTACTTAGTGAGGCCCTCTGCAACTTAATGAGACCCTGTTTCAAAATAAAGAATGAAAAAATTAGGGCTGGGTGTAGATCAGAGGTAGAATGCCCCTGGGTACAACCCCTAATACCACATGCACATAAAAAAGAATCTTCCCTATGTAACCCCCAAAAGGTTATTTCCTATATCAACATTTATATTATCACAGTGTTTAGATATTTTGAACAATGCCTAAGGAAAAAGACTAGTGCATACTTAGCTTTAAATGTATAATAAGACTCAACAGCCTACCAAGCTCCAGAGAGGAGCGGCAGACAGCGAGCCGAGGTGAGCCGCTGCGAAACAGCCGGGCAGATTCGGCAGATTTCTCGGCGCAGGGAGCATCTAAAGCTCCCAGGGGCTGGGCTCAGCGCACCCTGCAGGGACCCAGAGTGGAGTTCAAAAACAGAAAAGAAATACACCAGCCTCACGGCCGAGGGCGCGGCGGCGGTGCCATATTGCTACCGGCAGCAGCAGCAGCAGCAGCAGCAGCAGCAGCAGCAGCAGCAGCAGCAGCAGCAGCAGCGAATTCACTGAGTCCACGACAGCTCCATCTGCGCACTCAACAGTGAGTCAAATTGGGGCCCCTAGAGGAGAAATCCCAGTACTGTACTCCAAGGGACTAGACCCAGTGGGGAAGTGGTGGTGGCAGAGATATCACAACATAGGAGAACGCCCAACCTGGCACCCCCCCATGGTCTAAAGCAGCCTCTATTGACTCCCAGGGTCTGAGACTCTGTGATACAACCCAGTAAAGGAGTAGTGGGGACTGAGATACCACAGACTCAAGATCCAGAGCACCTTAAGTGAAATCGTAGTAACCCAGGGAAGAACCCAGAGAAGGCACAAACTTCCGAAATCATGGGAAAGAGAATAACAATGGAGCAATGAATGCCCACAACCCCACAACATCAGAACCTGATAAAACAGAAATTCAGAGATTTCTAGAAGATCAAATCAGGAAAATAACTGTAGAAATAATAGAGGTGTTTCGAAAAGAATTCAGAGAGAGCCAAAGAGAGATAAAGGATGCAATTAATGAAGTAAAAGCCTCAATTCAAAGTACAAACAACTGATTAGACCACATGGAGAATAGAATCTCGCTCCTAGAAGATGATCATTCAAAAAATGAACGCATAGTTTCTAATTTAGAAAAAAAAATCCGACAGCAGGAATCTAACTTTGAAGAAATATGGGCCCATTTTAAGAGAGCTAACCTAAGAATAATTGGAATAGAGGAAGGAAAAGAAGGTGAAACCAAAGGGATTAACAATCTTTTCAAGGAAATAATAGCAGAAAATTTTCCAAACATAGAGCAAGAGGTTGATACACAGGTCCAGGAAACTTATAGAAGTCCCTTTAGAGAGGATCAGAGAAGAGGATCCCCACGCCACATAATTGTCAAAATGACCAATCTGGAAGCCAAGCAGAGAATCTTAAAGGCAAAAAAACCAAAGGGCCAAGTGACATTCAGAGGCAAACCAATTAGAATCACTCCAGACTTCCCAAACCAAGTCATGAGAGCCAGAAGGGCTTGGAGTAACATATTCCAAACTCTGAAAGAAAACAACTTCCAGCCAAAAATTTCCTACCCAGCAAAACTTTCTATCAAATTAGATGGGGAAATAAGAAGCTTCCACGACAAACAGAAACTGAAGGAATATGTCTTCAAAACCAGCGCTAGAGAAAATACTCAAAGAGATTAACTACAAAGGAGAAATAGGTAACACACACCAGAACCAGAGAAACAAGATTTTCCATCCAACAGACAACTAAGATTGGTTATCTGTGGAGATTCATTATTTATGTTAGTCTTTTACCTATCTCTAAATTGTATTGTTTGCTTTTATTGTTGCTAATTTTTTAGGATTTCTAGTTGGAATATTAATATACCTTCCTATGTAGAATTTGGAAATATTTTATCCCATTCTATCAGTAACTTTTAACTCTGTTTACATTGTCTTTGGATATACAATATTTTTTTATTTTTTAGGGAGTTTATTTACCCTTTTGTTGCCTGCGCCATTGAAATCATATGTAAGAAATCACTGCCAATTTCAATGGTGTGAGGTTTTATGACCCAGATTTTCTTCTAAAAGTTTATAGTATTAAGATTTATACTTAGGTCTTTTATCTATTTTGAGTTAATATTTGTAAATATGCTAGGTAAGGGTCCAATTTTATTCTTTTTCATGTAATTATTATTTTCAACAATATTTAGTTAAAAGATTATTATTTCCTCCACCAAATGCTCGTGGAAATCTTGTCAAAAATAACTTGACAATATATAGAAGAATTTATCTCTAGGCTTTTATTTAACTCCAATGGTTTATATATCTGCCTCTGGAACAGTACTACACTCTTTCAATTATTGTAGCTTTATATGGTTTGAAATCAGAAAATATACATCTTCTAGCTTTGTTCTTCTTTGAGATTGTTTTGGGTATCTAGAGTCCATATTCCATATCAGGATAGATTTTTTTCTGAAAAATAAATAAATAAATGTATGATAGCTTCACCTAAAAAAAAAAAAAGAAAAGAAAAAAATATTCTCTGGTAAGAAAGAAATCAAAAAGAAATATTGAACTGTTATCTTTTAGTCATCAAAAGCTTGGTATCAGACAAATGAAACTGTTTTGTGAGATTATCATCGTTAATATTGGATAAATTGCTATAAAACTAGATGTCAACCACTAAGCCAAGCATGGGAAGGAGGGATGGGGAGGGAACGGGGTGGGTATCGGGTAGGGGCTAACTGGGTGATGTGTGCATGTATGTCTACAAAAGTATTTTCTTTATACCATTATGATGTATGAATACATTGCACCAATAAAAAATAAATAAAATAAAATAAACAAAAAACAAAAAAAAGAAAAGAAAAACAAATATATAATTATTTCTCTAGGATAGACATTCAGAACTGAGAGAGTCAGTTCTAAGATCATACAGGCATAAAAGGCAGAAGTGGAAATGAAGATCAAAGTTTAAAACTCAAAGTTCAGCCCTGACCTATGAAAATATATTACTTCTTATTACTTTTTATTTTTTGTTGTATTGGCGACTGAACCCACGGACATTCCACCTCTGAGCTGAAACAGGGTCCCACTAAGTTGTGGAGGGCCTTGCTAAGGCTGGCCTCGAACCTGAGATCCTGTGACTACAGGTGTGTGATACCACATTTGACTCTTACTATTTCTTTTATATCTGGATTTGGGATTTTATGTAAGAAAGCCTTCCATCCTGAGATTACACTGAAAAAAATCCTCTAAGCTGTCTTCTAAATTATAATACCTGCTTTAACTCTTTAATTCATCTGGAATTTGTGTTGCTTTATTTCCAAATGGACAGTCTATCATCCTACTACTATTCACTGAATAACTCATCTTTTTATCACTTACTGGAACAGGCCAAATATTATCTTTTGAAAAATATGATTTCTCAAGGCTACTTGATCCAACATGACTGCCAGGCTGTTATGTGGTCATGTTATTCCTTCTGTGACTAGGGTTAAAAAGGATTTTCCTAGTCAGGCATGGTGGCACAGGCTTGTAATCCCAGTACTTGGGAAGTTGAGACAAGAGGATTACATGTTCGAAGCCAGCCTTGGCAACTTAGTGAGATCTTGTTTCTAAAAAAAAAAATAAAGTAAAATAGGGCCAGGGTGTAGCTCAGAGGAAAAATGCCACTGGGTTCAATCTTCAGAGAAATATATACCCACATTTTCCTGGCAGAGATTTGTTAAAATTTAAAATGTATAAATGTGAGCCGGGTGTGGTGGCGCACGCTTGTAATCCCCGTGCTTGGGAGGCAGAGACAGGAGGATCGCGCAGGTTCGAAGCCAGCCGCACGCGCTAGCTTAGGAGACCCTGTTTCCAAATAAAAATGTAAAAAAAAATAGGTCTGGGAGTGTAGCCCGGAGGTGGAAGGGCTTCCAGGAACCCCAGTACCACCACCCCACACACACACACACACACACACACACACACACAAAGTACAAGTGTGAAATTGCTTAGGAATGTAAAAAGGTTTTTTTTTTTGTTTTTTTCCTTTTTTTGGGTCTGGGGAAGGAACCCAGGGGCATTTGCCCTCTAAGCTGTACCCCCTGCCCTATTTTTTTTTTTTTTTTTTTTTTTTTTGCGGGTCTGGAGATGGAACCCAGAGGCATTTGACCTCTGAGCTATACCCTCTGCCCTATTTTTTATTTTGAAACAGGGTCTCATAAGTTACAGAGTGCCTCACAAAGTAGCTGAGGCTGTCCTCCGGTCTCAGCCTCTTGAATGCTAAAACGGGCTTTTTTTTTTTTTTTTTTCGTGGTACTGGAGGTGGAACCCAGAAGCGTTCTACCTCCAGGCTATACTCCCAGACCTATTTTTTATATTTTATTTGGAAACAGGGTCTCACTAAGTTGCACAGAGCCTAAGTAGCTGAGGCTGGCTTTGAACCTACGCGATCCTCCTGTGCTGGGATTACATGCGTGCGCCACCACGCCACCACGCCCGGCTTAAAAAGGGCTTTTGAGAACAAGCATCATGCTTCCTTTTTACCCGGCAGCTTTAAAAGTCAGTTAACATTTTCATTTCTCTGGCTGAATTAACCATCTGCTACCTGTATGCAGTATGGCTCACATATGCAATTAACGATCATTTCCCAGTACCTGAGCACTGTGGTCAAGACCTGGTCCTTACCGTCACCACACTGAAAAGTTCAGACAGATCAGTACTAAACTCACTTCCTACCTGGAGTTTTTTTCTTTCCTATTTTTTTTTTTTTTTTTTTGTGGTACTGGAGATTGAACCCAAGACCACTCTTCCAATGAAACATGGCCTAAAGCTGGGCTTGGTAGCACACGCCTGTAATCCCAAGTACTGGGAAGGCTGAGACTAGAGGATTGCAGGTCTGAGGCCAGCCTCAGAAACCTAAGACTTTCAGTAACTTAGTGAGACCCTGTTTCCAAATAAAAAATAAAAGAGGGCTGGGGCTGTATGCCGGAGGTAGAAAGGTTCCAACACACACACTAAAACAAAGCACACTAGGTTCTAGCTAAACCGTCCAAACTGGCCTTGACCTTGCAAGCTTTCTGCCCTGGACCACTGAGCTGCTGGGATTACAGACCTGTGCTGCTGTGCCTGGCCTCAATTCCTCTTTTTCTGAGGATGCTGAGAATTTGCATAAACATTTATTTATACCACTTGTGGATTATGTTATGCATTCCATCTCTTCTTCTAAAGTTACTCACTTGTGCCTTTTGTGTATGATGTTCAAAATTCTTGTGTGTGTGTGTGTGGGGGGTGGTGGTGCTGGGGATTGAATCCAGGGATGTTCTACCTCTGAGCCACATCCTTAGCCCTATTTTACTTTTTGTGGTATTGGGGATTGAATTCAGGGGTGTTCTACCTCCAGGCTACACCCCCAGCATGGTTTTATTTTTTATTTGGAAACAGGGACTAAGTTGCTGAGGCTGGCTTCAAACCTCCCAAGTACTAGGATAACAAGAGTCCGCCACCATGCCCGGCCTCAAAATTCTTTGTTAGTGCTTTCATCCTCTGCTGTCATTAAATTTGCCTTAGAGTTTATAAAAATAGCTTGGTTGACCCCATCAATCAATCAGAGAAATGGAACCCTCTCTGAGACACAGGTATTTTTCAGAGCTCTGTTGTGTAGCTTCTGCTCTGAATTATCAGCAAAAATCTTAAGAAGGCAGTTCCTAGAGCTGCATGGCATTTGTACACTATAAAAGTCAAAACTAAAAAAAAAAAAAGTTAAAACTATTTGATAAAGGCAATTTATGAAAAACAATCTAAGTTATTTCCAAAAATACACTGCAAGTGTATAAATATTACTCTCATCCTATTTTAAATCTGTTTTAAGGATCCTTTATCTTCCTCCCATAGCATTTTATAGAACTGGCTACTCAGTATGAACAATTCAATTACAAAATTGCCAATTACTGCTGGAGCAATCTGTCAGGGAACTAAAATCTAAAACTTACTATACATTTTGATTTTTTAAGTGTCCACCTTCCTTTTGATATAATCAATGTATTGCTGAAATTGTACTTGGTTCTATATTTATGAGCACATCTTCTATTTTTACAAATGTAGCTTTGAAGATTTTAATTATGATCATCCACTATAAATCTGTAAACATTATAAATGTCAAACATCTTTACTTTGCCGAAGTAACAATGTACCTAATTATAGATGTCAGAAATAATCATTATGTGAAAAAATGTTTATGTGAGAAAGTCTGACAGTTTATACACTTTTCTTTTGGCAAGAGTCTAATTCAGTGCAATTAGGACCTTAATGATGGAGAATGATAAAGAATCGGGTACTAGAATGGTAGGAATCCTCGCAGGTCAGCAAAGTAGGTCAGCAGACTCTTGCTGCGTAACCATCAGCACCAAGCTGCAAAAAAGAGAAACACCTTCCCTAAGAAGACTTGCACCAAAATGTCTCCGAATCATGTAAAAATCCCAGAACCTTCTGTGCACGTGTGTGGTGGGGGTACTGAGGGCTGAACCAGGGCTTGGAGCATAAGAGGAAAGAATTCCACCACTCAGCAATGCTCCCACATCTTTTTATTTTATTTATTTTGAGAGCCTTGCAGAGGCTACTTTGAACTTGTAATTCTGCCTCAGCCTTCCAAATAAACTGGGATTACAGGCATGTACCACTGTTTCTAGTAAAATTCAGAACTTTTTTTTTTTTTTTTTTGGTGGTGAGGATTGACTCCAGGGGCATTCTACCTCTGAACTATACCCCAGTATTTTAAATTTTGAGATGGCCCGATCTGCTGGAGCTGGTATGAAACCCGCAGTCCTTCTGTTTCATCTTTCCAAGGGCTGGGATTACAAGTGTGCACCACCATGCCTGGCAAAATTCAGAATTTTGATGATACATATATATTAAAAATATTTTACTATTGAAGAATTAGACAAATAATAAGATTTTAAATAGTCCTTATTTTAGTTTTTGGTACCGAGGACTGAACCCAGAGGCATTCCACCTCTGAGCTATACCTTCATCCTTTTTTATTTTGAAGCAAGGCCTCACTAAGTTGCTTCACGGTCTTGCTAAGTTGCTGAGCCTGGCTTCAAACCCACGATCCTCCTGTCGCAGCCTCTCAAGTAGTGACTACAGGTGTGTGCCATTGTGCCTGGCCTAAACATCATTTCCTTTTTTACAACTGGGGGTTGAACCCAGGGGCATTCTACCTCTGAGCTACACTCTCAGTCCTTTTTTAAAAATTTGAAATAGGGTCTCAATAAGTTGCAGAGGGCCTCACTAAGGAGTTGAGGCTGGCTGTACACCTAGGATCCTGGTCTCAGCCTCCCAAGTACTGGGATTACAAGCATGTGCCACACACCCAGCCTTAAACTGTTAAAAGTATGATTATAACTTTTTTTTGTTGGCCATAACAGACCTTTCTTATCAGTATCCTTTCTCCAGCCTAATACCACAAAGACTTTCTGAAGTGAATCATAATACCCCTCTTCTACTGAGTAACCAAGAAATCTGGCTGAGATCGACTCTGGTCCTGTTGCAGACTGCTTTGAACACACAAACTTCTTCCTGGTCACTCTAGCCCAGAACAGTTCAGTCACAGCACACAGTCCCAGTCTTCCTTGCAGCCATCCTGAGATGGGGATGCTTTTTCCAAGTATGGCACTGACAATGGTCAGGGAATGGAGCCAAGAGGTTCGTGGAGAAATGGAGCCAGAATGCATCCTGGTTCCGGGATCTTCGCACTTTTCACTTTTTGGAGCCAAAAAATTTCTATTATTTTAAGGGCAATAGAAAGCATCCTGATTTAGGAGTCTACCGCCCCAAATGAAAAGCAGTGCTTAATCTAGCTCTACAACTGCCTCATGGAGCTTAAATGGTTTAAAATATGAAACCAGGCCTGATAATTATGATGAACATTTGTTTAGCTGCTGCACACAAAGTGCCTAATAAAAAGCTTTAGAGAACTTGAATATCAGCATGTGCCTGTATTAGTTCCCTATTGCTGCTGTAACAAAATACCACAAACTTGGTAAAAAAATAGCACACTTACATTTTTATAGCTCTGGAGGTGTGGGCTGGGCCGCATTTGTTCCAGAGGCTTCAGAGAATCTATTTCCGTTGTCATTTCTAGATTCAAGAGGCCACTTGAATTCTTTGGCATATGGTCCTTTCCTCTACACAGAAGCACATCAATCCAACCTCTGCTTCTGTGGTTACATCTCCCGAGTCCTTGTAAGGCTTCTTGTGACCACACTGGGCTCACCAGGACCCAGTGGAGGATAACATCCTGTCTCATGGTTGTTAATCACACCTACGAAGCTCCATTTGCCATGGAGGGTAACATATTCACAGGTTCTAAGGATTAAGACAGGGACATCTTTGAGGGGCTATTATGTCGTCTATCACAGTACTCATGTTCTATCACAGAAAAAAAAAAAGGCAGCAAAAGACTTCTTTTTCTGTTCATGCTTTTTTGAGTGAGTCCTAAACCCCCCTCCTTTTTTTGTGGTACTGAGGATTGAACCCAGGAACATTTCACCTCTAAGCTATACCCTAAGCTTGTTTTATTTGTTGTTTTGCTACAGGGTTTTGCTAGATTGCTGAGTCTTGCTACATTGCTGAGATTGTCCTTGAGCCTATGATTCTCCTGTCTCAGCCTCCCAAGTACTAGGATTACAGGTGTGCGCCACCACATATGGCTATAATTTACATGTGTGTGCTACTGGGGACTGAATCCAGGGGAATTTTACCTCTGAGCTACACTCCCCACCCCTATTTTATTTTTTTCATTTTTGAAACAGAATCTCACTAAGTTGGTGAGGCAGTCCATGAACCTGTGGTCCTCCCGTTTCAGCCCCCCAAGAACTGGGATTACAGGTTTGTGCCACCATGCCTGACTATAAGTTACTTTTGATAAAAACATAAAGTCAGTTATCTGGTGTTTTAATCTACTGCCTGTTGCTGTAATAAAATACTTGGAGGTGGATTCTTATAAAGAAAAGAAGTTAGCCAGGCATGGCACATACCTATAATCCCAGTACTTGAGAAGCAACAGGATCACAAGTTTGAAGGCAGCCTCAGCAACTTAGTGAGATCCTGTTTCCAAATAATAAATAAAATAGTGCTGGGGGTACAGTTTGAAGGTAAAATGCCCCTGGGTTCAATCTCCAGCACCAACAACCAAACCAAGTCAAACCAAGTCAAACCAAACCAAACCGTGTTTATTTAGCTCATGTGGCTCTGGCAGGAGCCCATGGCTGTGTCACAGGATGGTGGAGGGCGGCTTCACAGTGGGCGTGCGGGTGAGTGGGGATCGTGGGGTAGGCAGGATCAGAGACGTTCAGGAGCCAGGCTTGCTCTTTTCATAACAACCTGCTCTGGCGGATCTAACCAGGGTCCCAAGAGAACTGTACTGATTCCTTCTACAGGCAGCACCCTGATGACCTCCTGCCTCTCCAATAGTTCCACCTCATTTTTTCCCCATTTTTGTGGAAAAATATAGAAATATACATTTTTGGGTGGTACTGGGGAATGAACCTAGGGGGATTCTACCTTTGAGCTACACTCCCAGCCCTTTTTATTTCTTGTTCAAAAACAAGGCCTTGCTAAATTGCTGAGGCTGGCCTTGAAGCTGTGATCCTCCAGTCTCAGCCTCCCAATCCTGGATTACAGGTGTGTGCCACCATACCCAGTGCTTATTTTTTTCCTTGTAATTTAATCAAAGCACTGATATTGTTTAAAACTCTCTTATAAGCAATAATTTTTAACATCTAAGCTATTATTTCTTTCTGTGGGAAAGAATCACCATCAAGAATTTCTCTCTGGGACAAAACAATGATATTTACTTCAAATGTGAAGTGTACCAAAACCAAAGCATACCCCACATAGAAATAAAAAGTAATGAAAATCACATTCCAGAGTCAGTGAATTTCTCAGTCACTGCTGTGCTAATTTTCCTTCAGCTACTTTCAAAACAACAGCAGTAGCAACCCACCCAGTTCATCAAAATAATTTTCCATTTGGTTTTTAAAATTAAAGATAATAAAAAAGAAAAATTTTGTGGAATCTACAATCAGTTGCCTAACTCACTTGGAGTATGGACAGCGCGTGGAAGTCTGGAAGTCCATCTGCAGCACACATGACTAGGGGTATTCATCTGCTAAGACAGTGGAAAGTACCCGTGGTTTCTAGTATCAAGGGACACAGATGATCTCCTTTGAGAATTCCACAGGAGCTGGAGCTGTCAGCCAAGTGACAGTGCTTCCATCAACTTTTACAGCTCCCCTTTGTAAATGATTTCCATACTGTTTCAATACATTGAGAAACTCTCCTGTGGTATCTTCTTCTGGAGATATGGAGATTGGAATAGCTGTCAAATCCTTAATCACACAATGGAACTCTCTCCCTTTGGTGTCCCTCCTCAGTACTCAACAGTCTTCTATTGGAGCCTGAGAGCACTACTGTTCAAGGCTGTCTGAGACATTACCACGGCTTTGTGTGTATTTCTTAGATCCTTCAATCATCATCTGATCAGTCTCTGCTGTAGTGGCCATGTTTGGTTGCAGTTTGACTATTTCCCATAATAGGTTCCCAACTCTGCCTCCCAGAACCAGTACAGTTTAATCTTCTTAGCCACTGCCAACGATGACTAGGCATCTATCTACTAAATCATTCTTTGCCAAATTAACATCCCCACTAAAGACGAGCCTATTTCCAAAATGCTTTGAGCACAGACTGCTAATGCGTTGATAAGGCGACTCTTCATTGTGCAGCGCTTCATCTCCGTCACACTCAGGCACCTGTCTGTGAAGCCCGCAGCTGTCAATGGCCCCTCCTCAAACTAGGGATGGCCTTATGGTTTGGATGTGGCCTGTCTCTCTGAAAAAGCCTATTGGGCAATGCAGCAGTGTTCACAGCTGAACTGGATTGTGAGGGCTATAATCTCATTAGTGGATGAATTCACCCATAGGTTAATAATTAGAATGGATTACTGTGTGGTACTGTAGGCAGGTGGTGTGGCTGGAGGAAGGGGTCACTGGGACATGGCCTTTGGGACTCTGCCTAACCCCTGGTTCCTTCTCTCCCTGTTTCCTGGCTGCCATGGGCTGAGCAGCTTTCCTGCCATGCCTGCTGCCATGGTGTTTCTCCTCTGGATCCTGCTGAACATGGACTGAACATCTGAAGCTATGAGCCCAAATAAACCTTCCTATTAGCCACGTGTAGCTACTCAAACTCCTCAAGTTTGGCCACTGTGATGGAAGAGTTGAATTTAATTTTTTTTTAGGTACTGGGGAGGGAACCCAGGGGCATTCTATTTCCGAATTATACCTCCAGCCCTATGTTTTATTCTTTATTTTGGAAGATGGTCTCAGTAAGTTACGGAAGGCCTCACTAAGTAGCTGAGGCTGGCCAGGAACCCAGGATCTTTCTGTCTCAGCCTCACAATCCTATGTACTGGGATTACAAGAGTGTGCCACCATGCCTAGCTAATTTCCATTCTTAAAAATATTAAATACTTGTAGATAATAAGATAATAACATGAATTTATTATGGTTAAAAACATCAGTAGACATAAAGGTAGTGAATAAAAGCTTACACGAGTAGCAAATTATGGAAATTGAGAACGGAATCCTAACTCCTCTATAGAGGGGAATCAACCACCAGTGTTTCAAATAATAAAAATGGATGAATTACTTCCTATGTTTTACAATCTTGTCTGCTTTTGTGCAGTGTTGGGAATCAAACTCAAGGCCTCATACATACTAGGCAAGTGCTCTACCACTGAACTATACCCCTAGCCTCCCAATTGTCTATTTAGCCACCAAGTTTACTAATCAAATATAATACACTGTGAATCTATATATTCAGCATTTTTTAGCATTAGACTACCAATTAAATATATCTACTGGTAGCTTACAGTCAAATCTGGGAAATAAGACAGGCAAGTGAAATATTTATACAAATATTAAAACTACAAATACACAGCATAATTAAACCAAAGAAATGTACTTAATTGTGCATGGTTGATAATTACAGAAGCAACGATATTGTCTGACTACAAACTCTATAATTGAACTTGTATGAACTTGTGCTGGCCATGGTGTTTTCATCTATAACATAAGGAATATGGACAGGAAAATCTTCACTGTTTTAAGAGCCTTGACATTCTGTGATCTATGACATAATTGTTAATTATAATAGGGAATTAAGTTTTGAATATGTCAAAACTGGTCTAGATTGAGCCCAGAGAGTTATGGATAGCACAACAGTACTAAAAGTTGTAAAGGATTCTTCCTGGGTCTGCACAAGGTGTAGCAAGAACTGAAAGGAGACTAGCCTCACTGAAGTAAGAGGAAACTGTTCGGTGTAACGGAAAGGGAGGGTGGCTGTTTGACAGGATGCTGACACCTAGACACAGGAATGTGAATGTGATAAAATAGGTAGTGTCAAGGTCTTGAGAATGGAAATAACATCTTTAGCATTTGAAGTCGGCTTCATATTGGCAGCATCACTCGGTCCCTTTTTAAAAAATATAGCAACTTCCATCTTTAAACTGGTGTGTTTAGACCACTTATATTTAATATGATTACTGTAATTATTGATATGGCCGAGTTTAAATTTACTATCTTGTTATTTGTTTTCAATTTATTTTATCTGTACTTTACTCTCTTTTCATTACCTTTCTGCCTATGTTTGGGCTGGCCACTTTTTAAGACTCTATTTTATATCCTTTGGTGACTTATTAATTATAATTTTCTGTAATGCGTTTTTGGTGGTTGTTTTATATAGTATACATCCTCAATTTACCACAATGTTTTTTGATATACCATTTCATGTGTAAAACCCTTACAAAAGTACACGATATGCCCTCTGCTATTTTTGTCATTTATTTCTACATGCTAGAAACTTTATAATGCATGTTAAGTTTTGCTCTGACCATCTTCAGAGATTTAATAAGCAAAAATATTTCATATTTAATCGCAGTTACTACTTCTGCTGTACTTATTTCTTTGTGTTGATTTATAATTATATACTTGGTCTGTAAAATTTTCTGCTTAAAGGATTTCCTTCAACCTTTCCTGCAGTATGCATCTGTTGCTGATTAGGTTGGTATGTCTGGACAAGTTTTCCTTTCATGGACTTCATTTCTGAGAGGTATTTTGCTGCATAGTATAGAATCCTAGGTTAACAGTTATTTGTCTTTCAAGTCTTTGAAGATGTTTCTCTACTATTGTTTATTCATAGCATTTCCCATGAGAAATCTAGTGTCACTTTTTATTCTTTTTGACGTACGTTTCTCATGCTTCTTTTGGAATTTGAGATTCTTGTATTGTGGGTTCATTTTTCTTCTGGGAGCAAATGTATTTTTAAAAAAACATCTTTCATGTATCTGCTTAAGCTGCTTAACCTTTTCTATAATTTTTTTTTTTTTTTGTGGTGCTGGGGTTCCTGGAAACCCTCCTACCTCCAGGCTACACTCCCAGACCTAATTTTACATTTTTTAAAATTTGGAAACAGGGTCTCCTAAGCCAGCGTGCACGGCTGGCTTCGAACCTGCGCGATCCTCCTGTCTCTGCCTCCCAAGTGCGGGGATTACAAGAGTACACCACCACGCCCGGCTTCTATAGCATTCTAAATATATGAAATGGTTATAGATTTTTAGATGTATTCTGACTACTAATTTCATTGTTATTTCTGGGTTGGTTTCAAAAGACTCCCCTTATGGGTCAGAGTCTGCTGCTTCTCATGCTTGGTGGTGTTTTGACTGAATGTGAGACGTTGCAGACTTGTGTTGACTGCTTACAAATATTATCAGGCACTGTGCTGGGTGGAGTTATCCAGAAACAGGTTCACCCTTCTCTGTCTTCCTTTTAGACCTTTTTTAGGCACCGAGGCTACATTTAAGTCTCTAATTTTGGCCCATTACAGAATCAAAACTTTTCTGAGCACTCTACTCCATGCCTTGTGAGTTACAAGGCTTTTCACTCTGTGTAACAGGAACAGTAACCGTCTCCTGCTTTAGCTCAGGAGACTGTTTCCTCTAATTCTTCTGGGTAGTTCTCTTTTCAGTCCTTTTTAAATTTTTCAGTACTGGGGATTGAACCTAGGGGCATTCTGCCTCTGAGCTCCACCCCCAGCCCTATTATTTTCTTGGGTCTCACTAAGTAGCTGAGGTTGGCTGCGAACCTGCCATCCTCCTGTATCAGGCTCCCAAATGTTGGGATTACAAGTGTGCGCCACCACACCCGGCTCTTCTCAGCTCTGAGCAATGTCCTCACAGCCGCGTGTTGATCCCAGTATTCAGGTGCAGGCTCAAGAGGAACCCTCGGCAGAGCTTCACAGCTCGTGCTCTCCGAGGCGCTCGACTTTCTAATGTGCTATCCTAACTGCTTTGGCATTCCTGGACTCCATGTCCTCAGCTTAGGGAGAGCGCCAGGTCTTACCTGGATTTTCCCTCTAAGTGTCATGATTAAAACCGCTCAAGGCAATAAACTGGGGCAACAGTCACATCCCATTTATATCTTGCTTCTCAGGGTACAGTCCATTGCCTGATGCCAAAATACTGTTTCATATGTTTTTGCCTGCCCATTTTTTTGTTAAGGTGGGAGAATCTGTTATTCTGTCTTGAACAGATGTAGAAATTCTACTAAGCACTTTTGAACTAACTTTAAAATCCCAATCCATCAGTTTTTCTTTCATTGACTTTGGTCTCTCTTATACTACTATGAAACATTTTTACCATTTTGTGGATTCCTTTAGTTTATTAATGGGTTAAGTAAATTTTTAAATATGCATGTCTATGCCGGGCATGTTGACATATGTTTGTAATTGCAGTACTTTGGAAGCTGGGGCAGGAGGACTGCATGTTCTCAGCCAGCCTCAGCAGACTCGTGAGGCCCTCCACAATTTAGTGAGAACCTGTTTCCAGATTAAAAAAAAAAAATATATATATATATATATACACACACATATATGTATATATACATATGTGTATGTATATATATACACATATGTGTATATATACATATATATGTGTATATATATATATATATATATATATATATACACGTATATATATATATGCTGGGCATGGTGGTACATGCTTATAAAGCCAGTGCTTGGGAGGCTGAGACAGGAGGATCGCACAGGTTCGAAGCCAGCTTCAGCTACTTAGGCTCTCAGCAACTTAGTGAGACCCTGTTTCCAAATAAAATATAAAAAATAAGTCT
This sequence comes from Muscardinus avellanarius, assembly GCF_963383645.1. Taxonomy (NCBI): domain Eukaryota; kingdom Metazoa; phylum Chordata; class Mammalia; order Rodentia; family Gliridae; genus Muscardinus; species Muscardinus avellanarius. The sequence continues at coordinate 99,451,374 of NC_137798.1, read as the reverse complement.
GGGAGCAGAGACTGGAGGTAGAAAGCCTCTGGGTTCCACCCCCAGTACCACCAAAAAAAAAAAAAAAAAAAATATATATATATATATATATAATAGGGCTGGGATATAGCTCTGGGTTCAATCTACAGTACAAAAAGTATATATATACACATATGATATGTATATATAGTGTTTACATACACATGCACACATATATATGGATGTCTAAATATGTTACAACAAATACTACTATATATCATGTACTAATAAAAGTAAATGTTGAAAGAGTGTTACTATGGTATATAAATTCTCTCTTCTTTTCTTTGAGGTGCTAGAGTTTGAACCCAAGGCTTCACATATGTAGGCTTGATCTTCCACTGAGCTACATCCTCAGCCCCCCCCCCCCCGCAATGTATTTTGATACTACTTTGAAGACTTCTAACCCTTAAAATTTAGCTCAGACATACCTATTTCAGAATTCTGCATCTGACCTGATAAGAGCCCATATCCTCCTAAGCAGCATTTCTGCATGGTAGTGCTATAAGAGCTCATTACTAATTTCTGTGTATAACTACTATACACCCACGGATGGGGGAAGTGTGATTCTAACCACCAGGAGTGTCTGGTATGAAAGTCTTCACTGGACTTTTTTTTTTTGCGGGTCTGGGGATGGAACCCAGGGTTATTCGACCTTTCAGCTACACCCCCTGCCCTATTTTTTATTCTTTATTTTAAAACAGGGTCTTACTGAGTTGCAAAGAGCCTCACTAAGTAGCTGAGGCTATCCACGAGCCGCAATCCTCCAGTCTCAACCTCCCAAATGCTGGGATTAGAAGCGTGCACCACCATGTCCGGTTTTCACTGAATTTTTTTTTTGAATGAATAAACCACAGAAAAATTCTACCTCTCTGTTCTTCCAGCTGTGGTACTGAGCTCTGACAAGGAGTATACAGAGCCACAGGATAAACATGGTAGACATTACTGGAAATACACAGAGTAGCAGTATTATGAAATACGATACAAAACTGTCTTGAATTATAAAAAAATAACAAAAATGTTTGGAAGCTCAAGCCATGTCCTCTTTAGATTACATTTTTATACTTCTAGGGTTTCCTTTGGGATCTGACAGAAATATCTGAGTGGAAAGTAAGTTTGAAAAGCACTGTCCTAATCCAATGGATTAAATAAAAACAAATAGTTCAGGATTCCTGTCTGGTAGTATAAAGCTAACAGGCAGAGGCAGGTGGTAGAAGGCTGGCAGTTTAGTACTGAGTTAGGCATTCTCTAAGCTTTTACAACTCTTTCCACTTCTTTATGTTGATATTTGTTAATAGTTGAGGTAATTATTGGTAGCTATAACATTTAACATTCTTTTCTATAATAAAATGAAAATGTATGTTTACAGTAATAAAAAAGTTAAGTTTTTGTGATCTGTTGGAAAGTACAGGGTGTGGAGGCAGAAATGTTCTTAGAGAAGCTAGCCTATTATCAAGATGGTTAAAGTAGCTGGTAACATTCATTTCAAATAAAATGAGGTTTGAATTTACTAAATTTCAAACTATTTTGAAAAGTAAAGAAGAATAAAGTTGATTAATTACAATTTGCAACATTAGAATTTACGTAAAGCTAAAACAGTTTAACTTTTATTTTCTCTAACACATAATAGTTACATGTTTTCAATAGCTTGTGTATATTTTAAAATTAAAATTTCAATAGTTCATATATATTTAAAATTAAATATAAAATTAAGATTTTAAAATCAGAACCATTTGCAAAATGGCTATTTTTCCATTTATACACTTATTTTCAAAATTACCCTGTGCCTCCATTTCAACAATGACAGACATACATATAATCTAGAAATCACAAATCATGCCAATAGAAATTGTAACATGTTTTTGTTAAGGAGGAAGTTCAGGGTAAAGAAATACAATGCACAAGTTTGAGAAGTTTTAAAAGCTACAATAAACAGCAGCACTAAACTTTTCCTTCAAAACCGTAACTTGAAGCTGGAGATGGTGGCACACACTTGTAGTCCCAGTACTTGGGAGGCTGAGACAAGAGGATTACAGGCTGTGGCCAGCCTCAGGAATTTAGTGAGACTGTTTCAAGATAAAGAAAAAAATAGGGTCAGGGTGTAGCTTGGAGGAAGAATACCCTGGGTTTGATCCCTATTACTGCAAACAACAACAACAACAACAACAACAACAACAACAACAACCAGGAATCACAGTGATTACTATATAACCTTCTAGGGAATAAAAATGACCTGGCAATGTATTTAAATGAAGCACATTCTGGCCAACACAAGTCAATAAGAGATACAAATAGAAAGCCTCATGGTTTCTCATTTCGGCCCTATACTGGTTCTCCACCCGAGTCTGAGCAATACTCTGTTGCCAGAATCTTAAGAAATCAGAATTTCTTGCAGTTGCTATCAGTTATTCTGGTAGACTGCATCAGCTCATGTAACATTCCCAAAACTGATTCTTAAGATATCACACATAAATTATTTAAGATTCATTTCTTTCTCCATCTGTTGGCATAATTTTGGGTTGTATTATGTTTCTTGTGCCTTTAGAGGAGTCATAAAACTGATTAGAAAGACACTGATAACTAAATCCTTTATACTCTATTTATGAGACCTTATTTTGTTTCCCCACAAATTCATAGCATTAAAGACCTGGAAAAAAAACTGTAGAGGTCAGCTTCATCTTTAAGGAAGGAAAATGGGCAAAGTGAGTTATATATACCCCAACAAGAAAGATTTCAAGATTAGAAGGGAGATTACAAATCCTCACTTTGAAAGAATCTGACTTTTCAGTTGACATTACAACAGTCAGCTGGAGGGCTGGAACACAGTATCAGTCACAGGCACTTTTTTTTTTTTTTTTTCTTTTTTGGTGGTACTGGGGTTCCTGGAAGCCCTTCTACCTCCGGGCTACACTCCCAGACCTATTTTTACATTTTTTAAAATTTGGAAACAGGGTCTCCTAAGCCAGCGCGCGCGGCTGGCTTCAAATCTGCGCGATCCTCCTGTCTCCGCCTCCCAAGCGCGGGGATTACAAGTGTGCGCCACCACGCCCAGCAGTCACAGGCACTTTTGCCTGCACTGTATAGCCTGGAAAATCCGTTTGACATAAGCAGTGGGCAGTATGGTGTGGGGGTCTCCAGGCCCTCAAGCTGACAGTCTGGCGCTAGGCTCAGCTCTGGAAGTTACTTTGCAACTTAGGCTAAGACAGTTTAGCCTTCCAGTTATACATTCCTCCTCTCTACAATGAAGCAAAGAATAATATCTACCTTAAAGCGATGCTGACGGACCCAAATGAGCAAATATACAGAAAGTGCTTAGAATGGTGCTGGATACACGGCTAGTTTAAGAAATATTTTCTGTTATTTATTATATATCAAAACTATCCTTGTCGGGTGTGGTGGCACATACATGCTTGTAATCCCAGCATTCAGGAGGCTGAGACCAGAGGATCACGGTCCGTGGACAGCCTCAGCTACTTAGTGAGGCCCTTTGCAACTCAGTGAGACCCGGTTTCAAAATAAAGAATAAAAATAGGGCAGGGGGTGTAGCTCAGAGGTCAAATGCCCCTGGGTTCCATCCCCAGACCTGCAAAAAACAAACAAAAAAAGCCAAAAAAAAAATAACCCAAAACAACTATCCTTAAAGAAGAAAGCGCTCACCCTGAACATCCACGGCTTTTGACCCCAAGTTCAGTGCTCTCTACACTTTGCTGGATTACGGCCCCGGTAGTTGTGATGATCTAATTCTGTTCCTCGGGTGCAGCTCTTAAAAAAGGTCAACAACATCTCATTGGCTTTTCTTTCATTTCACTTGTTAACATGGATTTCTTTGAAGGATAATTGTTCTGATATGAACCTTTTTGTCTGTGGCATATTGTTTCTGACCTGTCACTTCAAACCCCCTTATATAATTCTTAAAAAGTGGACAATATTTGGTTGGGTAACTATTTTCATTTCCCTCAGTTAATGCTAGGTGTTACCATTTATGCTAGGAACTTTGATAATAAACAGACAACACAACTACAACTGGGTGAGTTTGTATCCTACTTGAGCTAATGGCGTAACAGTGATGACTCCTAATTCTTAATGTTTGATGAATTTCTTCTAGAGAGCATAAAATATACAAAACACACCTAACACTTTGAATAGAGTATTATTATCTATTATTATAAAATCTTTGGTATTTATTTTCCTTTCTGATATCTGAAACTGCAGGCATTCTAAGGACAGTCTGACTGTAATTCTACATTTCAAAGTAAACTACTTCTTTAGCAATCAGGGAATGAAGACCAAATCTTACTCATTTGTCCAAAGTCCAGTTCAAACCTCCCAAGGCCTTGTAGTTCACTACAAGATGAGCTCTTACCTTAGATTTTCCATACCACTTTGTTTATACTCCTTTTATAGGAAGTATTATAATTATTACTTATAAATGTGTCTTACCATCTTCAAATATATCTAGAACCCACTCGTGCCTCATCATCTTCACTGCTACTGCTCTGGGCCAAATGCCAGTTTGGACCACAGTATCGATTACTGCAATCTCCTTCTAACTGGTCTTGGTGTGTCCATATCCCCCCTCCCCCCAGGCTGTTTTCAACACAGTAATTAGCATGACCTTATAAAAACTTAGGCCAGACCCATTTCATTCAGAGCAGAAGCCCAAGTCCTTAATACGGGGTCCCATATGACCTGTTCCTTTCCCCCTCACGTCCCTCCTGATACTCCTGAACACACCAAGCATGGGCCTCCCACACTTGCTGTTCTCCTTGCCTGGAAAACAGGCCTTCCAGATATCCATGTGCCTTGCTTCTGAAATCAACCTTTCTTTCTTTCTTCCTTCCTTCCTTCCTTCCTTTCTTCTGTTGTGCTAGGATTGAAGCCAGGGGCATTCTGCCTCCAAGCTATACCTCAGCCCTATTTTATTTTTACTTTGGAAATGATCTCTCCAAGTTACAAAGGCCTGGCTCAGCTGCTGAGGCTGGCTCTGAACCTGTGACCCTCCAGTCTCAGCCTCCCAATACTGGGATTACGGGATGTGCTACCACACCTGACCCTAAAATGTCATCTTAGTGCAAGAGAGGCCTCCTCTTACTGCCATATACAAGAAAGGCAAACATCTTCCCTCGCTCCTTTCTCAATTCCCTTTACGCTGCTTTATTTATTCCTACAGCACAGATCATCACATGGCATACTTTCCCCCCTTCCAATAAAATAAAGGACAGGAACTCAATCTGTTTACTGTTGTATCCCCAGCACGATCTCTGGTATATAATAGGTAATCAATGATTGTAATATTTTGTATTATAAATATATAATTAATAATATTTGCTAAGTAAATGAATGACTTTAGAGCATAAACTCTTTGAAGGTTATTTTTTTGGTGGGGAGGGTTCTGGGGATTGAACCCAGGGGCCATCTGCATGCTACACATGGCTCTACACTGCCTGATTCTTTACATTTTTCACATCACCAAATGCAGTGACGATCATTTAATGGGTTCTTAACAAACATACACATATAATGCATGAATATATACACACACCCACATATACATTATATATATTATTTTTCCCCCCTGTGGCACTGAAGATTGAACCGAGGGAGAGTTCTACCACTGTCTAACACGCCAGCTCATTGTTTTTATTTTTTATTTTGAAACGGGGCCTCATTAAGTCACCCCGTGAATCTCGAGCCTGCAATCCTCCTGTTCTTAGGCTCCTGACTCCTGAATTACAGGCATGAACCACCATCCCTACCTTAACAAACACTTTTGAATGAATAAAGAGCAAACGAACTGAAGTTATTATTGGTAATGCTTAGACGTCTACAAAGAATGAGGGGCGCCAACAATCCAAGTACCTATATATACTGGACAGCGGCCAGGAACTAAAACAGAGAGGTGGCGGTGGAAAGGAGAACCAGCTCTTTCGCTGTCAGCATTTCCGGGCTACGTTAGCTAGCATTGATGAAATAATTGCCAAGAGAGTAAGCGACACCGTAAACGAGCTCACCGTTCTTACCTAATCAGCAGTGTGCTTCAGTACCGATTAGGTTCATGCCCTATTCAAATCTTCTAATCTTCCTAATAACCCTGGGAGGTTAAGATACTAATAAGCTCACACTTGGCCCCGGAGGCACCGCAGGCTCGCAGAGGGCAGTGGCCAGTTCAAGGTGGCCCAGCTCACAAGGGTCAGCGCCAGCATTCAAATTCAGGACATCTACCTGCCTTCCGGGCCACCTGCGCCCTGACCTTTGGGGACTGACTAACTTAAAGCCTCTGCAAGAGCTGCCTCCTAGCAGACAGACAAACGACTGCGCAGATTCCCCAGGACGGCACAAGTACTTCGTGCAGGTCCCCAGGAGGTCGGAAGGCTTTGGCATTTATCAGAATAGGCAGCTCTGTCCAAAAAAATGCCTCGAACCCCCAAGTGTCCCGGTGCCCACGACAGAGGCAGCGTACAGGAGGGGCGCCCGGCGAACTGCAGCCCGAGAGCAGCCGGGGAAGCTTTGGGCACAATGCCTGGCCGGGGCAGGGGGCCAGTAACTTGCTGGCCCAGGGCGCCGCTGGCGCTCGGGTGGCGGGGGGCTCCGGGGGGTCCCGGCCGCGGAGCCGCGGTCCCGGAAGCTCAGTTCCCGGGGGCTCCGAGGGTCCGGGACAGCCAGGCCAGCCCCGCCCCCAGACCCCGCTCACACCGGACGCCGGCCCCTCCGCCCGCCGCCTCCCACTGCCCGGCAGCAGTGCGGCTGCCGCGGGCCCCGCCGCCGCCCGGCCCGCTCGGGGCCACCCTCGCCCGCAGCCCGCCCCGCGGCCGCTCACCTGCGCGCGCCCGGCGTCCCCCGCTCCCTTCCTGCCCGGCGTCTGCAGCCGACCCGCGGCGCCGGCCCCGCCCCCGCCCCGCCCTCGCCCCGCCCCTCGCCGCCGGAACTGCTCCGACCCGGACCTTTATCCCCGCCCGCCCGGCCCCGTGTGACGTCACTTCCGCCCGCGCCCGGTCGCGCGCGAGGAGCCCGGGTCTCGCGAACGCGCCGGGAGCGCCCCGGGGTCGGGAGCGCGCCTCGTGGATGACAACAAATTGGTGGTGGTGGTTGCGCGGCGGCGGCGGCGGCGGCCTTAGCCCGCGTCCTGGGCCCTCGCGCTCTTCGTGACTCCGTCTCTGGGCTGACGAAGACCCCCGGAAGTCCCGGCCCGGCGGCTGTCACTCGTCGGGCCTCGTCCCCGCCGGGCCTAGCGCGAGCCGCAGCGCCGGGCCATGGAGTCCCCGTGAGGGTCGGCAGCGCCGAGCGACATGCAGGGGCCGATCAGGGCTTAGACGCCGCCGGGACCCGGCCGGGAGCTGGAGCCTCGACCCGAGGCCCGAGCCGCCGCAGCCCCCGCCGGCCCCGCTGCCACCCCCGCCATGCCGTGGCCCTTCTCAGAGTCTATCAAGAAGAGGGCCTGTCGGTACCTCCTGCAGCGGTACCTGGGCCACTTCCTGCAGGAGAAGCTGAGCCTGGAGCAGCTCAGCCTGGACCTGTATCAGGGCACCGGGTCCCTCGCCCAGGTCCCCTTGGACAAATGGGTAAGAGCTGCCGGCCGCCCGCGGGCAGGACTCGCTGCCTGCTTGGGGCGACTTGAACGAGTGCCATCCGAGATTGGTGACGTTCCGTCCCTCCCTGTTAATTGTTTGGGTCCAAGTGTGGCAAGGCTCAGGGGAATGTGTTCCGAGTGTGGTTTGATCCGTTTCGAGCCAAGTTTGCTTCCCCAAATCACGTGTCCCAGAAACTTAACCGATGCACTGGAGTCTACACTATGGGGATAGTTTGAGTCACTACTTCGGGATCCAGGAAGCTGGCAGCAAAGGGTCCGCGGAAAGAGGTGACCATTCCTGCTCCTTGGGATGGATAGGGCTGCGGGGTGTCGTGACAGACAGACCCTCTGAAATCGGATGACATTCCGGAATGATGGAAGATGAAGTGGGGACCGGTGGGCTGTCAAAACCCTCCTTACTTATTTTGGATTGGCTGCTTGCACACCGCGTTTGCTCGGGTTGGCTCGGGCCAGCGTTTGCCAGAAGGAAGAGAGTTAGGTCTAGGTCTCCTCTGCCGGTTTGCCAGCTTTGCTTGATTATATGTTTGCAGGGCCAATTTGTGGAGCCGGCCTGTGGTTGTGTGGCCCTCGCAGTTCTGTTGAGTTGTGCCCCGGTTGCTTCACGTGACAGATCGTAAAAACAGGTGTTGCAAAGGCGCTGACGCTGCGATTTTCACACGGTTTTAAAAGCCTGTTTTCTACTTTTCATCCAGAGGCCGAGTTGACGCATTGTGTCTCATAGGCGCTTCTGGTATATTTCAGCTCATTCCCTTCAGTTGCGTCTGCATCTAGGGGTTGAATGCATAGTATTTTATAGGAAGTCGATTCCCCCATGGGTTCTGTGAGAATGGAATGGCTTCTCCCCTTTGCCCTCACAAAGCTTCAATTATGGTAAAGCCTTACTATAACTCTTAATAATTTGTGCTAGAGAGTATGAATAAGTGTATAATTGTATCAGTAAGTAGGTGAGTTAAACTAGGGGAGTAGCAGGATAAAGAGCCCTAGTTTGAGTTTGCAGGAAGACCCAGTCCTACATCAGGGTAGTCCTGGCTGCAAAAAGAGCCAAATGATAGTGGACGTAGTATTCACCTGACTTTAATAGACATTAATACGGTGTGGGTATAGTACATAGGTGTACCTTTTACAAGAAGATAGGGATTCTGATGTTTTTTACGTTAACAACCCACGATTCTATGTTTTTGGTACAGTTTTCAATAGACTATCTTGAAAGAGAGTTGGAATTTTTTTAAAAATTGTTTTGCAGTGCTGAGGATGGAACTCAGGACCTCACACATACTAGACAAACACGCTGCAACTTAGCTATATCCCCAACCCTTTACATTTATTAAGTGTCTTGTAGCGGGAGTGATTTTTTAGGCATTATTCTTTAGTGACTTCACATTAACCCTAAAAGGTAGCATTATTAACATTTTAAGACGGAGTTAAATAATGTGCCCAGTTCACAAAACTACAGGAGTTTCAACAGGAATTCGGATATCCTTTCTAAGACCATGCTTTCATTGCAGCACGTATTTGAAGACCAGGAGAAAGCCAGTTAATGTTTACTGAACACCTGTTTATGTCAGGCATTGTTCTAGGCTTTTTAATTTTTTATAATTTTATTTGATCCTTGTAGGAAATTGGAAATGGTGATTCTTGAATTTTATAGTTTGACCTCAGGATCATTGGCAAAATAATTTATGACTAGACTTAATCTCAGGATGGTTTTGTTTTTGAAAGTAAGAGCTTTGTCAATTAAAATGATGTCAGAGCTTCTGGTTTACTGCAAGTTATTTGCTGCTGCTGATCTATTTATTTTAGTGTGTGTGTTGATGATTAAGATACAGTTTGTAAATCTGAGGTATAACTATTCAAAATTCTGGTTCTAAATTCAGTTACTTTTGACACTTGATTTTAATGACTTCCCTGTCTGAAATAAAACTATCTACAAGGACTCATAAATCCTAATAGAAGAATTACGTCATTAGCTACATGACTAATGTTTCAGTTTTTTCTTTTTTTGGTATACTGGGGATTGAACCTAGGGGAATTCTAACTCTGAGCTATACCCTGAACCTTATTTTATATTTTATTTTGAAACAAGGTCTCACTAAGTTGTTGAGGGGCTTGCTAAGTTGTTGAGGCTGGTCTGGAACTTGTGATCCTTCTGTTTTAGCCTCCCAAGTATTGGGATTACAGGTGTGTACCACCATGCCCGGTTTCAATTCTTAAATATGAACGGTGCAAAGGATTTTGTTGAAATTGGCAATGGAGTTTCTGTATTCCCTGATCTCAGTCTTTCTCATTAATTGGGAGATGTATTTTTATATATTCAGAATACAAAAAATTGGTTTAAAACCTTTTATTTTCCATAAATTCTTTGTTCAGAAGACTTTTAGATCAGTTGGAATAGTCTTTCCATATTTCTGAACCTTTTGTAACCTGTGTAGATAGAGTTTTAAAAATGCAGGCAAGCTGGGCGTGGTGGCACACACTTGTAATCCCAGCATTTGGGAGGCTGAGACAGGAGGATCGTGGTTTGAGGACAGCCTCAGCTACTACTTAGTGAGGCCCTTTGTGACTCAGACCCTGTTTCAAAATATAAAGAATAAAAAATAGGGCTGGAGGTGTAGCTTAAAGGTAGAATGCCCCTGAGTTCCATCCCAGTACTGCAAAAAAAAAAACCAAAAACAAAACACAACAACAACAACAACAAAAAACCCACAAAAAACCCACAAAAAAACAAACAAAATATCTCCATAGGCAGTGTTTTCTTAAAATTTTTAATTAATTAATTTTTTTTTAGGTGCTGGGATTGAACCTAGAGGCATTCTACGTTCAAGCTATACCCTGATTTTATATCTTATTTGGAAACAGGGTCTCACTAGGTTGCTGAGAGCCTCACTAAATTGCTGAGGCTGGCTTTGAACCTGTGGTCCTCCTGTCTTAGCCTCCCAAATACTGGGATTACAATCATGCACCACCACACCTGGCTACAGTCAGTGTTTTTAATAGACATTGTTTTCAACAGCAAAATCATGGAACAATGGGAAATTTCCAAGTACAGTTTTTAAAATTGTTCTCCCCATAGTAAAGTAATTCTTTGAAAAGCATTTATTTTCTTACCCATTATTAAAATGTTATTCTTATTTTAAAGAGAGATTAAATAAATATTTTGTTTGGAAAATATCTGCTGGGTGTCATATACTAGTAGTAGCAATTTGTCATTTTGCGAATGGTTTACACATTTAGAACTACTTACACTGTGTAAAAGGAAACTGCTTATCTCTCAACTCAAATTGTAAAGACTTGACCATAAGAAAAACCAGGAAACCAGAAAGTCACTCACTCTTTACAAAGATGCTACTATTTTTTTTTTAATTAAAAAATATTTTTTGAGGTACCAGGGATGGAACCCAGGGGCATTCTACTTTCGAGCTACACCTCCAACCTGGTTTTTTACTTTTTTTTTTTTTTTTTTTGGTGGTACTGGGGTTCCTGGAAGCCCTTCTACCTCTGGGCTACACTCCCAGACCTATTTTATATTTTTATTTGGAAACAGGGTCTCCTAAACCAGCGCGCGCGACTGGCTTCGAACCTGCGCGATCCTCCTGTCTCTGCTTCCCAAGCAGGGATTACAAGCGTGCGCCACCACGCCCGGCCTTCCAGCCCTGTTTTTTATTCTTTATTTTGAAATGGGGTCTCACTGAGTTGCAAAGGGCCTTGCTAAGGAGATGAGACTGTTTGCAAACCATTATTTTCCTGTCTCGGCCTCCCAAATGCTGGGATTATAAGCACGCCCAGCTAAATTGCTAGTATTTAAAGGTCTGTTTTTATTATGTAGACTGTTTTTGTATGTAGAATGTATTTATCATATATAATTTTTTTTTTTTGAGGAACTGCAGTGGAACGCAGGGACATTCTACCTCCAAGCTATACCCCTACGCCCATTTTTTTTTTATTCTTTATTTTGAAACAAGGTCTCATTAAGTTGTAGAGGGCCTTGCTAAGTACCTGAGGCTGGCCGTGAACCCCGATCCTCTTGTCTCAGCCTCCAGAGTACTGGGATTACAAGTGTGCGCCACCACGCCCCGCTCTATTATATAGCATATTTTTATTATGTAGAATGCTGAAGTCAGTTTCAGTGTGCTGGGATGGAACATCCAACTGAGAGTACCACTTTGAATTTTTCCATGTTGTGGGACTGTGCTCTCTCTCTGCGGTTGGTACTTGTATGGCCGAAATGAGTGTGCTGGCCCATTTGTATATTAAGTATTGGTAGAACTTTTTAAATGTAAAATTTGAAATACCTACTATAGAACATCTAATTTCCTTCTCCTATCCGTATGAATCACTTGTTGGACTTCTGGGTGTAGACACCACAGTTTGAAGATAACTGTTTTAAACAGGGCTTGCAGCAGGAGTGGGGATTGGAGGCCAGGAACCTTGGGCTGTTCCACAGTTAGAACAGGCCGGGCCGAAGTTTGATGAACTCCTTGTGCCTAGAAACAGGCAAAACCTGGACGGAAGAAAATTCACATTGGTGGGATGTTGGGTTTAATGATTCACTACTTTCCAACTCTTTATTGTGACTTATCTTAATTTTTAAAATAGAAGTTCTTTCATTAAGGAATTCAGTGCATTTATTGAGCTTTCAGTATGTTCCATTGTGAGGGGCAGGGAATATAATTGTGAATTAAACAAAGACCCTTTTCTTCCAGGAACTCAGTATGGCCAGAAAGATAGACATTAGTAATTTATTACATTCAGTTTGTTACATAATTTAATAAAACTATTAAATTTTAATTTAATAATTTGTTTTGATTGCTTTGTTACTTAACACTTTATTGACATATGATAAAATTGCCTTAGCCAGATGTGGTGGCACACACTTGTAATCCCAGCGCTTGGGAGGCTGAGGTAGGAGGATCACATAGTTTTGAAGCCAGCCTCAGCTAGTTAGTGAGGCTCTCAGCAACTTAGTGAGACCCTATTTCCAAATAAAGTATAAAATAGGCCTGGGCATATAGCCCAGAGGTAGAAAAGACCCTGGGTTTCCGACCCTTGGTTCCACCCCCGGTACCAAAAATAAATAAACAAACAAACAAATAAATAAATAAATAAATAAATTGCCTTAAGTTGCAGAAATATATTACCAATTATTTGTCAAATGTTACAGTAGAGACAAGTGTGACCTTTTTTTGGTCTGTGTGAAAAATAATCAGATACAAAATCAACTTAGAAAAATCGTTAGCTTTTCAGTACACTAATCACAAATCCATTGAAAAAGAAATATGGAAATAATTTCATTTACAATCGCCTCAAAAAAAACTTAAGAATAAATCTATTCAAGGAGGTAAAAGACCTTTATAATGAAAAGTATAGAACACTGAAGAAAGAAATGGAAAAGCTTAGGAGATGGAAAGACTTCCCATGTTCTTAAACACACAGAATAAGTACTGTTCAATGGCCAGACTAACAAGAGTGATTCATAGATTCAACACAATTCCTGTTAAAACGCCAACATCAGCCGGGCGTGGTGGCCACGCTTGTAATCCCAGCGCTTGGGAGGCAGAGACAGGAGGATCGCACAGGTTCAAAGCCAGCCTCAGCTACTGAGTGAGGCTCTCAGCAACTTAGTGAGACCCTGTTTCCAAATAAAGTATAAAATAGGTCTGGGAGTATAGCCCAGAGGTAGAAAGTATAAAATAGGTCTGGGAGTATAGGCTGGAGGTAGAAAAGCCCCTGGGTTCCACCCCCAGTACCATACACACACACAAAAAAAAACCAACCAAAAAACAAAAAAGCCAACATCATTTTTTTTTTCACAGTGCTAGGAAAAAATGCTCCTAAAATCCATATGGAAAAAAACAAAAGATCCAGAGTAGTGAAAGCATCTTGAGCAATAGGAACCAATGCTGGAGACATCATAATACGTAATCTTGTATTACAGAGCTACAGTGATAAAAACATGGTATTGGCATTAAAACCAGACACATCAGCCAGTGAAACAGGATAGAGAACACAGGTTAATCCTCACACACAAAGCCAGTTGATTTTTGACCAAGGTGCTAAAAACACACTGGAGAAAAGACAGCCTTTTCAACAAATGAAATTGGAAAAACTGGATATCCATATATAGAAGAATGAAATTTCAGCCCTTATCTCTCACCCTGCACAAGTTAACTTGAAATGGATCGAAGTCCTAGAAATTAAATCATAAAATTTGCAATTACTATAAGAAAATATCGGATCAACTCTCCAACATATAGGTGCTGGTATAAACTTCCTCAGTCAGACTCCTGAAGCTAAGGACAAAATAGAAAACCAGTAAATGGGATGCCATCAAGTTAAAAAGCTCTGTGCAGCAAAGGGTTCAATAAGAGTTTGAATGGAGCCGGGAGTGGTGGCGCACGCTTGTAATCCCAGCATTTGGGAGTCTGAGGCAGGAGGATCGCGGTTTGCGGACAGCTACTTAGTGAGGCCCTTTGCAACTCAGTGAGACCCTGTTTCAAAATAAAGAATACAAAATTGGGCAGGGGGTGTAGCTCAGAGGTCAAAAGCCTTTGGGTTCCATCTCCAGAAATGCAAAAAAAAAAAAAAAGTTTGAATAGATAGCCTGCAGAATGGGAGAAAATATTTGCCAACTACTCCTCTGATAGAGGACTAGTATCTAGAGTATGTAAAGAACTCAAAAAACTTAACACTTAACAACCCAATTAAAAAACTGGGCAATTGAACTAAATGGACACTTCTCAAAAGGAATACAAATGGCCAACAAATATATAAAAAATATTCAACATCACTAGTAATCAGAGAAGTACAAATGAAAGCTACCATTAGATTCTGTCTAAGTCTAGTTAGAATGTCAGTCATTGAGAATACAAATAGTAAATGCTGGTGAGGATGTGGGGAAATAGGAACTCGTATACATCGCTGAGGGGATGTAATCAGCGCAACCACGATGGAGATGAGTGTGGAGGGCCCGCCAAAGAGGAGGACTGGAATGCCATCGGGTCCAGATACACCACTCCGTGGTGTCTTTCCAAAAGAATTAAAGCAAGACTACGATAGTCACAGCAACGCATGCCACAGTAGCCCAGTTATGGAACCGTTTAGGCATCTGTAAACAGATGGATGGTAAAGAAAATGTGGAATATGCATATAATGGAATTTGACCCACCATAAAGACAAAAGTATGTCATTTGCAGGGAAATGGATAGAACTAGAAAATATTATGCCAGGTGAGATCAGCCGGTCTCAGAATGTCAAAGATCATATGTTTTATCTCATCTATAGAAGCTGGAGAGAAACTAGGAAACAGACTTCAGATAAACAGGAGAGAGGCCAGTAGGACGCTGGGAGGGGAGGGGGAGGAAGGGAGGGCAGAACGAGGTGTGAGGAAGGGGACGGCTAGATGCTGTTCCGAGTGGAGGTGATCACTACAGCCTCACTGACAGTGGGGAGGCAGGGGGCGCGCGGGTGGGAGGCGGTCTGCTATGGAAGCATCCCTTTGAATCTCATTACGCTGTCTAGTTACAGTGCACCAGTAAAAGTATTTAAAAATACTTGAAAAACAACTGACATCTTGTTAGCTTGTGTTACACTGACCACTCTTCCTTTTTTTAAATTTCTTTTCACAATTTTCTGGGTCCTGATTTTGAATTTTTTTTTTTTTTGTGTGTGTGTGGTACTGGTGATGGAACCCAGGGTCTATGGCTTGCCAATTAACTTCTCAATGGTGTCGTGTGTGTGTGTGTGTGTGTGTGTGTGTGTGTGTGTGTGGCACTGGGGATGGAACCCAGGGGCTTTTCTGCCTGTGGGCTATACTCTCAGGCCTATTTTATACTTTATTTGGAAACAGGGTCTCACTAAGTTGCTGAGAGCCTCACTAAGCTGAGGCTGGCTTTGAACCTGTGCCATCCTCCTGTCTCAGCCTCCCAAGTGCTGGGATTATAAGCTTGCGGCACCACGCCCAGCTTTTGTTGAATTTTATTCTACCTGTGGTACTGGGGATGGAACTCAGGGGCCTTCTATCTCCAGGATATACCCCCAGACCAGTTTTCTTTTTAATTTGGAAATAAAGTCTCACAAAGTTGCTGAGAGCCTCACTGAGTTACTAAGGCTGGCTTCAGACCTGGGATCCATCCCCCTGTCTCAGCCTCCCAAGTGCAGGCAGGCCCGGTGGTGCCGCTAGATTCCTTTTTCTTAGCCTGTTGTACAGTGTTCCTTTTCTTTAAGGTCTCTCTAAGGCCTCCTATCATTTTGTTACCTGCTTAGTGGTGCTGACAAGGCTCCTGGGTGTCATTCTTAGTTTCTTTTCTTTATTCCTCATAATGTCAGTTCTGCTTCCTAAATACAGAACAAAAATTCATCTACGTCTTGTGGTGCTGGGTATTGATCCCAGGGACATTCTACCTCCAAGCTCCACCCCCAGCCCTATTCTTTATTCTTTTTTGGAACAGGGTCTCACTAAGAAGTTGCAGAGGGCCTCATTAAGTAGCTGAGGCTGTCTGAGAACCCCGGATGCTCCTGTCTCCGCCTCCCAAGCGCGGGGATTTCAAGCGTGCGCCACCACGCCCGGCTCGAAATTCATCTACTTCTAACTGTTCTCACTGCTGCTGTTCCTACCAGACCCTTTTCTTTAGCTCCTGGTGCTCATAGCTTCCTGCTCTCCAGTTATGTTCCACATGGCAGCAGAAGGCACCCCTCAGAGTGAATCGCATGGTGGTGACCTTTCTTAGCGTCCTGCAGTGGCTTCACATCGCTCCTGGAGAGAAATTTCAGATTTGTCCCCGTGTATTACAAAGCTCTTAGAATCTCAGTCTCCTTATTTATCTAGGCTTATCTCTGAGTCTTCACCTGAACACACTAAAGCCTGAAGCAACTGTTGTTTTTCCAGTACTCTTGTGTCTCAAATCCATGTACATGTACTCTGGCTTCTGCTTTCTTTGCCCCCTGCACGCCTTCTCCTCTGCCTGGACCACCTCACTAGTTAACTTCTTCCCCAGATCACACTTCCTCAGTGTCTTCCCTCGTGGTCCTACAGGTTAGGTGCTCAAAGAGCCCGCTCTGTTTTGTTGATCATATAAGTTAACATGCTTTAGTTAAATGATTCATTCATTGTATACCATCTTGTAAACTTAATGAGACTGGGAGGCATCTCTATCTTGGTCTCCGCTTTTTTTTTTTTTTTTTTTTTTTTACAATTTCAAGTGCTTGGCACTTGTGAGGGCACATTCACATCTTTGAAAAAGTTAGCAGTAGCCGGGCGTGGTGGCACACGCTTGTAATCCCCACGCTTGGGAGGCTGAGACAGGAGGATCACACAGGTTCGAAACCAGCCTCAGCTACTTAGTGAGGCCCTGTTTCCAAATAAAATATAAAATAGGTCTGGGAGTATAGCCTGGAGGTAGAAAGCCTCTGGGTTCCACCCCCAGTACCACCAAAAAAAGAAAAAAGAAAAAGAAAAATTAGCAGTATTATGTTCTTGTTTGTGTGATTTCAAAATGAACTTGTTTTTTTTTTTTTTTTAGTGTCTCAATGAAATCCTGGAGTCAGCAGATGCACCTTTAGAAGTCACTAAAGGATTCATTCAGTCAATTTCTCTGTCAGTTCCATGGGGCTCGCTGCTGCAGGATAATTGTGCACTGGAAGTAAAAGGGTTAGAAATGGTGTTTCGACCCAGACCGCGCCTAGGTAGGTGTGCTATATGTTACTGTTTTATTGGCTTCTTTTTTTACCCTTCTGCAATTAAGAAAGTAACCTGATTGCATTAAATTCAGTATTTATTACCTTGGCTCTATCAAGGAGGCATGAGATTATAACATAGAGTTGTTTCCCTGTTTACTCACAAGAATTTTAATATAATCTGCTTCATATAATTATTCATTACCAGTTATGGAGAGTGGCTTGTACTTTATTTTTTTTATTTTTTATTTTGTGGTGGTACTGGGGTTCCTGGAAGCCCTTCTACCTCCGGGCTACACTCCCAGACCTATTTTTTATACTTTTTTATTTGGAAACAGGGTCTCCTAAGCCAGCGCGCGCGGCTGGCTTCAAACCTGCGCGATCCTCCTGTCTCTGCCTCCCAAGCGCGGGGATTACAAGCGTGCGCCACTACGCCCGGCTTACTTTAAAGATTCAGAATATTATGCCCCAAACAAGGAAGAGTCGCTCAAAGATTGGTGGAGAAGTGTTGAAAGAACTTGAAGGGATTTCCATTGGCCAAATCTGGGACAACTTGGAGTGTTTACAAAGAATATGACAATGATGGATTGTAACATACTAAAAACATCCCAACGTCTATCCTAATATAAATAAACACGTAAGGTAGGCAGGAGGAAGGGCATGCGCTTCTTTACAGCAAAATACCTACTTACAGAAGAGTTGGTAGAACGAGATAGAATTGGTAAGTGTAAGGCGATAGGCATGAATGTATGCATAATAGAATTTTAATCCCAAATGCTGCCTTTGGCTGCCCCCAAAGTGTAAGTTATACTTAGTAGAATTACAGTGGCCTGTATTTTGAAGT
This sequence comes from Muscardinus avellanarius, assembly GCF_963383645.1. Lineage (NCBI taxonomy): Eukaryota > Metazoa > Chordata > Mammalia > Rodentia > Gliridae > Muscardinus > Muscardinus avellanarius. Next base: position 99,433,258 of record NC_137798.1, on the reverse strand, counting down.
TGATACCCTATATAATAATCTGATATTTAACTTACAAGAGTATTTTTAACTCTCATGGGCAGATATAATACTTCCATATACGAAGTCACACTTTCAAGTATTTCTCCTTTTTGAATACTTCATTAAGCAGGCCATGGCGGTACATGGTTGTGATCCCAGTACTTGGGAGGCTGATGATTGGACTCAGGGACGTTTTACTTTCAGCTACACCAGTAGTCCTTTTTTTAAAAAAATTTTGTTTTGAAAACAAGGTCTCGCTAAGTTTCTGAGGGCCTTGCTACATCGCTAGGACCGTCCTCAGACCTGTAACCCGCCGGTCTCAGTACTCTCTAGTACTGGGATTACAGGCGTGCCCTGGCATGCTTGGCTTATAGTGGCCGTTCAATTCTTCTTGATAGTACCTTATTGTTTCACTATATTGTAAGTTTTCTGGGGGCAGAATTCACAATTCTTTTTTTTTTTTTTTGGTGGTACTGGGGTTCCTGGAAGCCCTTCTACCTCTGGGCTACACTCCCAGACCTATTTTAAACTTTTTTATTTTTAGAAACAGGGTCACTTAAGCCAGTGGGGCTGGAACCAGCACGATCCTCCTGTCTCCGCCTCCCAGGCGCGGGGATTACAAGCGTGCACCACCACGCCCAGCACAATTCATTTTTTTAATCCACTACATCAGAGTTAACAAACTATGGACTGCAGGCCAAGTCAAGTCTGCTACCTGGATTGCTTGTTTGTTTCTTTTTTGAGGTACTTGAGATTTAACCCAAGGACATCTACCTCTGAGCTATACTCCATTCTGATATTATTTTCTATTTTGAAACAGAGTCTTGGTAAATTGTTGAGAACCTTACTAACTTGCTGAGGCTATCCTCGAACCTGCAATCCTCCTATTTTAGCCTCCCAAATACTGGGATTACAGTCATGTGCCACTATACCAGGCTTATAATATTTAAAATAATATTGTGCATATGTAAAACATGTCATATTCTTGTTGAATGAATACATGAATTAATATTTGATAAAAGTAAAACATGACATGAGATCACATGTGTATCTAATTTTTTCTGTGATCTTTTCTTGGTGTGGGAGTCTTAGTTATGTTTAAATCTCAAGAGTAATTTCTAGAATATTATAATGAGTGATACATAATGTTAAAAATCTACTTGAGCTGGGTGTGGTGGCACACACTTGTAATCCCAGTACTTGGGAGGCTGAGGCAGGAGGATCACAGGTTTGCTGCCAACCTCAGCTACTTAGTGAGGCCTTCTGCAACTTAGTGAGACCCTGTTTCAAAATAAAGAATAAAAAAAAAAATGGGGCTGGGGATGTAGGTTGGTGGTAGAATGCCCCCGGGTTCAATCCCCAGTACCACAAAAAAGAAAAAAAAATTACTTGATATGTGTTATTTAAGCAATGGCATTGTAACTTTGAGAATTATTTAGGGACTAATCTACATTTTCTGCAGCAACTGGTTCTGAGCCTATGTATTGGTCAAGTTTCATGACCAGCAGTATGCAACTGGCAAAAGAGTGTCTTAACCAGAAGCTAACAGATGAACAAGGAGAAGGATCCCAGCCTTTTGAAGGACTTGAAAAGTTTGCTGAAACCATTGAAACAGGTTTGGCATTATTTACCATTTTCAAAATTTCAGATTTTACTTAAGTTTAGTACCTTTAACGAATTAAGCTTTGTATAAGGCAACTCTTGGAATGAATTCTAAAAGAATTACTGTTTCTATTTCAGCATGTTAGAAGTGAGGTTATTTAAAATATTGTACTTAATTGCTTGTTTCTTTTGTTCCCTAGTTTTTTTCTGTTTATTATGTTTGCAGCATGATGGGGTTAGAGTTCAGAAGACAGTACTAGTCACTGCCCTGAGTCTCTGTTGAGACGTAGCTTGAGTCAGTGTTCAGTAAAGCACATGATTTATTACAAAACTCAGGATTTGGGCTTTTAAAGACGATTAAACTGTCTTCTTCATTTTGATCAACGCCTAGTATTTCTTTCTTTTCTTTTCTTTTGCGGGTCTGGGGATGGAACCCAGGGGCATTCGACCTCCGAGCTACACCCCCTGCCCTATTTTTTATTCTTTATTTTGAAACTGGGTCTCACTGAGTTGCGGAGGGCCTCACTAAGTAGCTGAGGCTGTCTGCAAACAGCGATCCTTCAGTCTTAGCCTCCTGAATGCTGGGATTACAAGCGTGCGCCACCACGCCTGGATTTATTTCTTTCATTAAAATATTTTTATTTAAAGCTGGGTGTGGCCGGGTTTGGTGGCGCATGCTTGTAATCCCCGTGCTTGGGAGGCAGAGACAGGAGGATCGCGCAGGTTCGAAGCCAGCCGCGTGTGCTGGCTTAGGAGACCCTGTTTCCAAATAAAAAAATATGTAAAAATAGGTCTGGGAGTGTAGCTCGGAGGTAGAAGGGCTTCCAGGAACCCCAGTACCACAAAAAAAAAAAAAAAAAAAAAAAAAAAAAAAGCTGGGCATGATGGTGCACGCTTGTAATCCCAGTGCTTGGGAAGCTGAGACTGGAGTCCAGGGCCAGCCTCAGCTACTTAGTGAGGCCCTCTGCAACTTAGTGAGACCTTGTTTCAAAATAAAGAATAAAATATGGCTGGGAGTGTAGCTCAGAGGTCCCCAATCCCGAAAGAAAAAAAAAGTTTTATTTGTGTATGGTTCTTTCATTGACGATTACTTGCTTATTCCAGTACTAAGAAGAGTTAAAGTCACTTTTATAGACACTGTTTTAAGAATTGAACATGTGCCAGAAAATTCCAAAACTGGAACTGCACTTGAAATTCGAATAGAAAGGTAAGAATTTTTGTATCTGAAAATAAATGACTCTATTCTAACTCTCACAGTAAATTTCAGGATGGTGGGCCTGGGATGTGGCTTGTTGGTAGAATATTTGCCCAGTATGTATCAGTGGCCTTGGGTTCAATCCCCAGTACTGAAAAAAAAATTCAAGGATACTTTTGGAGACCAGAGGTGATGCATTAAATTAAAATATTGTGTAATTTCAGAGTAAAGTGCTCTTTATGTTCTAATCTCGTTATTGAAATTTTAAAGTACAAGTCAGGTGTAAGTATATATGATACTATGTCGAATTTAAAGCAAGTAATTTTCTTTTAGTTGATATCTTTCAACTTAAAAGCTTGAATACTACTACATTTAAGGTACCCTTTTTTAGAGTGTCAGTGTTTATTTTCATGTGAGCCATGCAATATTCTGGCACGTTTTATTAATGTGAAAGACTTTGGCTTTGCTGTGCTGAATCTAGTGCTACTCTGGTAGTTCTCTGAGGGTTCTTTCTTTTTTGTAATAGCCTCTCTCTCTCTCTGTCTCTCTCTGTCTCTCTCTGTCTCTCTCTGTCTCTCTCTCTCTCTCTCTCTCTCTCTCTGTTTATTGTGGCACTAGGGGTTGAATCCAGGGGTGCTCTACTTCTGAGTTGCATTCCCCAGCAGGGCTTCCCCAAGTTTCCAAAGCTGGCCTTGACCTCAGTCTGCCAGGCCCTGGGGTGATAGACGGCCACACCATGCCTAGCTGTCTTTGATGATTCTCTGGGCTAACATGCGAAGTAGTAGTTTACTTAAAAAGATGTAAACAGGTTGCTTTAAAATTTTTAAATTCGAGCAGGGTATGGTGGCGCACACTTGTAATCCCAGCATTCGGGAGGTTGAGACCGGAGGATCGCGGTGCGCGGACAGCTTCAGCTACTTAGTGAGGCCCTCCGCAACTCAGTGAGACCCGGTTTCAAAGTAAAAGAATAAAAAAATAAGGCAGGGAGTGTAGCTTGGAGGTTGAATGCCCCTGGGTTCCATCTCCAGACCCGCCCAAAATAAAATAAAATAAACATTTTTAAATGTATTGATGCCCATCTACTGGGGGCTTCCTTCAAAGTTTAAATAGTATCTTGTGGTTTCTGTCTTTCACAAAACACATTAGTTATTGTTAACTACTCTTTGAAAGTGGGGGGCATTACTTTAGAACTGTATCTAACTAATCTCTTGCATTTTGAACCCCATTCATTATCTTGTTTAAACTGAATGTTGGTCACACAGGAATTCAAGAAATGTCATTTATTTCAGATTTGTGGCTTGAAATGGTATTTCATCGTTTCCAAGGGATATTTTGTGAGAGTTCAGCCAATTTTAGGAAGCTAATTTTTCCCCTCCAGTTTAAGAGCCAAATAAAGTTATTTTTCTTGGTGTTAAGGTCTCTTTGTGAATGATTTACTAGAGTAAAAAATGTAGTGATGATGACCTACATTGTAGACATTATTATAGTCATATTCTACGCTAACATCTGAAAAATCCCTTTTAATTTAGAAGCTCTCCATTTTTATTATTATTACTATTATTATTATTATTATTATTATTAGTCTGGGGATGGAACCCTGAGGCATTTGGCCTCCGAGCTACACCTCCTGCCCAATTTTTTATTCTTTATTTTGAAACAGGGTCTCACTGAGTTGCAGAGGGCCTCACTAAGTAGCTGAGGCTGTCTGCGAACCGCGATCCTTCAGTCTCAGCCTCCCGAATGCTGGGATTACAAGCGTGCGCCACCATGCCCAGCTCCATTTTTTATTATTGCAAATAGGTTTTTCTAGGAGTTTTGTTCAAATGCTCATTTTGTTTTTTTACTTTCAGAACTGTATACTGTGATGAAACTGCTGATGAATCCTCAGGAATTAATGTTCATCAGCCCACAGCGTTTGCTCATAAGTCACTGCAGCTCTCTGGAGTGTGTCTCTTCTGGGATGAGTTCTCTGCATCAGCAAAGTCTTCCCCGGTGTGTTCCACTGCACCAGCGGTAAGAAAAGCAAAACAGAAGCCTCCAAACCTGATCAAGGTTTAAATGAGGGCTATTACATTTTGGTAGGGCGTATAGTATGTGTTAATGAGTCTCCATCTGGTTTGGGAGTTAACACAATATTTAGTAATAGGGATATATAATTCAGAGATTTAAAAACACTCAGCTTATATTGTCTTTTCTACCAGTTTTCTGTGTATTGATGGAGAAATGTTATGTATTATGACTTGGGGCAAAATGGTATATTAACGTCTAGTATCCTTTTACAGTACAAATAAGAAATTAAGCAGTGTTCAGATTTACCTTAGAGAATGAATGTATTGCTGATAGTTTATCTTACAAATCATGCCTTAAGAAAATGGTTATAATTAAAGAACTGTTTATGTCTTCCAAGAGTACAAAATCCTTTTAAAGATCAGTCATTCCATTATTTATTTTTAAGACATTTCACAAATCACATTTTTAATGACAAGTGTCATTATTACTGTAACTTGAACAGATATTGTTTTTCTTTTCATAAGGTCCTTTCCCATGCTGTGTCTCAGTTACTATGCTAACAGCACTCTTTCATTTTAGCTAAAAGATCTTGGTTTATCCATTGTAACGATACAGTTCTGCCTATCGAGTTGACATTTATATTTTGCATTCCAATTTATTTGCTCTAAAGTTTTAAATAGTTATTTCCTTCTTTTTGCATTATTGCAGGAAACTGAGCCAAAGCTATCTCCTAGCTGGAATCCCAAAATTGTTTATGAGCCACACCCACAACTAACAAGAAATTTACCAGAGATAGCACCATCTGATCCAGTGCAGATTGGAGGATTAATTGGTAGGTTGGAGTTGAGTCTCACGTTGAAACAGAATGAAGTACTTCCTGGAGCTAAGGTCAGTATTTGTTTTATTTTCTCAAGTGGAAATACAAGTATTCTTTAGTGTATGCAGTGACCTACTGATTGATTGCTGTGGTTATCCTATAACTAAGGTGTCTGCTATCTTGAAGTCAGCATTTTTAGTATCAATGTTGCTGTTCTTAGGTCACACAAGTAATGACTGTATTTGCCCTACTACCATGAGTCAGGTTTTATGAAGGGCTGCCCTCTACACTAACTCTCCCCATTCTAACAATCTAAAACCAAAACATTGTGGTTTCATGAGTAAGGAAGTTAGCTGGCTTTGGTGTGCCTATAATCCCAATACTTGAGAGACCAAGACAGGTAGATTGCAGGTTTGAGGCTAGCCTTAGCAATTTACTGAGACCCTCTTTCAAAATAAAAAATAAAAATGGGCTGGGGTTGTGGTGTGGCGATAGAATGCCCCAGGGTTTAGTACCGAGTACCCCCTTCCCCCACGTAATACACGCAGGAATTCATCATATAATCTCTTTCTGTTATCATAAAGTTAAGTTTTAAAGGAAAAGAAATTTGAGGAGTGGGAAGTTGATTGTGGAAGATGTTTAAACAAAATCTATTTAGAATGGAAAGAGTATGGTTATAGTTTTTTTTTAAAGTTTATAGTATAACATTTGAGAAGAGAGATTGACTTTTTTCATTGTGTCGCTTAGCTTTTTGAAGACATTGTGTAAAGACAGCTATACTTTTTTATTAAGTAACACTGATTAGTCTGTTAGAGAGTAAGGAAACTTGTATTCATGTAATCATTTAAAAATATATTCTTATACATTGGAAACTAAATTTCTATATAATCTCTATAAAATGAAGTTTAAATGAACAAGATGTCAGGATTTATTCATTTATTTATTCATTGATTTTCCTAACTGCTATTGGGCCCTTTGTGAGTTCATGGGACAGATACAGAGATGAGTGGAATCCAGTCTTTGCCTTAATGGAAGGTACACTGAGGGGTATAGAAATTGCTATGGAAACATAGAAAAGGGAGCCACTAGATACTTGTGAATATACATAAAAAGATTTTCAAAAGATTGAAGAATGTCCAGGAATACTTTCTTGGACCAGCATATTTGAGTAGGATTAGGAGCAGGTCAGGGATAATTAGAATGGGCACATGCCTCTCTTACTGATTCTTGCTCTTCTCTTGTTTACCACTTTGACCTACCTCAAGGCATAAAATACTTTCCCTGGGTCTTCAGCCTCTACAGAATAACCTGAGGGGGGCCAGGCGTGGTGGCCCCCGTAATCCCCGTGCGGAGACAGGAGGATCGCGCAGGTTCGAAGCCAGCCTCGCTGGCTTAAGAGACCCTGTTCCAAATAAAAATATAAAAAAATAGGTGTCTGGGAGTGTAGCCCAGAGGTAAAAGGGTTTCCAGGAACCCCAGTACCACCAAAAAAAAAAAAAAACCTGAAGGGATTGTTAGGGAGCACATGGTCATCGTTCAGGTAAACACCACGGGGACTCCTCTGCTGTGGCAACATCCTTGGGAAACCAGTGCATTTGTGTCTGGGGAACGCATTCGTGCCATTTCTTTAAGAAAGAAGATCGGCAGCAATAACTTTTATGGTTCTTTTGTGTTTTCGTCTATGTAGTCCTAAAGTTCTGCACACTGTATTGATTTGTGTAAGTGCTTCTTATATGTCACCTTTAGAGTTCTGTATATTAGGCGACAAATGAACCTGTGGAAATTTCGCATGGTCTCATTGTGTGCCAGCTAGTATTTAGTATTTGGACATAGTATCGTCCTTGCCGATAGTAATTTTTGTGTAATAAATTGAGTATTTGCATATATTTTTATCTAACAAACGAATGCTAAGTGGAAAAAAAAGTTCTGGAGATTACCATTGAGAAGCATAGATCTGATACCCTTACTAGAGTGTAGACACAGATGGCATTGCTGGGAAAACGCAAAGTGTTAAATCTCATTTATTTCCAGTGCTCAGTAAGTCTGTCAACTATGGGTTCAAAATGTTATGAAAGCTTTTATGATATTTTTTTTTTTAGTTCTGTAAGAATGATATTCCTTGAGTAGTATTTGGTATTTCATATTTCAGTTTTAAAGTATTTCGGGGGAATGCTTTATGTATGAAAATAGGGGACTGCCTAGATTGAATGTAAAGCTGCTTTGTTCCAGTGTTTGCTTTTAGTTGTCTTTTGACTTTCTAGGAGGTAGTGTAGAGTAGTGCTTTTGTTGAGTGTCTTCCACAGTGATCAGGAGAGAGTGTGATGGAGCTTCTGCTTACCCAGAAGGACTAGGGGCAGAGAAGTCCACAGAAGCACTCATGTCAGCTGTGGTTTCTACTCTGATGCCTAGGAGAGGGTGGACTTCCTGGAGCAGACACCTGAGAATCACACTTTGGGTGGCCTTTAAGTCTTTTCAAGTAGATGTGTAAATCAACAGAGAGAATCTTAGGCGAAGGGAATCTAAGAATACAGGGAAATGTGTATCTCAATGCCTTAGAGGATACTGAAATTTGTGGTGATGAGCTTTTAAAGAATATTCATCCTGAATATTTTTTCAGTTGGATGTTGATGGACAGATCGACTCTATTCATCTATTCCTGTCACCAAGACAGGTACACTTGCTTTTGGATATGTTAGCAGCTATTGCTGGACCAGGCAAGTATAATTCTGTTGTTATTATTTTTAAAAAATTGGAAACTTTTAAATTAAAATATATAACATATATAGGAAAACTCGTTATTTTTGAAGGTGTAAAACTAAAGATGTGTTATAAATAAGAACCCTAAATATTAATGCCTTGGGTCTTTTAAACTGTGTTACCATGATACAGATTTGTATTCGGTGTGCGTCACTTTATTTATTTATTTATTTATTTTTTGGTGGTACTGGGGTTCCTGGAAGCCCTTCTATATCCGGGCTACACTCCCAGACCTATTTTTACATTTTTATTTGGAAACAGGGTCTCCTAAGCCAGCGCGCGCGGCTAGCTTCGAACCTGCGTGATCCTCCTGTCTCTGCCTCCCAAGCGCGGGGATTACAAGCGTGCGCCACCACGCCCGGCTGTGCGTCACTTTCTTAACTCATTAAAACTTATTCTCACTCATGTCTTTGGTTGGGATAGTATTTCAAACAACTGAAAAATATAATTCTTGAACACACTATACAATTACACGCATATTTAAGTATTTCTAATGACTCCTATGTACCAGAGGAAGGTTTTTTGATTCCTGGCTAAGTTGCTTACGACTGTTGCTCAGATCTCTGATTAATATTGAATAGTGGTAATTTTGCACTAACTATGTTGTTAAGCTGCCATTGGTATTGGATGAATGGGTTTGGGGAGAAAAATGCTGACATAACTCAAAATTTAATTACTGTTTTGCTTCCCTTTTGTATACTTGTAGAGAATTCTAGCAAAATAGGGTTAGCTAATAAAGATAGGAAAAACCGACCCATGCAGCAGGAAGACGAGTATCGAATTCAGATGGAATTAAACCGGTATTATTTGAGAAAAGATTCCCTCTCTGTGGGTGTATCTTCAGAGCAGAGCTTTTATGAGACAGAAACGGCTCGTACACCTTCTAGCCGTGGTAAGCAACTCAAACAAGTTGACACCAGAATCATACATAATCATCATAGATAAAATCAACCTTAATTTTGGCTTTTTTGCAAAGGAGTTGAACAATGAAAGAATAGAAAACCCATATTATAAGAAAGTTTTAATTTATAAATTGATCTGACCACAGAATTTCACTGGTACACTAGCACATGATTATGTAGTTATTTTGATCATATTGTTTTGTCTTATAAATGATGATTTTTTTCTAAGTAAAAATCAGTTTATAAAAATGTAAATTTACACAAAATATAAATTGGGAGTAATTATTCATTTTGCCAAATTTTGTGCTCAAAGATTATATAGTAGTTTTTTTTTCAAATGGGAACCTTCTTTATTAATCTTCCCATCAATTATATGTAATATTGTTACCTAGTATAATTTTGCATTTATAGATATTTTAGAATATATACCATAAATAATAAGAATTTAAGAATAGACTATTGAACCCAAATAAAACTATTAAAACCGACTTAAGAAATTTTAGCTGTAACAAGCTTCACTTGCATGACGGTAAAACAGTCTTCAAAAGAAGGATCTAAAATGTAAATAAAATCATGAATAACGTATTATTTAAAGGAAATGAAACTAGAGATGGCAATATATTTGTACTTTATTTATGCTGGAGATTAAACCTAAGGCCTTATACATGCTAATTCAATTTTAGAGACTCAATTTTAACTTCTAAATCATCATATGACAGCTTTAAAAATACATCACTTAATACTAGGTATCATCTTCAAAACAAAATATTCATCAATAGGAGACTTTAATCTTGTTACCTTATGTTTGGCTGAATTTTTACTATTCCGTTCATATCTTGGATTCAAATCAATTACTCTATTGCAACTAACATACAATTTGGGGCATCACTATATCTTAACCCAAAGGAAGAAGATTATTAATGTTTCTTAACCTATTTAAAAGATTTGATTTGGTGAAATTGTGACATAAGTGATGAAGTTTAATTCTCTCCAGAAGAAGAAGTTTTCTTCTCCATGGCTGATATGGACATGTCCCATAGTCTCTCTTCTCTTCCACCCCTTGGGGACCCCCCAAATATGGACCTGGAGTTATCTCTAACTAGTACATACACAAATACCCCAGCAGGATCTCCATTAAGTGCTACTGTGGTAAAGTATCATTTAATTTCTTTTGTATTCTTGAAAAGTTGCTTCTAAGATCCTGCCCTTTCTTCACGTGCTAAAGGCAATCTTTTGCAGCTCCAGCCAGCGTGGGGAGAGTTCCTGGATCGTCACAAGGAGCAGCCGGTCAGAGGGTCAGCACTCCCGCCCACTCGAGCTCACCAGTCATCTCTGCAGAAGGCTGGTAAGTTCAAGGGAGGCATTTGTTGGTAGTTTCCACTGAAATTTCTCAAGATTTTAAAATTAAAAAATTTGTTTCTTTTTTAAAAGAATGCCATTCTGCTTTTATCCTTTTTTCCCCCTTCCCTTTCCCTCTCTCCCTTCCATAAATGTCAGGTTTTTTTTTTAATTTTACTTTTTTTATGGTACTGGGGGATTAAACTCAGGGGCATTTTATCTTTGAACTACCCCCCCAGCCCTATTTTATTTTTATTTTGAAACAGAGTCTCACTAGGTTGATGAGAGTCTCACTACTTGCTGAAGCTGTTCTCAAACATGCCATCTTCCTTTCTCAGCCTTCCAAGTACTGGGGTTACAGGCATGTGCCACCACGTCTGGTTTATTGGTGCTGGGACTTGAACCCAGAGCCTTGCGCATGCTCAGCATGCATTTCATACCTTTGCTTTTCTTTTTTTTCATAATTTTTCTTTTGGTGTAGGCCAAAACAAGAAACAAAGTTTAGAAAGTTTAGAAAGAAAATGAAGAATTATTAAACAACTTACTCTGAATACTTATTCATCGTATCCCTTTTATATTTAAGTACTTAGATATTATAGCCAGGCACAGTGAATATGCCTGTAATCCCAGTACTTGGTAGGCTGAAATAGGAGGATCACAGGTTTGAGGCCAGCCTCTAAAACATAGCAAGGCCCTCAGCAACTTAGTGAGACCCTGTTTCAAAATAAAAAATAATAAAAAGTGTGGGGGTATAGCTCAGAGGTAGCATGCCCCTGGATTCAATCCCCAGTAACTCCTTCCCCCCTTAATCACCAAAACCCAAAACCTTAGATATTGTTAGTGTCAAAGTGTACCTTAAGTCTCCTCCTCCTCCCCCTCCCCCTCCTCCCCCTCTCCCTCCCCCTCCCCCTCCCCCTCTCCCTCCCCCTCCCTTCCCCCTCCCCCTCCCCTTCTTCTTCTTCTTCTTCTTCTTCTTCTTCTTCTTCTTCTTCTTCTTCTTCTTCTTCTTCTTCTTCTTCTTCTTCTTCTTCTTCTTCTCCTTCTCCTCCTTCTCCTTCTCCTTCTTCTTCTTCTCCTTCTCCTTCTCCTTCTTCTTCTTCTCCTCCTCCTCCTCCTCATTATTATTATTATTATTATTATTATTATTATTATTATTGCAGTTTAGGAACCTCAGTCAGCCATCAGGTTGTGTGTGTGTTGAGGATTGAACCCAGGGCAGATACGATGCCAGGCAAGCACCCTACCATTGAGCTACACCTCTAACCCACTGTTTTTTTTCCCTTCATTATTTATATATTCCTTGAAAGAGAAGCTTAAGCTACTATTATGCAAATGAAAATTTTTTTCCCCAGTGTTGGGGATTGAGCCCAGGGCCTCACACATGCTAGGCACATACTCTACCACAACTAAACCTCCAGCTCTTACTCTGCAAAACTTAATTGAAATAAACAAGCTATGATGATAATGTATGATTCTCAAAGGTGTGTGGCATTTGGTTAATCTTGATTTTTCCACTACAGTTGTATTATGCAAGAGTGTTGTTCAGATTTACTATTGTGATGTAATCTGTTTTTCAAGCATCAAGGATCCTGGATATAAGATGTGACAAGATAACAGTTTATTAAACCATAATTATTGAATATAATTCTAACTGTTGTGTGATCAGCTGTTTTTCTAATATATGAGTAAATGTTTTATAAATCTGATAGGTGACTTATCTCATGTACTTAATCTCAACATGTGTGTTTCAGCTCTTCCCTCCAGATCTGTTTCCGTGGACGAGTCCAGGCCCGAGCTTATTTTGAGACTGGCTGTCGGAACGTTTTCAGTCTCTGTGCTTCACATCGATCCTTTATCTCCACCCGAAACATCGCTGAACCTCAACCCGCTGACATCTATGGCGACAGCTTTCTTCACTTGTATAGAAAAGATCGATCCTGCAGCATTGTCAGCAGATGACTTTAAGTCTTTCCGAACAGTATTTGCAGAAGCTTGTTCACACGACCACCTTAGGTAAACTCTGTCGTGTTTATTGACGATCCTTGAGAAAGAACCAGTGTGGACTTTCGTGTCTCTCTACCTACTTATCTGCATTTGTTTTTAAAATTCACATTTTATTCGTCAAATGAGTGAAATGAAGTTTTCTTGCAGTGCTACAAGAAATATAGTATAGAAATTTCTCATTCGTCAGTGTAGAATTTTTCATTCAGGTTATGTGGCATGCAGAATAATGGAGAGACATGATCCAGATAACCTGGAGTTTGCTAAATTCTCTCTGTCGCTTGCTGCTCTGCTAGTGTCTAGTTTCTTTGTGTGTATATAGTACTGGGGATTGGACCCAGGGGCATTCGACTTCTGAGTGATACCTTCAGCCCTAGTTTTTTTTTATTTTGAAATAGGTCTCATTACGTTGCCAAGGGCCTCACCAAGTTGCTGAGTCTGGCCACAAACCTGTGATCCTCCTGTCTCAGTTTCCCATGTATGAGTTTACAAGCGTGCACCACCACACCCGGCTTTGCCAAAATTTTTGACCATACTTTGCCATCATATCAACGGACTCTACAGTCATGAAAGCAGTTCCTATTGTCCGGGGCACTAGCAGAGATGACGGTGGTAGTGAGAGCAGAACTAACGAGAAGACACGTGGAAACAGTCGCCTGTTGCTGGCCACGGGTGGGAAATAACACTCAGGCTGATCCTGCGCTGTGGTGCCACATTTCTAACTCCTTTAAAGAAAACAAAAGCTGTCCAAATTGTCAGTCATCCATTATGAGTTGATCCTAATGGATAATTGAAGTTTTAAGTATAGTATTGTTAAGCTACAAATACTATTTATGAATTTGTTAAATGATAGGTTGTTTATTTATTTATTCTGCACAACTGGGGTCATTCCACCTCCGAGGTACACCCCTAGCCCTAGCTCTATTTTTCATTCTACATTTTTCGGAAACAGATTCTTACTAAGTTGTGGAGGGCCTCACTAAGTAGTCGAGGCTGGCCACAAACCTGAGATTCTCCTGTCTCAGCCTCCAAAGTACTGGGATTACAAGTGTGAGCCACCATGCCCAGCTTTGATAAGTTATTTAAATGAATGGTTTACACCATGTACTTTATTTTTTTAGAAAATACCATGGGATTATATTTTAACTTGACTTTTTTAAATATTAAAGTTAATATGCAGAGTACTTTTGACACCTATCAAAATATATCTGACAGATTAGCATTCTACTATTTAAAGTAAAATTAAAAAGGTATTTCTGACCAGTTTTCATATATCTACATGTAGAAAGTATAGCAAAACCCACAGAAACTAGAGGCAGACTTCATTTGGTCCTGCCAGTTGAAGTTTTAAAATAGCACACAGTATTTTTAGATCATTTTAAGAAACAATTTTTTATCTTTTACATATTTGAAATATTTTATCCAATGGCAGTGAAAATTTAAAATGCAGAAGCAAGCAGGGCAGTGTTCGGAAAAAAGTATATTATGGACCATTTCCCATCAACAGAACTAATATTTTTGTCAGAGATGCGATGTTTGAAGCAGTCTTTCTGGTTAATAGTCATAGGAATATCAGTCATTGCTAACTGGAAGTTGTTAAAATAAGAGGGTAGTTACTAATATTAACATTTATATATTCTGATTTATTATGATAATATTGCTTAACTTAGAAGTATCTGATACTCTTAAATGCTATGTTTTTATAATAGGTTTATAGGCACTGGCATCAAGGTTTCCTATGAACAAAGACAAAGATCAGCTTCCCGATATTTTAGTACTGACCTGTCGATTGGCCACGTGGAGTTTCTGGAGTGTCTGTTCCCGACTGATTCTCATTCTGCTCCTCCTCATTATACAGAGGTAAATGCTGGGTATTTCCTTTGGAATCATTCTTTCAATATGCCTTGCTCTTTAGGAATTGTATGAATAGCAGTGGTTTTCTTAAAATATATATAGGAGAGCTTATGGGACCGTTACTGTTAGTTTGTCTGCATTTTGTTGGGACAGATTTTCCTTATGGCACTTAAAGGCCGTTATGAACCCGTTGACGTTTTCAACTCAGGTTTGTCTTGTTTTAGCCTCCAGACGGGTTATTATACAAATGCCTGTTTCATTCATCTTCAGAGCACCCTTCATTTCAGAAGAACTCTGTTACTTGAGCAAATGCAGAATGTCTGCACTTATTAAGTACTATTTAAGACAAAATGTTTTGTGTTCTCTTACAATTTTGATTTTTTTCCTAATTTAAAAGTGTGACTAAGCCGGGCATGGCGGCACACACTTGCAATCCCAGCATTTGGGAGACTGAGACCAGAGGATCGCGGTTCATGGACAGCCTCGGCTACTTAGCGAGGCCCTTTTAAGTCAGTGAGACCCTGTTTCAAAAAATAAAAAGACAAACAAACAAACAAACAAATAAATAAATAAAGTGTGACCTGGAGAAACTTTTAACATTTACTGCTATTCCTTTGCCAGTATACATTGTTTTATTTTCAAAGCCTCCCCTTTTTTTTTGTGGTTCTGGGGATGGAACCCTGGGGCATTCTACTTCCAAGCTACATCCTCAGCCCTTTTTTTTTTTAATTCTTCATTTTGAAACAGGATCTTACTGAGTTGAAAAGTGCCTCACTAAGTAGCTGAGACTGTTTCTAACCATGATCCTCCTGTTTCAGCCTCTCAAATGCTGGGATTACAAGTGTGCACCATACTGGGGTTCCTGGAAACACTTCTACGTCTGGGCTACACTTCCAGACCTATTTTTATACTTTTTTAAATTTGAAAACAGGGTGTCTTAAGCCAGCACGGCTGGCTTTGACCTGCGCGATCCTCCTGTCTCCACCTCCCAAGCGCGAGGATTACAAGCGTGCACCTCCATGCCCGGCGTCAAAGCCCTTTCTTGAGTATCAATTTATTTGAATAACCTCACCTATATTCTGCAGATAAAGTACCAAGTATCTCAGAAGTTAACGAATCCAAGATTTACATTGCTAGTTTAAGTCATAAAAATGAAGCTGAAAGCCAGCTTTTCTGGCTGTATTCTTCTCATTATTAAATTGGCATGTTTATGAATCTGTGATTAATTATAGCTTAATATCTTAGGTTTAATTTATCTGCATCTTTGTTTTTAAGCTTTTAACGTTCCATTCTAAAGAAAGAAGTGATGCCCACCCCCCTGTGTGTCTTCAGCTTCATTATAAACATTCTGAGAGTAGAGGACCCCAGGTAAGGATTTTTTTGTGTGTGATTATGACATGTAAAAATTTTACTTGATATATATTTTCTCACAATTTTAAGATTTTATCCTAATTCTGTAGTACTATTAATGATTGTGTTAATGTCCCTCCCTTTTTTTAAGGGTAATCAAGCAAGACTTAGTTCAGTTCCTCAGAAGGCAGAATTACAAATTAAACTAAATCCAGTATGTTGTGAACTGGATATCAGCATTGTGGACAGGTTAAATTCTTTGCTGCAACCACAGAAACTTACTACAGTAGAGATGATGGCATCTCACATGTATACATCATATAATAAGCATATTAGTCTGGTAAGTATTCAAGAGTTGTAAATAACCATAACTGCATTTAACAATAGGCTTGTTGAGATAATTTCTGAACTAAGTGTTATTAATAGATTAGGCAGCACATATTAAAGCAGTGCTATTTTTTAATAATGTAAAATGGAGATTTTTTTGTGTGTGTGGGTCTGGGAATGGAACCCAGGGGCATTTGACCTCTGAGCTACAACCCCTGCCCAATTTTTTATTTTTTATTTTGAAATAGGGTGTCACTAAGTTGCGGAGGGCCTCACTAAGTAGCTGAGGCTGTCCACGAACCATGATCCTCCTGTCTCAGCCTCCCAAATCCTGGGATTACAAGCATGCACCACCACGCCTGGCAGAAATGGAGATATTTATGGCTTGATAATAGCTAAGTTTTGATAATGTAATGAATGAAATTTTATGCATTTATTCTAAAATGATGGTTATGAAGATGGCATAGCAACATTAAGAAGGCTTATCAAGACGTATTAAGTGAAAAAGTAGAATAGATTATTCTATGTAAATTTTTATTACAACTACAAAAATAAAATTGGTGTGTAGAAAAAGAATCAGGATTGGGCATGGTAGTACTTACCTGTAATCATAGCTCTTTGGGGGGCTGAGGCAGGAGGATCAGAAGTTCAAGACCAGCCTGAGCAACTTAAGTGAGATCTTGTCTCAAGATGAAAAATAAAAGCTTGATGTAGTGGCACATGCCTGTATTTTCAGTATTTGGGGGCCTGAGACATGAGGATCACAGGTTTGGGCCCAGCCTCAGCAAATTAATGAGACCTTGTTTAAAAACAAAATAAATAGGGCTTGTGTATAGCTCAAAGGTAGCATACCCCTGGGTTCAATCCCTTGCAACTAACACACACACACACAAACATACATACACAAAAGGGGGTGTGTTGGTGTGGTTTAGCTCAGTGGTGGAGCACCCTTGGATTCATTCCCTAGTACTGTAAAAAAACAAATGCAGAAATGAGATCTATAAAATAAATACCACACTTGATCTTTTTATATGGAATTAAAATGTCATATTTGTGTTTATATGCTGTGATTATAACATTCACAAAATTTTATCTTTTCACACATTTAATAAACTTCTTGAACCACCAAAAAAGTGTAACCCAAATTTGGGATATACTTTTGAAAATGGGAAAATAATCTCTTGACTACTGCAGTACATCACTTTTACTCCGATTTGGTGCAACTTCCCTACTTATTTACCTTTCTCTTGGTGCTGAGTGTTCACATTAAGTAGCCTTCTTCATTTTTTATTTTCACCAATTACAAGTAAAGTTCTGTGGGCTAGTCTCTGTATATGCTGTTAGCCACAGGTATATTGGGATGACGACTTAATCTCCTGGGTTACTTCTGCCTGAGAATGGGGATTAATACTAGAAAGTTGAGTAGGGGACGAGTAGAATAGGTTTGTTAAAAATCAAAGTCTAAGCCAGGCGTGGTGGCGCACACTTGTAATCCCAGTATTTGAGAGGCTGAGTCAGGAGGATCTGGGTTCGCGGCCAGCCTCAGCTCTTAGTGAGGCCCTTTGCAATGCAGTACGACCCTGTTTCAAAATAAAGAATAAAAAATAGAGCTGGGGGTGTAGCTTGACGGTAGAATGCCCCTGGGTTCCATCCCCAGTACCGGGGGGTGGTGTGGGGTGGGGGGTAGGGGACCAAGGTCTCGGTTAAAAAAAGAACTTTGAGCCGGGCTTGGTGGCCCATGCTTGTAATCCCCGTGCTTGGGAGGCAGAGACAGGAGGATCGCGGTGGTTTGAAGCCAGCCGCGCTGGCTTAGGAGACCCTGTTTCCAAATAAAAATATAAAATAGGTCTGGGAGTGTAGCCTGGAAGTACAAGGGCTTCCAGGAACCCCAGTACCACCAAAAAAATAAAAATAAAAATAAAAAGAGAAGTTTGTAATCTAAGTGATTAAAGAGTGACTCAAGAAGCGAAGGAGCATTAACACCTACAGCGGAATCAAGATTTGTTAGTTGTTTTGTTTTTTGGTGGTACTGGGGATGGAACCCTTCTACCTCCGGGCTACACTCCAGACCTAGTTTATATTTTATTTGGAAACAGGGTCTCTTAAGCCAGCGCGGCTGGCTTCAAACCACCGCGATCCTCCTGTCTCCGCCTCCCAAGCGTGGGGATTACAAGCGTGTGCTGCCATGCCCGGCTAGATTGATTAGTTTTAATTCATTCTGTAGAAAAGTTTATAATGAACTTGTTTGAATGGCATTGTGTATGTGTGTGTGGGGGGGGTGTACTGGATTGATCCCAGGGGCTCTCTACCACTGAGCCACACCCCAAACTCTTTTTTTTTATTTTGAGATAAGGTCTCCCTAAGTTTCCCGGGCTGGCCTCACACCTGTGATCCTCCAATCTTAGAGTCCTAAGAAGTGGGATTACAGGCGTGATCCACTATGCCCAGCTCAGCCTGCATTTGTTAGTAGTTTTGTGGTTTATATAAGATCAGCATATTCTTACTATTCACTTTAGTTTTTATTTTGGTTGATTTATTTTTGTATCAGGTTTTAACTTGCTGGTAGTTGCCGCTTTATGGGATTTTACTACACTGCACTGACATGGCAGTTGCTTTGACTTGTATTTTATGCATCGTGCCGAGTGAGGAGCTAATGTCTGCGCGTGCTGAGATGTTGACACTGATGTCATTTATGTCTTTTTACTTCATCGAGCGCACTGATGCTTTTCTGATGTTTTGTGTTTCAGCACAAGGCTTTCACTGAAGTGTTTCTAGACGATTCCCACAGTCCTGCAAATTGTCGAGTGTCCGTGCAGGCTGCTGCTCCAGCATTAAATCTTTCTGTCCGCTTCCCGATACCTGATCTTCGGGCAGATCAAGAAAGAGGACCATGGTTTAAGAAGTCGCTTCAGAAGGAGATCCTCCACTTAGCGTTCACAGATCTGGAATTTAAGACCGAACTTACAGGGGGGTCAACCCCAGAGCAAATGAAATTGGAACTTACCTTTAGAGAACTGGCTGGTAAGATTGAGAGTGTCTGGAAGAACCAGGCTAGATACTGAATCTTATGCCATAAAGTTTCCGATAATTTCCAAATGCAGTAAAATTAAGGAACATCATGTGAGCAAACAAGAGCAGCAGCAGTGCCCCTTAGGATTGTTTAGAAATATGTACTCGGTTAGTTTTCTAAAAAGTTACCAAGCACGAGGATTTGTTTACTTAGCTAGAGCACTTATTTTCTGTAGGGGAATATAGTGCTTTAGCGTGCCTTTTTTTAAAATCACCACCTCCCACTTACTTGCTGATAATAGGCAGAATCTGTTAGTGCCTCTGTTAGGTAATTTGCTAAGTACTTTACATATATTATCTTGTTTACTTTAATCATCATAATCATGATATCCTATTTTTCAATTGTTTTTATAATTTAGTAGGTGAGTGAATTGGTGCACTTAGGAGTGGGTTTTCAAGATTATATTGTAGTAAAGGACAGAATCAAACTTCAGACCCAAATTTGACACCAGACCTCTTCTACCACCACAGGAGCTAATCTCTAGTGATAGTGATTTTCCTTATAAAGGATGTTTTGGGTTTTTTCTATATTGCTTTGGATTTTTTTTTTTTTTTTTTTTTGGCACAGGAGGGAGATTGAACCCAGGATCGTTCTACCTCTGAGCTACACTCGTAGCCATGCTCTCACTCTTCCTTCGTTTACTTTTTACTATATATATGTTTTTCAGTACTGGGGAGGGAACCCAGGGGCTTTCTATCTCCAAGATACACCCTCAGCCCTATTTTTTATTCTTAATTTTGAAATAGGTCTCACTGGGTTGTGAAGGGCCTCACCAAGTAGCTGAGGCTGGCCTTAAACCTTGATCCTCTTGTCTCAGGCTCCCAAATGCTGGGATTACAAACGTGCACCACCATGCCCAGCTATTACTTTTTAAATTTTGAAACTAGGTCTTGCTAAGTTATTGTAGCCGGCCTTGAGCCTGCATTTTTCCTGTCTCGGCCTTCCAAGTATTGGGATTACAGGTCTGTATCACCATACCTGGCTTATATTGCATTGTTTTTTGCTAGCTACTGAAGAGAGTGTATGTGGACTTAGAGTGGATCAGGCCTAGGAATAACACTGGAAGATCTTTGATCCTCTGGTTCCTGAAGTGCTGCTTCTGCTATAGTCCCCTTGCCCATGACCACTCACACCTGGGTCATGGGTCCTGAATCCTGGAATTGGCTACAGAAGTTTCCTTTCCTGTTTTCTCTAACTTTTACATATTTTTGGAGCTATTTGAAATTAACATTTGCCAATTAAGATTTCATGAAAGGGCTTTTACATGTTATCTGATCATCTTTCATCTTCAAGAAAGTATTTTGGAAGAAAGCCATTCTTGAGTTATAAAATGAAAAAACATGTACAATGCAGAGCTATTTTGAATAGAGATTTTTACAGTATTTGATGCGAAGTGCACATATAAAGAATAGTTAAAGTTTCTAGCTGTATATTAGCTGAATATACTTTTATTCTGTAAAGAAATAATTCTTAATAGCACTCAGTAAGTGGTAACTGCTGTATTTAATATATCATGACTGTACATCTTATACATTAAAATGTGTCACTCAGTGATTTTGGTTTGAATGAAGAACAACACCTTGATCTGCACGCTCTTTACTACATGCCACATGGCAGTGGGAACAAAGGACTCGCGGCACATTGTTCCCTGATTTAGAGAGGTTTGCTCCTCCCAGGAAGGAAGAGCTTCTCTTGCACTCAAGAAGGATGCATCTAGTAAATCAGTCTTGTGTTATTAGGGTCATTCCAAGAAGAGAAAGGAGAACCATCTATTAAATTTTTCCACGTGTCTGGTGGAGTTGATGGAGATATAGCGTCCTCAGATGACTTTGACTGGCCACGGTAAGCAAATGCAAGGGGATTGTCCCTTTGGAAAAAATATGATAGTCCTTTTAAACAACATTTCGACGATTAGATTTAAGCTAGAAATGGCCTTGATGAAAGAACCCAGAGCAAGATGGACAGATAATAACACTGAGCACTGCCCTGTGAAAAATCGAAGGAAGTATAGGAATGGTCTTTGGTCTCAAGTTACCCAGCCTCATTAGAGGGACAAAAGAATCAGTGCGCATTTTAAAAACACTTCAAGGATACAGAAGAGATATCACGAGGCATTATTTGGATAGTTGTGTAATTGTTTAGTCAGTTACTGCTTTTGGGTAGTGTTTTTTAAATCTGGGGTGTTTTTATAAAGAACTGCTGGTTCTTGAGTCGCGAGTTGAGATTCTGGGATGGAACCTGGGCATCATTTTTCTTTTTTAATTCTAAGAGGTGATTCTAGTACTACTGGACTTGGAGAACCCCTTGCTCTAAGATTTTTGAAGAATTAATTTCTTAAGTTGCATTAGCCTGCTAGTAGGCTTGGGTCTTATTTAAAAGAACATAGTATACTTAAAATAATGATCAATTGTTATATCAAAAACGGAATGAATCCTAAGACCTAAATTGATCCTTTTTGTGTTTTTTTTGCCAGCCTTCTTTTGAATCTCTTCCCTTCTATGCACTGCCCTAATAGATTCCTAGGACAGCATTGTTAGCACATGCCTGAATGAGCATGGATTTTCACCATAGGAATTGGTTCTACTTCGGGCATTTGGAAGCACTACTTATATTTGAATATCCATAAATTAAGAAAGTTTGTGATAGTTTACTAGAACCAAGTGGCACTGTCTTCTTGGGGGAAAAGTTTAGATACAACAACATGGCTATTTTGTTTGAAGGATTCATGCTTTATCATAATAATGAGCTGATATGATAAGAGGATAATAAAGCCAGGTGTGGTGGCACAAGCCTGTAGTCACAGTACTTGGGAGGCTGAGACAGGAGGATCACAGGTGTGAGGACAGTCTCAGCAAGTAGTGAGACTCTCATTAACCTAGTGGGATCCTGTTTCAAAATAAAAATAAAAATAGGGCTGCAGGTATAGCTCAGAGGTAGAATGGCCCTGGGTTCTATCCCCACCCCCCACACAGACTGTGGCTAGTGACACGCTACAGATGAGGAGATGAGGAAACAGATATGATTATACTCTGTAGCCAAAGCCCGTTAGCTTTCTGCCATCTAAAGAGCGAATCAATGCAGTGATGTGTAGGGTTTGTATCCTCAAACAATAGCGTAAGACTTTTTAAATGGAAATTTCCAGTGGAATACCTAATTTTGCTCTTGTAGTTCCGAAACTGTTCTCTAATTAAGTTCCCCTTTTTCCATTTGAGCCACTTGCATGACATGAGGTTTCTGAGGTGGCAAGTATTCCATCATAGAAGAATAACCATGTGAGATTTGGCTTAATGATCATAACTCAAATTCTTAGGTGAAGTTTTCTGGCTGCTACTAATATTCAAAGATAACCTATTTGAGTGACTTATTTTCAGTTCACTATGCATCTCTCTCTCTCTCTCTCTCTCTCTCTCTCTCTCTCTCACACACACACACACACACACACACACACACACACACACACACAGTGCTTTAATGGTCTGTCCCTTCATTCTGCCTTTGTAATAATACAATTGCTTAAGCTTACAACAACAACAAAATAATCCATTTGCTTTCAAAAAGCCAGACTTTGAGTTAGCAGTCATTAAGTGCTAATACTTTGCTTAGTCACTTGTTTCAGGTCTGTACTTTAAGTTTGTAGCATGTGGGTAAGTGGGTTACATGACACATAGACTTTGTAAAGAAGTCTAATCCTACCCAAGCCTAATCAACATTATTTGTTTAGTTTTGCTATTTATACTTAGATTTTGATTTAAAAATTATCTTTGACATCAGAATGGTACTGAAAATAAATCCACCAGCTATGCATTCCATTTTGGAGAGAATAGCAGCCGAGGAGGAGGAAGACCACGACGGTCACTACCAGGAGGAGGAGGACGGAGGCGCTCATTCCCTGAAAGATGTCTGCGACCTGCGGAGACCAGCCCCGTCACCCTTTTCTTCTCGTAGAGTAATGTTTGAGAACGAACAGGTAAAAGAAAAGTGTGGGCAAGCAGTTAACAGGAACAGTATTGTTCTTAGTCATAGAGTAGTGATTTTAATTCTTATTTTTTAAATTCCTTTTTTTTTGATACTAGGGATTGAACCCAGGGGCATTCTACCTCTGATCTACACCCCCACCCAGCCCTATTTCCTTCCTTCCTTCTTTCTTTCTTTCTTTCTTTCTTTCTTTCTTTCTTTCTTTCTTTCTTTCTTTCTCTCTCTCTCTCTCTCTCTCTTTCTCTCTCTCTCTCTCTCTCTCTCTCTCTCTCTCTCTCTCTCTCTCTTTCTCTCTCTCCTCTCTCTCCTCTCCTCTCCTCTCCTCTCCTCTCCTCTCCTCTTCACCTCCCCCCCACCTACCTCTGGGCTATACTTCCAGACCTATTTTATATTTTATTTGAAAACAATGTCTCACTTGCTGTAGCTGAGGCTGGCTTCGAACCTGTGCGATCCTCCTGTCTCCTTCTCCTCCTCCGTGCGCCACCATGCCGGGCTTGTTCATTATTTTGAAACAGAGTCTCACTGAGTTGCAAAGGACCTCACTAGCTGAGGCTGGCTTCGAACTACGATCTTCCTGTCTAGGCCTCCCAAATGCTGGGATTACAGGCATGTGCCACCAAGCCTGGCTCTTTAAATTCTTAATTTAAAAGAGTACTATTCATACTTTTTAAACTCCAAGATTGGTTGATGCCTATTTTTTTTTCCTTCCAAGTTAAAGATTGTGTGCTTAGTTATTTGCACACGTAGTAAATGCTACAGATAGGTTAAGATGCTACTACTATTTTAAACATAAAGTGTGGATATTTGATGCCTTTTTTTGCACTAACCTGTTATATTTTAGATGGTGATGCCAGGAGACCCTGTAGAAATGACGGAGTTTCAGGATAAAGCAATAAGCAATTCTCATTATGTGCTGGAACTTATGTTACCAAATATTCACGTAACACTACCTAATAAAAGTTTTTATGAGAAGCTGTATAATAGGTGAGTTTACACACATTTAGTGGAATCTTTAGAATCAGACTTTCTGCTTAACTGCCTTTCTGGTTCTCTTCCTCCCCCTTTTCTCTCTTTACTCTAATATCATCTGTCATCTCTTTGTACTTGGCATAGTCTAGGTGGTGGCTGTAGAACTGTTGCCCTTGTGATGTGCTGTTTTCAGAGCAGATTCTCACCCCGTGCGTCTCACGCCGGCCTACTAGTGTGTGAGCTGCCGAGAGCCTCAGCCCTCGGGTTGGCTGCTTGCCCCATCAGCTTATTGCAGGATGCTGAGCAAATGCTAATTTTTCTACATGTGTACTGACATGAAAAAGCACTAGAAGATACTTGTTTCAAGGCCAGCAGATACTAACATAGAATCAAAATCCTAGGGCCATGGAAAGGAGCTTGTTTTCTCAGAATCCAGGAAGGCTCTTGTTGGAATTTTAAACTCTACTTGTACACTTGAATACAAAAGTTTGAATTTATTACATTTAATACCCCTCAATATATATACCAGACAAACACGTTGAAATGAATGGAATTCTAGGTCATAAACTATAGGTCATAGGACATCAAAAACGGTAATACATACTTTAAACATTCAATTTATAAATATGCATTAATTCACCACTTTTTGAGACAGAGAGTAGCTGTGTTGCCCAGGCTGGCTCCAAACTTATGGGCTCAAATAGTCCTGCCTCAGTCCCAACTAGCTGGGATTACAGGCATGCATATTTTGCCTGGCTCTACCACTTCTTTTTGAGATATAGAATAGGGTCTTTTTTTTTTAATATGAGCTACTAATTAGAATTCTACCTCATCTATTTTGCACGAAGTATACCCAGAAGGCATTGTTTTTAGTTTTGATTTTAAAATAGTATGGTAAGAGAATTTTCAAAGTAATCTGAGTACAAAATGCTTGTAGGTTTTTAAGATTTTTTTTTCCACAATCTGGATGCTCAAAAATAATGTTAGAGCCAGGTGTGATGGCACACACTTGTAATCTCAGTACTTGGGAAGCTGAGACAGGGAGGTCACAGGTTCAAGGATAACTTCAACAAATACTGAGACTCTCATCAATTTAGTAAGATCCTGCTTCAAAAATAAATAAATAAAATAGGGCTGGAGGTATAGGTCAGATGTAGAATGTCCCTGGGTTCAATCCCCAGTAACACACACACACACACACACACACACACACACACACACACCATGTTAGCATATAGTATTTGGTTAAACTATAATTACAGTAGCAAATGCAAGCATATTTGAAACCAAATACAGTCTACCTTTGCTGAATATGTAAAATGGGCATCTCTGTTGAGAGCCACATAAGCTCCAGTTTGCTGAGGCGTAGTCACCAGCAGAGGCAGTCAGTAGATGGAAACATCCATCATCATGGCTGTTGCAGCATTCGGTATTTGACTGCTTACATCTGGGAACTAGATTTTCTGTTACTTTGGGTAGTGGATTAATGGAGTTGCTTAGGAGAGTTTCTCTTCTGCCTGGTTACCCATCTCTTAAGCTCCTGGAATGGCATTAGGACTGAAATGCCCCGTGTGTGGATCATGAAAATCTCATTTCTATCTTTCTCAGGGTGTGAATTCTTTGCCCTTTATTTGGCTTTATATTTTCAAATTAATATTTAAAAATTTTTCACATATTCTCAGACTAAGACAGTGTACTAGTACAAAGAACTTTCTCTCCCCCCAACTACTTGCGAATACATTGCTGATCTCATGCCCTTTAGCCTTGAGTATGTGAGTGCATATTTCCCACAAATAAGGACATTTACATAACTGTAACCCAGCCATCTAAGGAAATCAGGGTTGATATATGTTGCCATCTAATTTTTACATCCCATTCAGGTTTTACTAAATGTTTCAATAAAGTCCTTTACTTGGTTTTTTTAAAAAGCTTTTTTTTTGAGCAGGGGTTATAACCAATAGCCAATTCTGCCCCACTTCATATATTTAAGATGTCTATATTTTAAAATACAGGTTTTTCTTTTAATGGCCTTGGTTGACTGATTCATTTTAAAAAGACAGTTTCAACCAGGCCCAGTAAGACCCTAGGTCCCGGGCAGAGGTGGGGTGGGGCATGCCAGCCGCAGCCTGGGTTGCGGGACTCTGGGCCCTGGGCCAGACCGCGCATAGCACACCAGACCCCTGGAGAAACCGGGCCCAGTAAGACCCTGGGTCCCGGGCAGGGGTTGGGCGGGGCACGCTGGACCCCGGAACAGCCAGGGCCCAGGTCTTAGGACTCTGGGCCCCAGGCAGAGTAGTGCGGAGCACGCTGGACCCATGGGGAAACTGACCGGGTCACAGTGCTACTGAGTGCCTGATCCCACTACCTCCTCAAACCACATATACTGTCTTCTCTTATTTAAAAAAAAAAGGAAAAGAAAAAGAAAAAGGAAAAATATCAGAGAGGGGTTAAGAAAGCCATGGCAGATGCCAGGACACTGGAGATGCAGACAAAACTTATCCAAATGCACTGGAACTTATGGAAAAATTTTCTGTGAAGGAGGACTGCTGTTTCTCTATATTGTTAAGAATCTTGGAGATCACCTGTAAGGAGAGAGTTTAGCAGAGACCAAGGAGAAAGGCAGTGTTGAAAGCGGTCTCCATGATGGCGGTGGAGACTTGTATTCAGGAGAAGCAGAAATCGGATCCTACCAACCTTAATTTTTTGGAGAAATTACACCAAATGTCGAATGCTACCGTCACGCATGCTTAGGAAAACTGGACAACATTCAGAGTGGAAAAATAGCCTGGGAAGGATTTGAAATGGTGGAGGCAGTGGCAATGGCAGTGGCCAGTACTCAGGGGAGGCAGAGATCTGATGCATTATACCTGGAACCTTTGAAATAATAACCCCAGAGGCAGAATGTAACCACCACGCACCCTCGAGAACGTGGGACAATTGGTTGGGTGAAGCGAAGAGGGTGCTCGGATTGGAGCCTGCCGAGGGGTGAGGATGGCAACATACACAGCAAAACTAAGATTGGAGCCTGCCGTGAGTCAAGGCCAGTGCTGGAGCCTCCGAGGCCGGGATCAGAGCCTGCTAAAGGGTTAGGCTGGTGCTGGGGCCAGTGAGGCCAGGGTTGGAGCCTGCCATGAGGCACGGCTGGTGCTGGGGCCTTCGAGGCCAGGATCGGAGCCTACTGAGGGGTTAGGCCGGTGCCGGGGCCAGCAAGGCTGGGATCAGAGCCTACCGTGAGGCAAGGCCGGTGCTGGAGGTTCGAGATAGTGATCGGAGCCTGCTGAGGGGTTAGGCCAGTGCCAGGGCCAATGGTCAACATCGGAGCCTGCCGTGAGGCAAGGCCACTACTGGGGCCTCCGAGGCCGAGATTGGAGCCTGCCAAGGGGTTAGGCTGATGCTGGGGCCAGTGAGGCTGGGATCGGAGCCTGCTGTGAGGCAAGGCTGGTGCTGGGGCCTTCAAGGCTGGGATCGGAGCCTGCCGAGGGGTTAGGCTGGTGCCAGGGCCAGCAAGGCCAGGATCGGAGCTCACCATGAGGAAAGGCCGGTGCTGGGGCCTCCGAGGCCTGGATTGGAGCCTGCCGAGGGATTAGGCTGGTGCCGGGACCAGCAGCTGGCATCGGAGCCTTCCGTGAGGCAAGGTCGCTACTGAGGCCTCCGAGGCCGGATAGGAGCCTGCCGAGGGGTTAGACCGGGGCTGGGGCCAGCGAGGCCGTCATTGGAGCCTGCTGTGAGGCAAGGCCGGTGCTGGGGCCTCTGAGGCCGAGATCAGAGCCTGCCTAGGGGTTAGGCCGGTGCCGGGGCCAATGGCCGGCATTGGAACCGGCCGTGAGGCAAGGCCGCTACTGGGGTCTCCAAGGCTGGGATCAGAGCCTGCCAAGGGGTTAGGTCAATGCTGGGGCCAGTGGCCAGCATCGGAGCCTGCCTCGAGGCAAGGCCGGTGCTGGGGCCTCCGAGGCCGGGATAAGAGCCAGCCGAGGGGTTAGGCCGGTGCCGGGGCCAATGGCCAGCATTGGAGCCTGCCGTGAGGCAAGGCCGGTGCTGGGGCCTCCGAGGCCGGGATTGGAGCCTGCCGAGGGGTTAGGCCGGTGCCAGGACCAGCTGCCGGCATCGGAGCCTTCCATGAGGCAAGGCTGCTACTGAGGCCTCCGAGGCCGGATAGTAGCCTGCCAAGGGGTTAGACCGGGGCTGGGGCCAGCGAGGCCGTCATCGGAGCCTGCCGTGAGGTAAGGCCGGTGCTGGGACCTCCAAGGCTGGGATCGGAGCCTGCTGAGGGTTTAGGCTGGTGCCGGGGCCAGCAAGGCCGGGATTGGAGCTCCCCGTGAGGCAAGGCTGGTGCTGGGGCCTCTGAGGCTGCCGAGGGGTTAGGCTGATGCCAGGCCAACGGCCGGCATTGGAGCCTGACAGGAGGCAAGGCCGGTGCTGGGGCCTCTGAGGCCAGGATCGGAGGCTGCCGAGGGGTTAGGCCAGTGCCAGGCCCAATGGCCGGCATTGGAGCCTGCTGTGAGGCAAGGCCGGTGCTGGGGCCTCCGAGGCCGGGATCAGAGCCAGCTGAGGGGTTAGGCTGGTGTCGGGGCCAGCGAGACCAGAATCGGGGCCTCCCATGAGGCAAGGCCGCTGCTTGAGCCAGCGAGGTCTGGATCAGTCCACCGGGTAGCCAGGCCACTACTAGGGCTGTCAAGAGTGGTATTGGTACTTGCAACGCGGCATGCACAGAGAAATATCACAGAAAATAAAAATCAGATGCTTCCCCTAATCAGCAAAAACTAGGAGGAAAGGGGCAACAGGAAAGGTCGAGCTATAGAAAGGGCCCTATAGTGAAGCAACTAAGGTGACCAATCAGAGGGTATGGAATAGGGGAGGATGGAGCCTCTTTAAAATGCAGGAGGTACATAAACAAATGTATCAAAGTTAATCACCAAACAAGCATGGGATCCAGGGAGGGGGAGGGAATGAGATGGGGGCTGGATGAGGGCTAATTGGATGATGTGTGCTTGTATATCCTCTCAAGTTTTGTACTCCAATGTGATATATGATTACAATGCACCAATTAAAAAATAAAAAATAAATACATAAATAAAAGTAAAAATAAATAAATAAAAAGACAGTTTCAAGATGGGCGTGGTGGCACACGCTTGTAATCCCAGCATTCGGGAGGCTGAGACCTGAGGATCCTGGTTCGCGACAGCCTCAGCTACTTAGTGAGGCCCTCTGCAACTTAGTGAGACCTGGTTTCAAAATAAAGAATTAAAAATAGGGCAGGGAGTGAAGCTCGGAGGTCGAATGCCCCTGGGTTCCATCCCCAGACTTGCAAAATAATTAAATAAATAAATAAACAAATAAATAAAATAAAAAATTTAAAAGACAGTTTCAGGTGCAGGAGATTTTTTTTGTTACAATCCTTTTAGAATAGAATATATAAAATAACTATAACTGGTTTCATTATATCAAATATTTATTGAGCATCTATTATGTTTCAGGCTCATAGACACAGAATGACAATGATTTATGCTTAAATGACTTAGGCATTGTTTTCTTTTTCTCTTGATATTAGAAAAATCACTCAATGTTTTATAGTATTTGTGGTGTCAAGACTATGTGTAGACCCAAATATAAATAAGGCAAACATAGTAAAATGATAGAAAACTTACATTCACGTGTTATAAACCATGAACTCCAGGTTTTATTTAATATAGTTCTTTTTATCCTATAAAAAAAAAAAGAGAATTCTTGTAGGGACTAAGGGAAAGGAAGAGCATTTCCCGAGAAAATTATACCTTCATCATTCATATATGTAGGAGTTCAGACTAAAATCTGGATAGTCTTTTGTTTCTTTGTCCTGTGATGCCTAAGAAGCAGTAAGCCACATTTGTACCCCAAGTTCTGAGACATAGCCACCATTGTGTGTGAGAGGTGACATTCTCCTCTCCTGTATTCCTGGAGTCTCTAATAGCGATGCTTCCACAAGGAGGCCTGCAGAGAGGCAGGTGCCCAGCCACGCTGTGCCCTTGCGAGGACTCGAGCTCAGGGACCGACCTGGAAGGAGCTCTCCTGGGGGACGGGCAGGGCTGCCTCCTTGCTTGGCGGTCACACTGGGCACCACGCTCAGTCCGTGCTTTGGCAGACTTCTTGGGAGACACCCACTTGTGCTTTTCTTGTCAGCTGTCAGTGCCTGCTGTGTGACAGCAGCATTGTGCTAGGCACAGCTAGAATTAGTTAGACTAAGTCCCTCTCTGAGGTGGGGTGTGTGGCCAGCAGATTAGGGAAAAGAGGAAATACAGCAGCGAGCTGAAGCGTGGGCCCAATCTCACACGCTTTCCTGGAGAGCACTGCCAAGTTTGAGTTTTCCTGAAAGTTTAGAGCGTGGAAGACCAGGACAGAGCACATCTGAGTAGTGGCAAGTATTTCTTTGAAAGGGTAGGATGTGGCGGGAACCTAGCTGTGACCCGTTGGTCAGTTGGGCTGCTGTGGCAGGTTGTGTTTTCCTCCTTCCTGCAGCACACCCATTCCTCAGCTCATGCGTTCTTCCTGCAATGCTCCCCCACCCCCCAAAAAAAGCGGAGGCCAGATGAGGTGGTGCGGCTTGCAGAGTGCTCTCATGAGTGAACAGTCATCTTTTTATTCTTTGTGGGTTTCTATTTTGAATGAGCTTCCATCTTTAAAGTGTATCTTGATGTATAATATGAATGAGGCAAGTACCTACACTTGATCTTGACCAGAAGGCCAAGAGGTGATGGCTAGGCAAGTATCTAATGCAGGTTCCTTTCTCACTGTCCTGCGTGCTAACCATGCCAGTTGTTTTCTATTGAAAGAATAGAATTATTTAAAAAATTCCTTTCTAGGATCTGATTTCCACTTTACCATTTAAAAATATTATTCATGTGGCCTCTTAAAAGGATATTTAGTTTGTCTTAAGTTAAGCTAGGAGCTATGTACTTACTAACTTTGTCTTTCTAGGATCTTTAATGACTTGCTTCTATGGGAGCCAACTGCTCCTTCACCAGTGGAGACATTTGAAAATATTTCGTATGGTATTGGGCTTTCAGTAGCCAGTCAGCTGATCAATACCTTCAACAAAGATAGTTTCAGTCCATTTAAATCTACAGTGCACTACGGTAATATATTTTACATGTTCTCTGAATTAAAATGTCTTGTTTATAAAGAAAGTAGTAGCTTTTCAGTTGTGGACTTAAAATGTTTTCTTGTGTTTTTTTATTTGTAACTATATTTCATAATTTTTTGGTAATTTATAGAAATACTTTTCTATATTTATCTCATATGTTGAGAATATCATTATTACTTGAATATATTATGATTAGCATGATAGTGTACATGTTATTTGAAGTCCAGGGCTCAAGAGAAAAATAGAAGGTACAAATTTTTATTGTCATAACATATTCTTTGTAAAAATAAGCAGGTAATAAATACAGAATACTTCTGCGATAATTTTTCAGTTGCTCTTTTAATTTAATAAGCTATCAAAACCAGGCAATGGTATGTTTTTTCCCCTCGTAGATGAAGAAAGTGGATCTGAAGAAGAGACCTTGCAGTATTTTTCTACTGTTGATCCTAACTATCGGTCCCGCAGGAAAAAAAAGCTAGACTCTCAAAACAAGAACTCACAGAGTTTTCTCTCAGTTCTTCTGAATATTAATCATGGCTTAATGGCAGTATTCACAGATGTAAAGGTATGCTTTACAACTCTGAAGTGTTCTTTCAAATGTATCCTATTTGGAAGAAATTTACTGTAATGTTTATCTGGTGATCAGAGTAGGCCGAGCTTGTGTCAGTGAGCGAGAGAGGAGTACCAGTGTCCCGAGGCTTGCGGACTTGAACTCTCATCACAGATCAGACTTCCGAGGCCACCCTTAGGAAGCAGGTGCTAATTCTCTCCTGAGTACATGATGGGCAATTTGATCAATTCTAAGAGGGTCAAGTACAGGGCTATATCTGGTAAGAGGTCTTACATAGTAGCATTTAAATGATTCATATTGAATCATTTAGAATTAGCCTCCTCCCCTGTGCTATATAGGAGATTTTCCCAAACTAAATCAAGAAGCAGCATCTGAGGGGCGTTGTTTCTCTTCTGCATTTAACAGTAACTTGTGGGGCTGGGGTTAGCTCAGCGGTAGAGTGCGCCCAGCATTCCAGAGGCCTTGGTTTGATCTCCAGTGCTGAAATAAAATAATAAACAAATAATAAAATAATTTCTATACTTTTCTGATCTTTTCATTAGCAAGATAATGGAGACCTGTTGGAAAATAAGCATGGTGAATTCTGGTTAGAGTTCAATACTGGCTCATTATTTTGTGTGACAAAGTATGAAGGCTTTGACGACAAGCACTACATTTGCCTCCATGGTAGCAGTTTCAGTCTGTACCACAAAGGTAGGACAGATGTGTTTTTTGTTCTTTTCTGTTGAGATATGTTTAAATTTCCTGTTTAAAAAATGTATTAGGAACAAAATGTTAATTTATTTTCTGTGTAGGGTTCTGATTCTACTATAAAAGTAATACTTATTGTAGATCAGAAGTTGGCTTTGTTTTCGTGTGTGTGTGTGTGTGTGTGTGTGTGTGTGTGTGTTATA
This sequence comes from Muscardinus avellanarius, assembly GCF_963383645.1. Taxonomy (NCBI): domain Eukaryota; kingdom Metazoa; phylum Chordata; class Mammalia; order Rodentia; family Gliridae; genus Muscardinus; species Muscardinus avellanarius. Next base: position 99,400,510 of record NC_137798.1, on the reverse strand, counting down.
GGGATTGAACTCAGGAGCATTCTACCTCTGAGCTACACTACAGTCCTGTTTTTAATTTATTTATTTATTTATTTATTTATTTATTTATTTTGGTGGTACTGGGGTTCCTGGAGGCCCTTCTGCCTCCAGACTATACTCCCAGACCTATTTTTATATTTTTATTTGGAAACAGTCTCTTAAGCCAGCGAGGCTGGCTTCGAACCAGCGCGATCCTCCTGTCTCTGCCCCCCAAGCGCAAGGATTACAAGCGTGCGCCACCACGCCCAGCTTTTTAAAAATTTTTTTATTTTGGAATACGGTCTCACCAAGTAGCTGAGGGTCTCGCTAAATTGCTAAGACCGACACTTGAACCTATGATCCTCCTGTCTTAGCCTTCCAAGTGTCGGAATTACAGTCATGTGGCACTATATACAGATTTTTTTGTAATAGATTTTATTAAGATATAATTTATATGTCATATAATTCCTGCCTTTAAAATGTCCATTTCAGTGGTTTTTAGGGTTTCAGAGTTGTACAGCTGTCACCAGAGTAAATTTTAGAAATTTTCGTCACCCCCTTCACCTTAGTTATGATCCTCCACCTCTCCCTTTCCTTCCTGGGAGCAACCACTGGTGCATTTTCTGTCTCTGTAGATTTCATATTCTGAACATTTCTTGTGAATGGGATGATAGTCTTTCATTTTACCTGCTGTTTTCAAGGCTTATCCAAGTTGTGTTAGTACTTCATGCTTTTATTACCATATAATCTTCTAGTATATGAATATACCATCTTACTTATCAGTTTTTTAGTTGATGGTACTTTACATTCTTTATTCCTTAAGTATTTCATTTTGGTTTTAGATAAAAGTTTACCACTTTTTTTTGAGCAGTTGTATATACACATGAGGCACTTGCACATTTTTTAATGTTGACGAGATTTCTTATTTAAATTTTATTTTCCTAACATTTTAGAATCTTAGGTTTTAAAAAATTTTTTGGAGCCAGGCGTGGTGGCTCACACTTGTAATCCTAGCATTTGGGAGGCTGAGACCGGAAGATCATGGTTTGTGGACAGCCTCAGCTACTTAGGCCCTCTGCAACTCAGTGAGACCTGGTTTCAAAATAAAGAATTAAAAAAAAAAATAGGGCAGGGGGTATAGCTCGGAGGTTGGATGTCCCTGGGTTCCATCCCAGACCTGCAAAAAAAAAAAAGAAAAAAATTTTTGTTGCACTCTGTTAGTCAGACGAATATTAAAGAGGAGTGGATTGTTAATGCCAAGATGGTTTTTGGAGTTTTGCAGGTCTAGGGATGGAATCCAGGGGCATTCGACCTCTGAGCTACACCCCCTGCCCTATTTTTTATTCTTTATTTTGAAACAGAGTCTCACTAAGTTGCGGAGTGCCTCACTAAGTAGCCAAGGCTGTCCGTGAACTGCGATCTTCCAGTCTCAGCCTCCCAAATGCTGGGATTACAAGTATGTGCCACCATGCCCAGCTGTAACTTTTTAATAATATATTGTTTTGGTCAACATTTTTCCTGTTGTAATAAAAAAACAACTCACTGTGATTTAGAGGAAGGAAGAGTTATTTGCTCACAGTTCTGAGAATTCAAGGTTTTTGTTCATGTCAGGATAGGTCTGTAGAGCTCAGGGCATGGTGGTAGGAGGCAGAGCGAGAGAGAAAGCAAGGGTTTACTCTCACAGTAAAGAGGCAGGAAGCAAGAAAGATAAAGCAAGGGAATTCAAAAACAAGCGCAGTAGCCAGGCAGGTGGCGCACGCTTGTAATCCCAGCTTTCGGGAGGCAGAGACCAGAGGATTGCAGTTCATGGTCAGCTTCAGTTACTTACTGAGGCCCTTTGCAACTCAGTGAGACCCTGTTTCAAAAAATAAAAAGACTAAAAAAATAGGACTGGGGTTGTAGCTCAGAGGTAGAATGCCCCTGGGTTCCATCCCCTATACCACAAAAAAACCAAAAAATAAACCAAAAAAACCAAAAAATAAAAAATGAGCACAGGCCCCAAGATCCCTGTCTTCCAGCCACACCCCATCCACCTATGTTACCACCCAGGAAGCCTACCACAATCAGTTTATCCACTGATAAGTTATAATCTTCATGACTCAATTATATCAGCTCTGAAAATTAATAGATTAGCTCTTCAGGGTATATTCTAGCTCTAAATCATGTCATTCATGAAGGCACTATTGTGTACCTGAACTTACGTAATAGGTCACAGTCAGAATGCAGTCACACTATTATCAAGTTACCTTCAGGTTATATGTTTAAGGTATATATGAAACATAAATGAACTTTGTGTCTATGCTTGAGTCTCCTCCCCAAGATAATAAGACTTTAGATATCTGCAAATATTCCCAAATCCCAAATCCAAAAGAGGCATTTTGGATAAGGGACACTCTATCTGTATATAATTTTTTTGTTTTAAGTCGTAGATGTTAAAAGTTATAGAACTAACTTGAAGTAATCATTTTGTTAATATTTTTACCTCCATGTGATCTAGGCATAGTGGATGGAGTGATTCTTCCCACAGAAACACGACTGCCCTGTTCAACACGCCCGCATTGGTTGGAACCTACTATTTATTCTTCTGAGGAAGATGGCCTTAACAGAGCTGCTGCAGATGGTGTTGGAGGAGACAGTTTGAATATGCTCTCAGTTGCAGTTAAAATATTGTCTGATAAGTCAGAATCTAATACAAAGGTTTGTGATTTTGCTTTTTACCACCAATACATGTTATTGATTTGATTACTAAGAATGATTGCATGAAAGGCAGCACAGTCCTTTTCTTTGGGAAACCTTTTGAGCGCCAGGGTTCTGTCGGCAGTACATGTGATCCTGTGATTGTTCCGTGTAGGAGTTTCTCATTGCTGTGGGACTGAAAGGAGCCACCCTCCAGCACAGAATGCTTCCTCCTGGGCTTAGCTGGCACGAGCAGGTAAGAAAGCGGTTAAGTGTGCATTGAGATATTTTAAAATGTATATTGACATACACTGTGCTTATGGAAAAGTTACCAGTCATAAATTCAACTCAGCGGATTATTATGAAACAGACATCATGCACCACTACTTCTTAGGTTAAGAATTAGAACACGGCTGGCCAGGCGTGGTGGCACACACCTGTAATCCCCACTGCTTAGGGGGCTGAGGCAGAGGCTTGTGAATTCTAGGCCAGCCTGAGGGACTTAGCAAGACCCTCTATAGAAGGGGGAGGAGAAGGAGAAGAAGCGGAAGTATGTTTGAATAAGAAATTGACTTTTTTTGAATAGAGGACGTTTTTTTCCATTGTGCTGGAAATAGAGTAAATTATGTAAAAACTTGAATGTTTTCAAAATATTCTCATAAGAGACATGAAGATATCTTTCTGATGGGAGTAGAGTCAGTGTTTGCTTAGCAGTGTGAGAGATTAGGCAGGATGTGGTGCATGCACCGGTAGTGGCAGTACTTGGGAGGCTGAGACAGGAGGATTGCAGGTTTGAGGACAGCCTCAACAACTCAGTGAGACCCCATTCCAAAATAAAAAAGGGAGTGTATCTTGGAGGTAGTACCAAGAAAAAAAAGTGAGGGGATATTGGTGAGGAGACCTGTTTTTGGACCGAACCAGGCATAAATTAAGGAAAAACTTCCTTCAGCAAACAGTTGTGTAGAAAACCAGACCACACCACCACCACAGTGGGTTATTAAGGAAACTAGATATCTTTAAAGCAGTCTTCAGCAATTTTTTTTTCAGGAATGTGTGGCACTGGGGATTAAACTCAGGGATATTTTGCCTCTGAGCTCTACCCCCAGCCCTATTTTATTTTTTAATTTTGACACAAGTTCAGACTAAATTGTGGTTGTTCTAAATAATTTTTAAAAATTTTACTAGCCGGGCATCATGCCACATGTTTGTGATGCTAGTTGAGAGTCTGAAATCGGAGGATCGCAGGTTTGAGGCTGGCCTTAGCACGTTAGAGACTCTCAGCCACAGAGTGAAGCCCTGTTTCAAAGTAAAAAGGGTTGGGGGCTCACTTCTGAGTTGGGGTGCCCCTGGCTCCTCCCCGGTCCCTCCCGCCCCAAAGCCACGTGAAATTATATTATGTGCACCTCACTGTTAATTTCATAAGAAAGGATTTTTCTAAGGTTTCTGTAACATTTACATGGAAGAGCCTCTTTATTTCAAATTTTAATTTTGAAAGTACTTAGAAGTTTTTTTTGTAGTACTGGGGTTCTTGGAACCCTTCCACCCTTGGGCTACACTCTCAGGGGCTCACACGCACACACACGCACACACACGCACACACACGCACACACGCGCACACACGCACACACACGCACACACACGCACACATACACGCACATACACGCACACACACGCACACACACGCACACACACGCACACACACATACACACACATACACACATATACACACACATATACACACATACACACATACACACACATATACACACACACATATAAACATATGTATGTATATATTTTAAATTTGAAAACAGGGTCTCCTAAGCCAGCGCGCGCGGCTGGCTTCAAAACTGCGTGATCTTCCTGTCTCTGCCTCCCAAGTGCAGGGATTACAAGCGTGCGCCGCCACGCCCGGCTGCTTATAAGTTTTTTATTATATATATTAGGTATATAGTATGATGCATATATAGTATGAGGTATATAGTATGAGGTTATAGTATGTAGTATGTTTTGAGATATATATAGTGAAATGATTACTATAGTCAAAGTAACGTATTGTCTTTCATAATCAGCCTGTGTGTGTGTGTGTGTGTGTGTGTGTGTGTACTTGAACCAATTCTTTAAAATGATGATTGTTTTCATTTTAGCATTATGAATTTTCATATAAATGCTTACTTTTTCTGTGAGATACTTGTTTTATAACCACGAAGTATATTATACCAAAACCTTTTTTTCTTCTAAAGCAGGGCATTTTATATTTTTGTGATTATAGATTTTATATTTCTTGAACATTGCTGATGAACCTGTTTTGGGGTATAACCCTCCAACCTCATGTACAACGTTTCACATTCATCTGTGGAGCTGTGCACTTGATTACAGGTGCGTACACAGATGGAACAAAATGCTCATTAAAAATAAGAACTAATTTTTGACAACTGCGTGATTCATAGAATTAAGTCTCCAAATGTTTTTGAAAGAGTTTCTGCTGTTGCATGAAACTGACATTCTGTTTTTCTCTCTTTTGGCATCAGACCCCTTTATTTGCCAATCCGATCTCTTCTTACTGTTGAAACATTCAGCATTTCCAGTAGTGCTGCACTGGACAAGTCTTCTTCTACTCTCAGGTACCCTGTCAGCTTCATTGTTCACAAAATGTATGTGTTCAGAACCTAAGAACTGAGCCAGGCATGCCTGTCCTGTCAGTACTTGGGAAACTAAGACATGAGGATTGCAAGTTTGAGACTAGCCTTAACAACTTTATGAGACCCTGTTTTGAAAAGGGGGCTGTAGATATAATTTGGGGGAGGGGGGGAGAATGCCCCTGGGTGGTTCACTCTCCAGTGCAAAAATACCCAACCCCCCAAAATAACCCCCCAAACACATTAACTGATGTTTACCTAAATCATTTTATTGAAGTCTCGTTCCATTTTTTGTTAAAATTAACATTTTTCTACTAATACCTATATACTTTTATCTAACTTATCCAATTTTTCTTTCTCAAGGCATTTGTTCTACTTTTTTATTATTGTATTTAACGTTTAGGGAAGCTGTTGATCTTTTATATTCTTAGTTTTCTTTTTAGAACATAAGTTATATGTCCCAATACTTGATATACTTTACCATTATAACTTAAACCTTGTGAATTTGGGCATATATTTTAAAACAACTGCCAAAAAATTTAGAATTAGCCAGGTATGGTGGCGCATACTTCTAATCCCCGTACTTGGGAGTCAGAGACAGGAGGATCTGGGTTCACAGCCAGCCTCAGCTACTTAGTGAGGCCCTCCACAACTTAGTGAAACACTGTTTCCAAAATAAAGAATAAAGCTGGGCATGGTGACACACACTTATCATCCCAGTACTTGGGAGGCTGAGATGGGAGGATCAGGTTCATGGCCAGCCTCAGCTACTTAGTGAAGTGAGACCCTGTTTTAAAATAAAGAATAAGCCGGGTGGGGTGGCTCATGCTTGTAATCCCCGCGCTTGGGAGGCGGAGACAGGAGGATCGCGCAGGTTCGAAGCCAGTCTCGCTGGCTTAAGAGACCCTGTTTCCAAATAAATATATAAAATAAAGCCGGGCGTGGTGGCGCACGCTTGTAATCCCCATGCTTGGGAGGCAGAGACAGGAGGTTTGCGCTAGTTCCAAGCCAGCCGTGCTGGCTTAAGAAACCCTGTTTCCAAATAAAAATATAAAAAAAGGTCTGGGAGTGTAGCCTGGAGGTAAAAGGGCTTCCAGGAACCCCAGTCCCACAAAAAAAGAAAAAAAATATAATATATATATATATATTTAAAATATATGTATATGATATATATATGATAAAAAATAAGCTGGGCATGGTGGCGCATGCTGTAATCCCAGTACTCTGGAGGTGAGACAGGAGGATCATGGTTTGCTGCCAGCCTCAGGTACTTAATGAGGCTCTTTGCAACTCAGTGAGACCTTGTTTCAAAATAAAGAATAAAAATAGGGCTGGGCTTCTATCCCTAGTATCACACACACAAAAATTAAAGAATAAAAAAAAATTGTGCTGGGGGTGTAGCTTAGAGGTAGAATGCCCCTGGGTTCCATTCCCAGGAACCCCACCCCCCCCACACAGTAAAGAATAAAAAAATCGAGCTAGGGGTGTATCTTGGAGGTACAGTGTCCCTGTGTTCAATCTTCAGCCAGCATCACACACACACACACACACACACACACACACACACACACACACACAAAATAAATAAATAAATAAATAAATAAATAAATAAAATTTAGAATTAATTTGAGTGAATGATTAATTTAGAGCTTTATACCATTTAAAAATATCTATCACTAATAAACAACTTTTAAAATTAAAAATTAAAAAAAATTTCTTTAAATGTTAGATGACAAATTATGTTAGAAACCACATAATTTCTACAATGTTCATATTAGAAAATGATAAAATTATAGAATAATACTGTGATATGTATTCAAAGCTTAGTTTTCCAGATGTTGGTTTTCTTTTTTTCCTCAGAATAATCATGGATGAGGCTGCTTTACATCTTTCTGACAAATGTAATACTGTTACCATAAATTTGAATAGAGGTAAGAGTTAAAAAACAAAATCTAAAATAGATTATGCTATCTTATTTTCTTGTGTGTAACTCTTTTAAAGCATTTCAACTCTTGAGTAATGCAAGCATACTAGGGATCTTATTAAAGAGCTCTAAAGATTAAAAGTTCTTTAAGCATTTGGTGATCATATTGTCAAAGTTTTTCAGGTAGTAGTTTTTCAGTTTAAAGTTACAGTGTTCATATACCATTCGCTATGCCCATCAAAACTGCATATGCTCCAATTATTTACTTCATATAAAACAGAGTTTGCGCCGAGTGTGGTGGCACACACCTGTAATCCCAGTATTTGGGAGTAAGAGACAGGAGGAGTGAGGCTGTCAGCAGCCTAGTGAGGACCTATTTCAAAACAAAAGGCAAAAATGAGACGGGGAAGTATAGCTTGGAAGTAGAATATCCCTGGGTTTAATCTCCAGTTAACACATACACACGCACGCACGCACACACACGAGTTTGTTTCTAACTAAAATGAGAAGCTGGGTACAGTGGTACAGCCTATAATGTCAGTGACTTGGGAGGCTGAGGCCAGAAGATTACCAATTTAAGGCCAACCTGGGTAACTTAGTGAGACCCTGTCTAAAAATAAAAACACAAAAAGAGCTGGGGATGTAGCTCAGCATTAGAGAGCCCCTGGGATCAATATACAGGATTACAAAAGCAAACAAACAAACTAGCTTTATTATGTGTTAGTTGGTTAAGCATTTTTGAAAGTGCACTCAGAAATTTTTTTGGACATTTTATTAATTACTTTAAAATCTTTAGATTATGTTCGTGTGATGGACATGGGACTTTTAGAATTAACCATAACTGCAGTGAAATCTGACTCTGATGGAGAGCAAGTAAGTTATTAAAAAATGGAAATTTTTATTTAAGTCTCAGTTTATGAGAGATAAAAATGGAATGTATTGTAAAATTATTTTCTCACTTAACCTAATTTTGTTCAAAAATAGGTAAAATATTTTAAAATTTAGATTGGGTTACCACAAATACATTTATCCTGTAACACAATGATCATATATCTTATTTAATATAAATCTATGCCAAAAAAAAGACAGCTTTGTCTTTGGTTGTAAACAGTTTCTTCCTCCCCCACATGGTGCCCAGCCTGAGCCCCGCTTTGAGCTGCACTGCTCCAGTGACGTGGTCCACGTGAGGACCTGCTCAGACTCCTGTGCTGCGCTCATGAACCTCATCCAGTACGTCGCAAGCTATGGCGACTTGCACGCACCTGACAGGGCGGACGTGAGACCCGGAGCCCCGCAGAGGGCGTCCCAGGTACCGTCGGCAGTGCTCATTCCCAGTGCCTGCCACATGAGGGCTGTGGTTGGAGCAGGCAGGCCTTGGTGATAGTCGTAAGGTAGAAAAGAAAGTGAACAGTATCTGTTCTTTACCTTCCATGAAATGGGTCTGGAAGGGTGAAAAACTTCTACCCTTTTGAGATTGTTTCCAAACAACCTTGTGAACCAACATAAGACCTCTCCAGACTTCAGTCTTTTCATCTTCTCAGAGAAGGATGAAAACACTCGTGGAAGTTATCCTGTGTGAGTAAGACTGCCATGAGCAGCTGGGTGGCGGGTGGCGGTGCGACTATCAGAAGGCTATTTTTCTAACAGCATCTTCCCTCCTTGTTATCTGTAACACCACCCAGTGTTAGCGCGTGTCCTCATACATTATTTCCTTTCCTTTCATGATGCCCAGAGAGAGGTTAAAGATGATCATCTCCTCTTTACAGGTGAATCATGTGGGTGACTTGCCCTCATGGGGGAGAAACAGGAGCAGACCCGTCTTTTATTTCTAAGCACAGTGCCTTCCTAAGCCCAAGCGTCACCTTCCAGACCTCTCCCGTGTCCCACTGGAGCACTGTCCTGTTTGTGTAGCATGTTTATTCCTCAGGATTCTTCTTCATGGCTTCTTTTTTCAACAGAATTCTCGCTCTCCTTGGAGTGGGCGTCTCTGTTGTGAGCTCTAGTGAGGGCTGGCTGGCGCTGGGTTTCCTTTTGTTCAGGAGTGCCCTCCACTTCCTTTGTGGTAGCCTTCTGTGTGTAAGTCATTGCTGATAAGAAGGTGACTTATGACATAGTGTCCTTGCTACTTATTTATTCTCTCTCTAAAAACAGTCTCCAGGGCTGGCATCGGAGCCTGCCGTGAGGCATGGCCGGTGCTGGGGCCTCCGAGGCCAGGATCGGAGCCTGCCGAGGGGTTAGGCCGGTGCTGGGGCCAGCGAGGCCGGCACCGGAGCCTGCCATGAGGCAAGGCTGGTACTGGGGCCTCCGAGGCCAGGATTGGAGCCTGCCGAGGGGTTAGGCTGGAGCTGGGGCCAGTGAGACCAGCATCGGAGCCTGCCGTGAGGCAAGGCCGGTGCTGAGGCCTCCGAGGCCGGGATCGGAGCCTACCTTGAGGCAAGGCTGGTACTGGGGCCTCCGAGGCCAGGATAAGAGCCTGCCGAGGGGTTAGGCTGGTGCTGGGGCCAACGAGGCTGGCATTGGAGCCTGCCGTGAGGCTAGGCCGGTGCCGGGGCCTCCGAGGCTGGGATTGGAATCCTGCCAAGGGGTTAGGCCGGTGCAGGGACCAATGGCCAGCATCGGAGCCTGCTGTGAGGCAAGGCCACTCCTGCAGCCTCCAAGGCCGGGACCGAAGCCAGCTGAGGGGTTAGGCCAGTGTTGGGGCCAGCGAGACCAGAACCGGGGCCTCCCATGAGGCAAGGCCGCTGCTTGAGCCAGCGAGGTCTGGATCAGTCCACTGAGTAGCCAGGCCACTACTGGGGCCGTCAAGAGTGGGATCGGTACTTGCAACGCAGCATGCATAGAGAAATATCGCAGAAAATATAAATCAGATGCTTCTCTTAATCAGCAATAACTAGGAGGAAAGGGGCAACAGGAAGAGGTCGAGCTATAGAAAGGGCCCTATAGTGAAGCAACTAATGTGACCAATCAGAGGGTATGTAATAGTGGAGGACAGAATCTCTTTAAAACGCAGGAGGTACATAAACATGTATCAAAGTTAATCACCAAAGGAGTGTGGGATGGAGGGAGGGGGAGGGAATGGGATGGGGGCTGGATGAGGGCTAATTGGATGATGTGTGCTTGTATATCCTCTCAAGTCTTGTACTCCAATGTGATTGATATATGACTACAATGCACCAATTTAAAAAAATAAATTAATTAATTAAAAAAATAAATAAATAAAACAGTCTCCAGTTAATTAAAGGAAAATTATCCCTTTCAACTTGGATTTACCATTTTAGAGTCCTGCTCACATTTATATACGAATGACGAACTCACAGTTTACTAACCAAAATGGTGACTAGCAGCACTGGAGAGCCCTGTGAATCACTGTTTAGTAGATTTTCCCACCTGCGTATGCCCCCTACTGTCTTCTGTAGTCCAGGAAATGGCTCTGTCTCCAAGGTTGAAAGTTGTCATCACCCATAGGAGTTGGGCAGGTCAAGTTACTCAGTAATCCCCACTGCCTGGCTTTCTGGTGATGGTTGCAACTGGCCTCTGCAACGTCCCCCTCCCTGTAGGTCTCAGCTGGCGGCACGCTCATTCCTATTCCTGTCCTTGCCAGTACTCCTTAGGGTGATCTGATGGTACTGAAGTGTTAATAGCTGCTGGCAAGAATTGGAAAAAGAGAGTATGGTCCTGTTTTGGTGTTTCTGTAAAGTGTATTGTATTTCTAGGATAAAATAAATGTGAGGAATTTGCTTCTTGGGGTGTGTGTGTGTGTGTGTGTGTGTGTGTGTGTGTGTGTGTATCTGTCTGTCTGTCTGTCTAGGGCTTGAAGCTATACCCACTCTCTGAGCTATACCCACAGCTCTTTCCTTTTTATTTATTTATTTTTTTAAAGAAAGTCTCATCAAGTTTGTGCATGCTGGCCTCAAACCTGCAATTCTCTTGTCTCAGCCTCCCAAGTACTGGGATTACAGGTCTGTGCCACCACACCCAGCAGGAATTTGCTTCTTAAAGAGTATTTTCAGCTCTTTTTTATTCTTTGACACAGGTCTTCCTGGGTTGCCCAGGTTGGCCTTGATTCCTCCTTCCTTAGCGTCCCAAGTTGCCGGGGCTTTAGGCACATGCCATGGTGCCCGTCTTGCGCTGTTTTAATTACGCTTTTGGGCTACAGGTAGACTGCAGTGGCCGATCACCGTCACGTGGCCCAGTGCTCCCAGAGGCAGATCAGCAGATCTTACGGGACCTGATGAGCGATGCCATGGAGGAGATCGACACGCAGCAAGCCACCTCATCCACGAAACCGCAGGCCAATGGTAGGCCTGGGCTCTGGCTCTGCAACCACTGATATTACAGTGAATATATTTGCATTCTCATAAGTTCTTCAACGAGTACTTAGTGAAGAAAAGACATAATCTGAGTTTTGGTACATATTTACTAAGCAGTCAGCTTGTCTTTATTGTCTAGTAGGTAAATAATGCAGCCAGGATGATGTGGGGGATACAGAGTGGGTGGGAGGCAAAACTTGTTTCTGGTTGTTCACAGCCTAGGAAAACAAATGGGCAGGAGACTGCTGCTGCTGCCAAGCGTGGTTGACAAATGATAAGGAAAATACCTCAGAATGTGCTCTGTAGTGTATTTTGGGGAAGGATTGGAAGAGTGAGATGAGTGAAGGATTGGAAACATGAGATGAGTTGGTGTTTAAAGGTGAGTAGGAGCCGGCGTAGAGGCACACCATGTACTCCCAGCATTTGGGAGGCTGAGGCAGGAGGATCTGCAGCTTGTGGCCAGCCCCAGCTACATAGTGAGGCCCTTTGCAACTCAGTGAGACCCTGTTTCAAAATAAAGAATAATAAAATAGAGCTGGGGGTGTAGCTTAGAGGTAGGATGCCCTAGGTTACATCCCCAGTACACACACACACACACACACACACACACACACACACACACACACACAGAAAAAAAGTGGGTAGGAATCAGGTCTGTAGAGGGGGAAACAGCAGTCCTGACTAGATATAGAGTGAACTGTGTCGGAACACGAGAAGGACACGCACTGGCCTTTGTTTTCTAGCCCTTATCACGGGGAAAAAAAAAAGAACAAAAGTGCTCTTCTTATTGAAAGGAGTTAACAGTGCAGGTGGATAAGCAGGGAGGGAACAGATGGTTAGGGACCCTTGAAAGCCAAATGGAAGGGTCTAAATATTGAAGTATCTATTCAAAAATAGTTTTTTAAACGGTTGGACATAGCTATTTCTACATGCTGTAAAATCTTAATCTTTAAACATTTCATGGTGCTGTAGAAGTTTAGCATTAAACGAAGCTTCTAGTTTAGGATAAATTAGAACTACGTAAATATACTGGTAGATCTAGCTTCCCGGGCTCACTTCATTGGTCACATCAGCGGCTGCCTTAATTACATGGGAAGGAATATTTATATACTCACTTGTTTGTTTATTCAGTGGTACTGGGGGTGGGGCCCAGGGGCTTTTCTATCTCCGGGCTATACTCCCAGACCTATTTTATACTTTATTTGAAAACAGGGTCTCACTAAGTAGCTAAGGCTGGCTTCGAACCTGTGTGATCCTCCTGTCTCAGCGTCTCAAGCACTGGGATTACAAGAATGCTTCACCATGCCTGGCTTGGGAAGGAATATTTAAATAAATATTTACTGAATGGTTTTATTAGACAAGATTATTCACCATGGTGCTGCCATGTAAATGTTTAGAATCTTGTCTCTGAGTCTCTTGAGGCCAAAATGTCACTTTATTCTTGCCTGGCGTGGTGGCGCACGCTTGTAATCCCTGCACTTGGGAGACTGAGACAGGAGGATCGCACAGGTTCAAATCCAGCCTCAGCTACTTAGTGAGGCTCTCAGCAACTTAGTGAGACACAGTTTTCAAATAAAATGTAAAATAGGTCTGGGAGTATAGCATGGAGGTAGAAAGCCCTGGGTTCCGCCCCCAGTACCACCCCCCCAAAATTAAAAAGTCACTTTTTTCTTTTTCATATTTTCAGTCTCATTGCAGTGTTTGGTTTGAATGAATGGATACAGAATAACCGACTCTTAATATGTAATATAAATGCATAAAATATATGTTCACATATGGTTTTATGTGCACATGCTATCTTTTCTTTCCTTTTTTCTCTCCTTTTCTGTTCTCTCCTTTTCTTTTCTTTTCAGTACCAAGGATTAAACCCAGGGGTATTTTACCTCCAAGCTATACGCCAGCCCTATTTTTTACTCTTTATTTTGAAACAAGGTCTCTCTAAGTTGCAGTGGGCCTCACTAAGTAGCTGAGGCTGGACAGGAACCTGTGATCCTCCCTCCCAAATACTGGGTTTGCAAGTGTGCACCACCACGCCTGGCCAACATGCTATTTTTTCTGAACTCATATTGAGAAAACTCCCTCAGAACAGATGTCCAGTGTGGGGATCCGAGTGCCCAAGAAACGGTTTTAATTTCTTGGAGTCACTTCTCTTCTTCTTGCCTAAAACATGCTTGGCCACTGTTCCTTTCACAAGCAGAGACCTCCTAGTCTTAGGCCCGGATCTGCTGGATGTACGGCATTTCCCATCCTTTGCAGTATTGCCCAAGAAATTTCTTCAGAGCTTCACCAACAGGACAGAACTGTTAGAATGAAATCCTGGCTGAAGCAAAACTCCAGTCAACGTTACCTGCTGCTACTGAATCCTAGCTTCTCTAATGCCAGATGACTAAAAGGAGACTGTCTCTACTTTATTTTTATTATTATTAATTTTTTTGGTGGTACTTGGGGTGGAACCCAGAGGCTTTCTACCTCCAGGCTCTACTCCCAGACCTATTTTATATTTTATTTGGAAACAGGGTCTCACTAAGTAGCTGAGGCTGGCTTCGAACCTGCGCGATCCTCCTGTCTCAGCCTCCCAAGCGCGGGGATTACAAGCGTACATCACCACGCCCGGCTATACTTTAGATCATTTACTCTTCTTTTAGAGAAGTTCAGATTTATCATGGGCTTTTTAATTAGTGGTTTTTGATGTATTTCTCCCTCTTTTTTTTTGCCTATGGTACTAGGGATTGAACCCAGGGTTCTACATCCAAGCTATAACCCCGGCACTTTTAGTTTTTGTTTTGAAACAGGGTCTTGCTAAGTTGAGGAGAGCCTCCCTAAGTTGCCGAGGCTGGTCTCAAACTTGCCATCCTCCTGTCTCAGCCTCCCAAACACTGGGATTGCAGGTATGTACCACCATACCCAGCTACGTTTCTGCCTCTTGCTGAGGAGTTTTGGGGCAAACTTCTTTATTTTAAATTCATTTAGGCCTCAGATTCACAGAGTTATTTTAGGAGACGATGGGATTTTGCCAGTGAAAGCACTCAGCCTAATGGTGTCGGACACGTGGTTCAGATGCTTAGCTTACTGCTCTCGGTGTTGCAGAGTGTGGCAGCTGCCGTCTTTTTTACCTAGGTGTTTTGGATGAGAACTCTCACGTTCAGGAGCCGTGCTGTTCAGATCTCTTCCTGTTCCCCGACGAGAGTGGGAATGTGTCCCAGGAGCCTGGGCCCACTTACGCCTCGTTCCCTCACCACTCGATTAGTGATGCAGTGACAGGTGTGCCCGCCGAAAACGACGACTTCTGCATTCTTTTTGCACCCAAAGCAGCCATTCAGGTAATAAGTTCATGAAGTATTGAGGCTTAAATAATGTTACAAATCAAATCAACCAAAGGATACCTGAGGATTTTTTAGGTTAACGCCTCACAATTCTGAATTATTTAATTTTGTAATTTGCCATTGGTGCTTTGTAATTGGGTGTTATACTTTACCATTCTAACACATCCCTTAGACTCAGAGAAGAGTGGTCCACATTTGCGAAATTTTGTAATTAGATAACAGATCCTCTGATGGCACGTGTTGTACGTAGTAGGACGACTCTGAAAGGTTGTGAATTAAATGCAGGAGGATGTGCCCGCTCTGTGGGAGAGTGACTAGGCGTGCGAGAAGGCCGAGGATGGTGGAGGGGAGCGTACACACAAGAATTGCCCCGTAGTCTCTTAGGAGGTGTATGCTGTATTTGTTCTCTAAGTTCTGAGAACCTTTTGGTTAAATTTTAAAAATCAGAGCAGTCAAGCTTATGATAAACCTATTATCAGGAACATGAGAATTTGGTTAGTGTATTGAAGTTTGTTCGATTTTGGCTTAGATTGCAGTATCAACATTAACTTAATAAAAACACACACTTGTATACACACATGCACACTCTATGCCTGTTTCTTACCATGTAAGTAGTAAAAGCCAAATTGTAAACTATAAAAAGTTTTCATTGGGTGATTTATATAGAACAAAAAGTTTATTTTATGGTTAATAAAGGAGAGATCTTATGTGATGATTGATACCAGAAATCACTATCCCATTTTGTATATCAGAATTATTGAAAAGAATATAGACTCAAGAAATCCTTGAGATATGTAGCATAGTAAGTAGTTTCCAATGACATGAAAGTGTATGTTACCTCTTGATTGATTTCAGGAGAAGGAAGAAGAACCAGTTATAAAAATCATGGTTGACGATGCGATTGTGATAAGGGACAATTATTTTAGCCTGCCCATTAAGAAGACAGATACAAGCAAGGCCCCGTTACACTTTCCCATTCCTGTCATTCGCTATGTCGTTAAGGAAGTCTCTCTTGTGTGGCATCTTTATGGGGGCAAGGATTTTGGAGCAGTTCCTCCTCCTTCTCCAGCTAAAAGTTACATGTAAGTTAAATTCTATGTAAGGTTATTTAGCAGGCCAGTCTGATTTGTCTACAGTTCTTTTCTGTTTTAACTGGCATTTCTAGGACTTGTGCTCAGACCAAAAAGGATTTCTAAGGTAACGAGAAGGTTATGAGGTCTCGTTTACATGTATCGTGTGGTGTTGCCTTAGATTTTTCAGAGCTGTGATCAGAACACCTGACACGAACAACTGAGGAGAGTCTGTCTGGCTCATGGTTTCAGAGGTCAGTCCATGGCTGGCCAGCTCCAAGGCAGAAGCATCATGGGGGCAGGGTGTGGCAGGGAAGAGCTGTTCCACTCATGCAGCCTGGTAGCGGAGAGAGCTAGAGGAGTGGCCAGGGACAGATAGAGTCCCCTGGCCCCACCCCAGAGACATTCCTCCTCCAGCCTTGCTCTACCTCTGGATCTTGCCACATTGACAGCGCATGCGTATTTCTGGGGGATGTTCCATATCCACCATAACAGATATGGACCCCAGCACTATAATTGAGTTTTTCTGTAGCTCTGACTGTTTATCAAGCAGATGACTACTCTAGTGGTCATAATAAAATGCATTTTATTATCACTAAGATATAAAAGTAAGTTTTGATTTATAGTAATGTAATTTGAGGAGCATGCTGATAGTTTGTGATTTTCTTGTTACTCTTCTTTCTTGTGCCATTCATTAAAATTGCCTGAATATTCTTTCAATTTTTTTCTTTTTCATTTTTAGCAGTCCCCACAGTTCACCTTCTCATACACCCACAAGACATGGACGTAAAACAGTATGTGGGGGGAAAGGAAGGAACCATGACTTTTTAATGGAAATACAGTTAAGCAAGGTAAGGTAGCATTTTGAAAGGAAAAATCCACTTTGATAGGAGCCTTAGTGGGGGTTCTTAGGTTGCCCCAGCCCCATGGGTCTTGAGCTTGAAAAGTGCGAGGATCTTGTACAAAATTCTTAAATTTTTCTTTTTCAAATGTTCTAAGAATCCCATGGTACTTTTGTTTTTGTTCTCCCAGACTAACCCTGGAGTAGGGTGTTCTCAAAGCTGAGTGAGCTTAGAATCCCCTGGAGGGCCTATTAAGACATGGGTTTCTAGTCCTCACCCTAGAATTTCGGACTCAGCAAGTCTGATGTAGAATCTAAGATTTTGCCTTTTTAGGGAGTTTCCCGGTGATGCTGATACTACCTTTTGCCTGCCCCCAGGGGAACCGCTGCCCTGGAGCCCGGGAAGGCCTGCCTTTGCACAGAGCATGTGGCAGGTCCTTTGCCAATGTTTTAGAGGCCATGGGGCCAGACCACTGATGGCAATTTATGCATTTAGCCCTTTTAGCCTGTCTGAGATGTCCTGTGTGCCATATTTTTGGGTAGGTAACAGAATATTGTAGTGATGATAATTCTATCTATTTAATTGTATTTTGCCCCCTTCTGAAACTTGAGCCCAGCCCCCATTGATTTGTTTGCATACAGTTTCATAGGTATTGAAGATGTTAATTTTTTGTTTTCTAATTGAGGATTTTGCTTATAAAGGATAAGGGATTTTATTAAGGTCAAATAAGAAATGCTGGACAAGCTAGGCATAGCGGCACACACTTGTAATCCCAGCATTCAGAAGGCTGAGACCGGAGGATTGCGGTTTGAAGACAGCCTTGGCTACTTAGTGAGGCCCTCCACAACTTAGTGAGAGATTTTGTTTCAAAATAAAGGCTAAAAAACAGGGCAGGGGGTGTAGCTTGGAGGTCGAATGCCCCTGGGGTCCATCCTCAGACCTGCAAAAAAAACAAAAATCAAACAAAAAAAAAACTCTGGACAAGCTCACCTGCATATGGCAGGCCATGTGCCTCAATAAGTGAGTGAGTGAAGTGATGAAGAGATGACATGGCGTTTTGTTCTTTGAGAGGGGTTGTAAGCTGAGGTATAAGTCAAAGAAATGAGGAGTGATCACTTACATTGTAAAGAGAAAACCTAACTTAGATGAAGTGTGAGATTGCTGTGTTCCTTCTCCTTGTGTATGAAGGTGAAGTTTCAGCATGAGGTCTACCCGCCATGCCAGCCAGAGTGTGACTCCAGCCTCCTAGAGCAACCAGTCTCCCGGCAGGTGTTCATTGTTCAGGATCTTGAGATTCGAGATCGTCTGGCGACATCACAGATGAATAAATTTTTGTACCTGTATTGCAGCAAAGAAATGCCTCGGAAAGCTCATTCCAACATGGTGAGATTTAAAGCCTCACTTTTCTTTTATACTTATGTTCTCTTTTTAATATGAGAATCCCTTTTAACTATGCTGCTGAAGGTTTTATGCTCAAGAAAATATTTTGCATGTCACTCCTAGGGTTTATTATTAGCGATAACTGGCCAATATATTGATACCTGAGGAAAATCAGAAGTCCAAAGCTATCTGCACAAAATAATTAGGATTGTTGAACATGGTCCAGATTTCTGGGACTTTAAATTTGAGTAAGATAGAAATGATTAGCTGAGGACTTTGGAGGTCTTCAAGGAAGTTGTCTTCCAGGGCTTAGCAGACTCCGTTGAGCCTCAAGTACATTATCTGCTTGCAGTTTTTCCTGAAGAGAGTCCATATCTGTCATCAGGTTCTTGAAGGAGGATGGGACCCAAAAAAGTCAGATTCAGGATTTTAAGGAAGTAAGGCAAACAGTTCCAGTGTTTGTACTCATGTAGGAACATGCTACTTTTTCTTTTCTCTTTTTAATGAGAACAAAATTATTGTATCATTGGAGAAAAATGTTTCTCTGTCTTGCAGTTGACAATTAAAGCATTACATGTGCGTCCAGAGTCGGGCAGGTCACCACAGGAATGTTGCCTGAGAGTGTCACTAATGCCACTTCGCCTCAACATTGACCAGGTGTGTAGTGTGGGGTGAGTCATGCAAATATGACTAGATGTATAGATACCCACGTTCATAATGAGGTGGGGTGGTCATGTTGACTGCTGTTGGGCTTTGTGAAAGTGACATAACTAAAGCAGACTTCCGGCAAACAACAGGGCAGATTCACGAGACCGGTGGTACTGTCCCCAATCCCTGTTTATTGTCTTGTGACACAGGACTGCAGACGTGTCGCTTACTCTCCAGTCCTCATGGACTTACTCCTCATTAAGACATACATATATTTTCAGTCACTAATATTGAAGAACTTTTTGATGGGTTGAATGACAAAAGGGATTATGTCATAATTGCAGTGTCTGGAAGCTAAGTTTTCTGTCCTTTGAAAAATGAAAATTAGTAAATCATAACCTAAAGGGGTTATAAACAGTAGATTTACAAAGCACAAAAAAAACTGCTTTCCCATATACAGACAAGCATTCTGTCCAATTTTTTCTGGGCTTTGCTTTGAAATTCAAAGAGATGCTTAAAACATAAGCTTATTTGAGATTTATAAAATATGCTTAGTAGTCATATAGCTTGGTGGCTAACCAGCTGAAGCGCAGAACATTTTCTCCACCCTGCAAAGTTTCCTTATGCCTCTGTATTCAGTATTTACCACCCCAGAGCAACCACTCATCTTTTCAGTATCAAGCTTTAGTTTTTCTTCCTGTTCCATAGCTTAATAGATAGAATTGTGCCGGGCGTGGCAGTGCCCACTTGTAATCCCAGTACTCTCGGGAGGCTGAGACAGGAAGATCAAGGTTCAAGGACAGCCTTGGCTACTTAGGCCCTTTGCAACTCAGTGAGACCCTGTTTCAAAATAAAAAATGAAATATAGGGCTGGGGGTGTAGCTCAGAGGTAGAATAGCCCTGGGTTCTATCCCAGTACCACCACCAAAAAAAAAAAAAAAAGAAAAAGAAAATAGAATTGCATTTGGTTTCCTGTATTCAACATTATATGCATAAAATGTATCTGTCCCATAGCATGTTGGATAGCCTACCACTCTACTTAGGTTTTTTTATGGTTCTATGGGTTGGAACCAGGGCCTCACATTGTAGGCAAGTGCCGCTGAGCTACATCTCTAGCACAGTCTCTTCATGTTTGTGGCTGTGCAGTGTCTCACCATGGCTAGATCACAGTTTATCTCTTTACCTTCTGACTTATATTTGGGTTCACACACACACACACACACACACACACACACACACACACATTAATGTATGTGTGTACCCAAATATAAATGTATGCATGTGTAAGTCAACAGGTGAATACATATATCTGTTAGGCGCCTTGGCAAAGGGCAGGTGCAGTGGCTGCAGTTCCTATTAGGTATGCATAACATAGATAAAGCAGAATTTCAGGGTCGTAGAGCAGGCACGTGTTTAGCTGTCATAGGAGCCACCAGTGTCCCGCCGTGGCTGTGCCACCCTGCGGTCCCACGAGCGGCCAGTACGGATCAGCTGCTTCCTGTCCTCACCAAACTGGGCAGTGTCATCTTTTTAATTTTAGCTGTTGACTAGTGATGCTAAGTATCTTTTCGTGTGTTATTAGCCATTTGTGTATCCTTTTGTGGACTGCCTTTGTCTGGCTAGTTTTAAAAACTGAGTTGTTCATCTTGCTGAGTTGCTGGTGATTAATATCCCTTGTCTTTTATTTTGTGCATTGTCTCTTTAGTTTTTTTTTTTTTTTTGAGGTATTGGGGATGGATCCCAGGGGGTTTCTACCTCTGGGCTATACTCCCAGACTTATCTTTATATTTTATTTGGAAACAGGGTCTCACTAAGTTGCTGAGAGCCCACCAAGTAGCTGACTGGCATTGAACCTACATGATCTCGTATCTTAGCCTCCCAAGTGCTGCAATTACAAGCATTCGCCACCACGCCAGTCTTCTTTTCCTTTTTCTTCAAAGAGCAGATTGATACATGAAATGTTTTGTTTTTATGAGAGCAGGCTTGGAGTTAAAGCACTTATTTGCATTAAAATGTCACCATCTTGTGGCCAAGAAATAGCATTTCATGTAGCATTTATTAATGGGTAATGCTTAATATAAATATGTAATATATGGTAAATGTGTAGTGTGAATAACATAAGTGACGCAAGAGAGTATGCATGCGTGAAGCATAGCAAAATAATGATCAGTCCATAGACGCACTGCCTGCTTCAGAACCAGAACATCGCCAGTGTTGTTGGGTCGACCTCCGTCCGCCGTTGCCCCTCCGTGCCATGTTACCTAGGATATACTTTTCACTTGCATTACTTAGACTTAGGATAAAGGGGATTGCAGAGCCTTGGAAATTGTTGGTCAGGCGTTTTTGGTGTGCTCTCAAATATTATGACTCTTGGTAATTCACCTTTGCATTGTATTTTGGTGCAGTATTAATGTTTTATATTATGTTAAGATTTTTTAAATGGAGGGGAAGAATAGGAAAGCGCAGGCTCTGGTATTTGAGTTTCCTAGCCCCTAAGGTAGAGTTGTGAGTTTGAGGGAGGAAGCAAAATGAAGCTGCCATAGTAGGCAAACGTAAGAGCACTGACAAGACAGAGCCAAGCCTCTCTGTTGTCTCATTGCACCAGAAAGGACTACCCTGAGTAGATGATTTGTTTAGTTTTCATTCTTATTTTGAAGATCATGTCCACTGAAGGAAATGTATTAAGGTAATGTAACATAGAGGGAAAAGCAGAAATAAGTCGTCAAAGACTTTTATGACATATACTAAGAATATAGTACATGCTAGCTGCTGTTGTTCTGCTAGTAATATTACCACTGCTGATTCAGAATGAGAACTGATGCCAAGTAAGAACGAGAATGCTTAATATTCCTAAGAAACTAAAACTACTTCGATCTAGAAGTTGTTCCTAGCTCTATGGCTTTTAATTTCTCTACTTTTCTGTTTTCAATATTTGCATCTGTAAGTTAATTTTTCCTCATAGAATTGTGAGAATTGTCGTGTGTGTGTGTGTGTGTGTGTGTGTGTGTGTGTGTGTAATAGAGAATTGGATTAGGGCTATGACACACATAAAGGTTTAATAAACTATCACTGTGTGTGTGTGTGTAATAGAGAATTGGATTAGGGCTATGACACACATAAAGGTTTAATAAACTATCACTGTATTTGAATAATGATTAAAATGTGAGGCTTTAAGATATTAGATATTTTGTCTCAGTTTTAGAAATAGATGTTTTTTCCCCTTTCAGTTATAATAACATCTCTTAATTCTAGGATGCCTTGTTCTTCCTGAAGGATTTCTTCACGAGCCTTTCTACAGAGGTGGAGCTTTTACTGACTCCAGATCCTGAAGGTCTGTAACGTACAGCTGGGCAGTTCTCTGTGTGCATCTGCTCTCTACTCAGGACGGGGTCACATCCTGAGAAACCCCTTGAGAGTTGGAAATACATAGTGGAAGGTTAATTTAATACCTCTAACCTGCTGGCGGTCCCGGCTCGGCAACACCATGCTCTGTAGTGTTGGTTGCTTCTCCTTGTGATTCAGGGATTCACGGAGCCACATGCAACCACCCAGCATCACAAGAGAGGACCGACTGCATATGCTAGGCTGGGAAAAGATAAAACTCAAAATGCAAAATACCATTGTGAGGTTGAAAAATTCTAAGTCAAATCATCGTTAATCTGTACTTACATTGATTTTTTTTTTTTTTTTTTGGTGGTACTGGGGGTGGAACTCAGGGGTTTTTCTACCTCCGGGCTATACTCCCAGACCTGCTTTATATTTTTATTTAGAAACAGGGTCTCACTAAGTTGCTGAGAGCCTCACTAAGTAGCCGAGGCTGGCTTCGAACTTGTGTGATCCTCCTATCTCAGCCTCCTAAGCGCGGGGATTACAAGCGTGCGCCACCACGCCTGGCTTACATTGATTTTTATTAAGGTTTATTTGAGAATATATGGATAATCTTTTTTCCTATTTACATATATCTGTGTTCTGTGTTTTAGTAGGAATTTATCGATTGGGATATAGCAAAACAAGATTGATTGAGATGGTTTCTCTAAAGAAGCATACCTAATCTTTCAAATGTGCACATCACCTTTTCAGTTAAAAAGTCTCCTGGAGCTGATGTCACCTGCAGCTTGCCAAGGCATCTGAGTGCCTCAAAAGAGCCAAATCTAGTTCTTTCTTTCCCTGGGCCAAAGCAGCCTTCCCGAGATGATAGTGCCAATTCAGTGGAGGTGGCTAATGGAGCTGAAGAGCAGGACTTCTCAGCCCAGGAGGCATCGTTCAGTGATCAGCCTGTGTTTTTTAGGTAAATAGTTTTACTTTGATAACAACGAAGTTCTTTTGGAGTTTTGGAAATTGTTCTGCAGTGTGTGAGTGTCCTGGGCACCATGAGGTTATGTTAGCTTTTCTTCCCATCACCATGTCACTAACTGGTGTATTTATTTTTTATTCTTTTTTGTATGAATCACATATAAACTGCTGGTTTTGTTTTTTGTAAACATGGGCCTGAAAGCAAAGAGATTTGATACTTTTTTTGAATCCAGAAGTTACTACATTGCCCAGGCTGGCATTGAACATGATATCCTACCTCAGCTTCTCAAGTAGCTAGGACTAGAGGTGTGCACAGCTGCACCCAAATTGACACTTAAAAACAAAAACAAAAAAAAAAACTAAGAAGTGCTTGTATAATTCTACCCACTTACTTAGGTAAATGTTTTTTTTTTTTTAATTAGGTTGTTTAATATTGGCGGTGGCTTATAGATTTCATTTCTATTCTAAAGGGTCCAGCCCTGGGGTAGTAATCAGTGATCTAGTATCGATTACTCACCGTATAGTTGAGGGAGTTAATACCCACAGAGGTGAGTTGATTTGCTTAAGAGCTGTAGTTAGTGACTGAGCCGGGACTAGGACATAGACCTTCTTAGCCATAAGTCCACATGACTCCATGCTTTTCTCAGGGGTGTCGTCGTCGTCTCCCTCCTCCCTATACGTGCTCATTCTACAGATATTTATGAACATTTGGTATATACACCAGGTTTTGGTCTAGGCATAGTGAGCGATCTCTCCTTGAGCTTACAAGTAATTAAATTAATGGCTTGTCCTGTTCTGTGTTCCATGGAGAGGAGAGCAGGAAAGGAGGAGGGAGTTGTGGGGGAGTCTTGGCCACACAGCCAGAGGGCGACGACGTCTAGGAGGCGCTCAGCGCTCAGAAGCCAGCTCCTTCTGTTTGCCATGTGCCTTCAGTGTGTGCGTACAGCTTCTTTCTCCCAGAAATTCCAGCGTTAGTGTGTTTCACATAAACTCTGGCATTCCTGCCTTTTTCCTTATGGGAATTTTCATCTAGTTTAAATATTTCTACCTAGTTAGATATTTATAAGCACTAATTTATAAGCATTAATTTTAAGAATTCTCACCCAAATTTGCCTATGTAGGTGGCGTTTTTAATATTACTGATGAGGATAATGAGACTCAAGAGTTTAATTACCTGTCCATGCTTGTATCCCATTTAACTGCTCAAGTGGTTGTCATGCCCACGTGTCCTGACTCTGCTTCACATGGAGCTAAATAATCATCTGACCTCTTCTTTTTTACTAATTCTTGGTAATGATTCTATTGACTGGTTTAATCTTGAAGGTTGTTTATATTATTTTGTTTTTATTAATTTGTATGAATTGAGATTATCTATCAAAGTAAAATACTTATTTCTAAGAATAAGCATTATTTAATAAACTAAGAAAAGATTCTTGTGAGAGAAAAATATAATAAATGTATGTAATTTGTCAAACTGCTACCACCTGTTTAGTGGTCGTACCTTTAGTTAAGCTGTAGCTGGAAGACATTGTCTATGAAGGCTGTAAGATAGTCAAATGACTTATTTCATGGTTTTGTTTCTATTTTCTAGTTTATCAAATTGATTTAAATCTAATTTCAATTATCAGCAATTATGAATATAAATAACTTCCTCTCCCTTTTTTATATTTCTAGAGAATTCAGATTCACATCAGAAGTTCCAATTCGACTTGATTATCATGGCAAACATGTATCGATGGATCAGGTTTGGAAACTTTGCACAAATATACTCTATAAAATTACCTTATATTTTCTAATTACGCAACTAAAATTTTTTTTTGTAATACCATGTACTACAGTATCATGAGTATAACTTGGTATATATTGCATTGTGCATATTAGAAAATATTTTCTATAAATATTTCACGTTTTAGCTTTATTAAGGAATATTGTATTGATTTTCTCAAATAATAGCCATATTAAATGTTGAGTCTCTTGTTAACGTGCAGATTAACCTGGGCTGTTTTCCTTGTAAAGGGCACATTAGCTGGGATTTTGATTGGCCTGGCCCAGTTAAACTGCTCTGAGCTGAAGCTGAAGAGGCTGTTCTATCGGCATGGGTAAGGCGACTTTTTAATATGAGGTTACAAAAGATAGTGTATAACAAATTAAAAATAAAGCGCTTTTAGTGATATAATTAAAATTTATAATTTAATTCTTTTAACATGCAGTGTTTTATATAGAGAGCTCATTTTTAGAGGGCTCTTCTTGATTAGAAGTTAATTTTAATTTTATTTCTAGGGAATTAAAAGTAGATTGAATAGAGTAGTAGTATTAAAATAGCTGTACTTTGGGATATTTTTAATAATTTTCTAAAGTTGTAAATTAGCTTATTCTGTGAAAAGACTAAGTTCACAAGGTTGTGGCTCTTAGTGGCAATTAGTAGCACCACTTTTTATACTTTGGGTTAATCCTACACCGGAGCCTTAAATGTTCAACAAATAAGAATAATGGAACAACACATTTGTACAAAATACCTATGCTTGCAGAAATTAATAGCATCACAGCTGATTTTTCTGTATCTCTGTATCTACCTTTCTCCTATAAATTTAGAGAGAAAAAGGAATTCAGATTAGGAGTTAAGTGGCTGAGTTAGGTTAGTTAGATTTCCTTTTATCTTTAAAAAATGTTTAGGTAAGCCGGGCGTGGTGGCGCACGCTTGTAATCCCTGCGCTTGGGAGGCTGAGACAGGAGGATTGCACAAGTTCAAAGCCAGCCTCAGCTACTTAGTGAGGCTCTCAGCAACTTAGTGAGACACTGTTTCCAAATAAAAAAAATAAAAAATAGGTCTGGGAGTATAGCCCGGAGGTAGAAAGCCTCTGGATTCCACCCCCAGTACCACCAAAAAAAGAAAAAAGAAAAAAAAATGTTTAGGTATTTTCTTTCATTTTAAGTAAAAAACTTATCCAAGTTTATAAATTCACTTCTCCTTTCTATATACTAATAGTCATTTACTCTAGTTTGCTAGGTGTTGACAAATTGTTCTCTTATGCAATCAACGAATGGCTCAATGACATTAAGAAGAACCAGCTACCAGGAATCCTGGGAGGCGTCGGGCCCATGCATTCGCTGGTACAATTAGGTGAGGGTCCTTTTTTCTTTTTCTTTTTTAACCCTCTTGGGGTTATGAATACCCTCGAGAGTCTACATGGAAAACATTTTTCCAGAAAACCTACATGTGTACTGGCACACACAAAACTTTGTCTTCAGATTTGGGGTTAAAAACTCTAGGGTTGGAATGCTGACAGAGCTCTGGACTCCAGCACTCATGCTTCTTTCTTTCTGTCCACTGCTCTAGTTCAGGGCCTAAAGGACTTGGTCTGGCTACCCATAGAGCAGTACCGGAAGGATGGCCGCATCGTCAGAGGGTTCCAGAGGGGTGCTGCTTCCTTTGGCACCTCAACAGCCATGGCTGCTCTAGAACTCACCAACAGAATGGTTCAAACCATACAGGTATCTCTCCCTACCCACCTGACCCCTACTAGAAGAGCCACTGTGCCATGGTTGGGTGAAACAGTATTGCATTTGCCTGCCTGGTTCAGGTAAATAACCATTAAACTAGTCTGTATGAAGAGATCACAGTTGAATCCAAGAATGCCTACCTAATGAGGCAGTAGAAGTGCTTACTGAATTGCATAGAATAACCGGGGAACATGAGTGTTCTCAGCGCAAAGAGGAAGCGATGGAATGAGTCAGCTCAGCCCAGTTAACAAACGTTTTTTAAATTTAAAAGTAATAAGTAAGCTCTTGCCAAGAATTGGGACACTGTGAACATGTCAGTTAGGGCTCTCCCAGGGTAGCGCATTGCTGTACTGTTGGTATGTGACTTTTCAGGTTGGCTTCTAACTCATCTCTTACTGTTGACAAAACACACAGGCAGCAGCAGAAACTGCTTATGACATGGTGTCTCCTGGTCCTCTTTGTATCGAGCCCAAAAAGGCCAAAAGGTTTCCTCATCACCGGCTCGCTCACCAGCCAGTAGATCTCCGGGAAGGCGTGGCCAAGGCCTACAGTGTCGTGAAAGAGGTATGCAGGCCATCTGCATAGCTTCCTGCCTTTACCCAAACAGCAGTCAGTGGTTTTAGTGTGTTTCAGAGGGACCCTGGGAGTGATGGGAGCTATCCTCATCGCATGTGATTGAAGTGAGTGGCCAGGGCTAGGTGTGATGCGGCTCACACGTAGGGAGTGAGGGGCAGGCTATCTTCTCTCCACCAGCAAGTGCGCAGCCTGTGGTAGACGTGCTTGCCCCCGGCTCACTGCCCATGCCGGATGCCTATTAATACCTTGTTTACCTCAGATGTAAGAAATACAGCTTTCCAGGTAGATCACCCACCCTCATCCCTGTCCTGTGCATTCACGGTCCTGAAGGGGCACATATTTTTTCTGTACATGTTTTAATGATTCTACCATATAGGTATGTATGGAAAAGCAAAACATACCAATGTGTATATTTTAAGTTTATGTCAGTGCTATCATATGTACCATTCTGCAACTTACTTCTTTCAAGATATATCCATGTGATACATGTAATCTGATTTAAAAGGTTTTATAGGATCATACACAAGTACACTGTGGTTATTTGCCTGTTGGTAGATGTTTGAGGTCTATTTCCTCCCTGAAATACTGCCAGGGGAATGCTCACTAAATGTCTTCGTTGCTATGTGAGGAAGTCCTTTGGGGTGGAGTTGGTGAGCTGTAGCTATGGGCGTCTTGACACTTGCTAAGCATCACTGTCACTCTCCGGCTGCTGTCCCAGTCAATGTCGGTTCTCTGAGAGTCATCGGGGCATTTGGGGCTTCCTTTTTTATTGACATTCTTCCCCCGCCCCTTGGTACTGGAAATTGAACTCAGAGGCATTCTCTCTCCAGGCTTCATCCCAATTTATTTTTTGTTTGGAAACAGGGTCTCACTAAGTTGCAGGGGTCCTCATTAAGTTCCTGAGACTAGCTGCAAACCTATGACCCTCCTGTCTCGGCCTTCCAACTACTGGAAGTGTGCGCCACCATTCCCAGCTTGGCATTCTTTTTGATCAGACATAAGATTATAGTCATTCTACTTAAGATTCATGTTTTAGGAATTCATCAAAGATATTTCCTAGACATGCGCTGATGATAGTCCGAAGGGCTTAGGCTGGCCATTCACCAGACAGAAGTAGCCTCAGTGGTCCCTAGTCGGTGAGAAGGTCACAGGAATTATATGAGTGGACAGCTGAGGGAAAGGCAAAGGTCAGCTTTACAAAAGAGATATCTAGTGGAGAAAATAGAGAATTGCCAGCCAGACCTGCTCCTTGGGATGGGGCCAGTTATCAACAGACATGTTAGAAATCAGATTTGCAGAACTCATCCAGAGGTTCTAGGTGTGACCAGGGCAGTCGGCAGCACTGTAGAAGAGCACTTTGGCACGTAGTGTTTGTCTACTGTGTTAACTAATGTTTACTTAATGATGTATTTATGTGCTTACTGTGTGCCAAGTGTATAGTGACCCTTACAGGTGTAGAGTGACACTTACAGGTTCCCTCACAGATGAGGGAACAGGCCCAGCAGGAATGTGACTCCCCAGGGAACTGCAGCCAGCAGGTGGCAGAGTCAGGCCCAGAACTCTGGGCATGGTGGCTAAAGTGTAATCTTCTCTTAAAAAGACTGTGTGGCCCACAAATCTTTATGATCTGTCCATTTCAGAAAAAGTTTGCTGATGATACTTGCCGTGACGTGGCTTATGGTGGTCCTTTAGGGATCCCTCATTGGACACATGTGTCTTCCAGTCATGTCCAGCTCTTCAGATGAGTTTTTCATTTAACTCTAGCACGCGCTTAGGAGGCAGGCAGTGTTTTAATCCCCCATTTAAATGGCTTGTCTGTGGTCACACAGTAAGTGATGGGGCTGAGATTTGGACTTACATCCGTCTCCAGACTTGGAGTCAGTCGT
The DNA here is from genome assembly GCF_963383645.1 of Muscardinus avellanarius. NCBI lineage: Eukaryota > Metazoa > Chordata > Mammalia > Rodentia > Gliridae > Muscardinus > Muscardinus avellanarius. Next base: position 99,371,444 of record NC_137798.1, on the reverse strand, counting down.
GACATCCGCACAGAGAACCCTGTTCCCTGCTGGCGGGCGGGGCGGGGAGGGCAGGGAAGATGACTCGCCTGTCCTTCGTTGTACTCAAGGTTACTCCTACAGGCGATTTCTTCTAGTTTTACAAATAGCACCTACTTTTTCCTTTAGTTTTTCTGGAGCGTGTGTGTGTACACGCACATGCGTATGTGTATGCCTCATGGTGTTAACGTGTTTTCTCCTGCTGCACATGGTAGAAACCATACTTTGTCTAAGTTAGGACAAGGTCCTCGATTTCCCTGGCACACCCAAAGTTTGTTTACATTGTGTCCACCACTGAAGCTCTCACAGTGGACCAGTGCCTCCTGTTTCTTCTGAGGATTTCTGAGTTAGATAAAGTGCAGAGATTCCAAAGTCATGTGACGTTTTACTACTTGAGCTGCCCTGCATGTTTCCAGGTTTGGCCTCAAGTTAGCAGTCATTATTATGTTAACACTGGGTAGAGGGAGGAAAGATGGAGACGCGCCGGAGGCTCCATTCTCACACTAGACGACAGGTTCCTGCTTGCTGTGTGTTCACAGTCCTCTATTTAATCCAGCACAGTGTTCTACTTAGCTTTTTATCATAACTGAATGTTCCAGTTATCTTTCTTAATACATAGTAATTTAAAACAAATTAAATAATTTTCTAGAGCTTGGTGGAATTAAGTATTTTTGTGCAGCATCAAAGAAGCTGTCATCATGGTCCTTTAGCTAGTGTGTTTATTCGAGAAGCTTTGTTTGCTGAGTTGGGTTTAACTGGAACAATTAATTGCACCAGAAAAGCTACTCTTAGATCATTAACTATTTCTGTAAGCTTCCCTGTGTGAAATTGTAGTTTAGCTCCATTTTCTCTGCCTCTGGTGTCACAACAAAATGCTAAATCATAATAATTGCCTCTTTCTCTTGTAATTAGAATTTTGTCATAAAAATAATTATCCTGTGTAATCTCAAAGGCAGTTTTATTTTTTGGTCTAGTTGCAAAAGTAGTGTTGATTAACTGTACTAAAATCGTGTAGTACAGGGTAAATGAGATCTCTGACCACTGATTGCTTTCCCTTCTCTCTCCCGCCTCCTGCTCTCTGCGCAGGGGATCACAGACACGGCCCAGACCATTTATGAAACGGCAGCTCGAGAACACGAGAGCAGAGGGGTCACGGGGGCTGTGGGCGAGGTCCTGCGCCAGATTCCTCCGGCGGTGGTGAAGCCTCTGATTGTTGCCACTGAAGCAACGTCAAACGTGTTAGGTGGCATGAGAAACCAAATTAGACCGGATGTGCGGCAAGACGAGTCCCAGAAATGGCGCCATGGGGAAGGGTGGTGTTTCCAGCGCGATTCTTTATGAAGAAAGTGAGGGAAATAAGGAGCGTAGAGCCCCAGTGGCAGCTTTGGAGGAAACATATTTAATTTTATTGTGCTCATCTCAGGAACAAAAGCATTCTCTAGTTAAAAAATTTAATGTCAACACAACATGCAACCAAAAACTGACATTTTAGGGCTAGTTTGGTACTTGCCTTTAGAAAGGCTTGGTGGTTGGTGCCAGAGATTGTTAAAGCATTTGCTGCCAAGTTACTGGAATGCTTTCTTTTATTAAAATGACTATAGTTCTCCTTGTTGTCAGACAAAATGTCATTGGAAACCTTTCACAGTGTAGAGTGCTCAAAAACATCAGAGCATTCTTAAAACATTCTGTGTAGCTCTGACGAGTTGATTTTTCCCAAGGTTTAAAAAGAATCACAGCTTCAAAACTTTTGTTGAGAACAAGAGTGGCCACAGGTGCAGCAAAGCAAGAGGGATTCTCAGGATAAGCCTGGGAGTCTAACTGCCCTGCTGGACTGAGGGTGTGCACTTGAGTTATCTAGAACAATATTCTTTCCATTTATGTGGAAAACCCTTCTGTGGAGAAAGTGAATGTTACAGATGCGTCCTGTTGTATTGCACTTTATCCTGTGTGTGTGTGTGTGTGTGTGTGTGTGTGTGTGTGTGTGTGTGTGTGTGTTGTGTGGAGATTAATACAAAGTCATGTGCTATATTCTATGTCATTTACAAAATTATACAAAATATGAAAAGGAGTAAATGTGTCTGAAAGTTTTGGCGAAGAAAAGTGACCCAGATGTAATAGTTTCATTTATTTTAAGTGTAAGTAAAAATGTGCATTCTATAGTGACCTGGGGTCCATGTTTATATGTTTCATTTTAAGCAGGTGAAGTGCAAACGTGTTAGGAATGTGTGGAAAGGGAGACTGGAAGTGGTTTTTACTCTTTGAAAATTGAAGAAAAATTCTCAAAAATATGCCCTAGTCAATGAATTCAAAGTACCATTTTTACTTGGTTAACAGTGTACATTTTGATATTCTGTCAGGGATGAATAAAGTATTTTTATTTAAAGGTAAATTTGTTTTATGCTTCCATGAATACTTTGCTTTTCTTAGAGCACATTTGTAGATACAGTACTGGGATTTGCCCAGAGATAATTAGGAGTACTCTCAGTGTCGATTGTGGTTAGTAGTAAGTAAATAGTTACCAGAGGGTGAGAGGGACACTGTCCTCAGCCCTGACCACAGAGTGATGGAGCAGAAATGAACGCTGAGACTTGGTACCCACCCAGTGTTCAAGTTGCCCGATGTAGCCTCATTTCCTAAGCGTGTGTATGTGTGTGGGGGGTGGATGTTGTTGAGGTTAATGTGGATTTCAGAACTGCATTTCTGTTCAGTTTGGGGTTGGAAGATGAAGTTAAATCCTTTTTATTCTCTAAATTTTCTAAACAGGAAAGTATTGTGAAACAGAAATACAAACATTTGGGATTTGTAAAATTGTGTTATATAGCATGAGGATTAAGTTTTTCCTTTGTGCTGCTGAGAAACTTAAACCACCAGTGCTGAGTGAGCTGTCGAGGCGTCCTGGAGCCATCTGCTGCTCTGTCCTTTAAGTGCAGCCCAGGTGGCCCTGACCACCAGCAGGTAGTGCCGCTGCCCATCACCGCGGCAGGCCAGCCTCTGCTTGGCGCACTCTGGCCGCCCTGCTCACCAACTCCTGGATTTCCTACCTTTACAGTGAAACATGCTATGAGTCATTATGTTTTTCAAACATTTAAAATCTCCCTGCCGGGCGTGGTGGCCATGCTTGTAATCCCAGCATTCGGGAGGCTGAGACCTGGAGGATCGAGGATCGCGGTTCGCGGACAGCCTCAGCTACTTAGTGAGGCCCTCCGCAACTTAGTGAGACCCTGTTTCAAAATAAAGAATAAAGAATAAAGAATAAAGAATAGGGCAGGGGGTGTGGCTCAGAGGTCAAATGCCTCAGGGTTCCATGCCCAGACCCCCCCAAAAAAATCTCCTTAATCCATTGTTCTGCCTATGTTCAGTTAGGGGGAAATCATCTTCTTTGCCCTCTGAGTTGCAAATGGACACTGCTTTTAACAAATGAAGCTTATAAAGCCCAGCGAGGCGAGAGCTGTCCAGTGTCCTCTCCGCCCTCCGGAGCCTGCTCTCCAGGGAGCTGCTGTCTGGACCTCAGAGATTCGGTCTCCAGGTCTGTCACTGCCAGTTGGGTCCAAGTGCTCTCTACTTGAGGAGTCACTAGAGGACCTGTCTGTATTAGAACACTTCTTCCTTGATTTTTTTTTTGTTAAAATATCTTTTAAGAATTTGAGGATCATTCTGAAAAGAGTATGGGCAGGATCCTGGGGCTGCCAGACCTGTGGCTTACCAAGATGGCTTGGCCATGACATCTAGCCTCACTGGGCCTCAGCGTTCTATCTGTAAGTGAAGGGTTTCGGGAGGATAGGCCATTTGTGCATATGTGGACCGAGCCTGGTGCTCAGTACAGTGCCACAGACCGGGGCCGCCTCACACTGGTGTGAGTATTGTCGTCACACCATACCCACAGCAGCCTGCTTTAGATCTTGGGTCTCGGTGACTGTTTCTGAACTGTCACTTGCCCGTGTGGTTTCCTTGGACTGGAGACCAGGCACATCACTGCTGCTACCCTGAAACCTTACACATTCCCCAAGGAGTCCAGGTGAGCGAGCTGATCAGGGCCTGCCAGGGTGTTCAGACCCCACAGTGCTCATGTGTTGAGAGGACTTCAGATCACAAATAGAAAGGCAGGAAAGGCCATAGCGATGCCTTCCTCTCCAGGAGGGGACTCGGAGCCCTGCTCTCCCTTCCCGCCTGTGCCTACGTAGCTATTGCCCACTCATAGGACATCCCTTGAACATCTGCCTTTGAGACCAGATGAGACACATTTCTTCCAGATGTAGAAGTAGACCTTCATTTCAACAGAGTTTGGATAGAACGTGGATTCCCACTCTGATGTTGATGTTTTTCAAATGCAAAAAAAAATAAAAATCATTTTAAGAAAAAAGTCTTCCCAAGTAGCAATGTGCCTAGGATTGCAAAAATACTAAAAACCAGTGTTTCCTGCCACCTGCCTGTCACTTTTAAGGGCTATTGCAGTATTTCAGACCTTTAGGGAGAAAGTTGCTTTTTAACTATCTCCTTTAAAAACGTTTGGTGGGTTTGGTGCCCTTGCTGAGCTACAAGAGTCCCCATGGCAGTGTCTGTTCCTGCAGCGGTCGCCTGACCAGAGAGGCCGCCTCCTGATGTCCTTCCACTTGGGTCCCTGTCACTGTCATCACCAGCAGGAGGGACCGCAGGCAGGGTTGAGTTTTAGAGGCATTCACATTTGTACTTGTTACAGGATTAATTGTTAACTGTCTTAATATTAATTTTAATTTTCTATACATGAGAAACTGCAAGCGAAATCAGCTTTGCTTCAGTCTTCTCACAGGCCGTGGGGGTGCGGGGGGGCAACAGGGAAAGGTGCCTCTTTCCTGCTTCCCCACAATCCTCTTGCCTCACTTAAGACTCTAGAGAGAATATCTAAAGTTTTTAATTCCCTGGAAGTTAGGGACTGCAGACACAAATGATACTGTTTTGGACCCACACATGTATCAACTGGGCATACCAATTGGTTCCAATAAAGAAACTTATGAGTCTTAGGTAAAAAGGGAAAATTATTTGTAGAGTGTATAAGTAATAAAGGGGGAAAAGGATTTTACTTTTATTACCGGGAAACTTGTTTTGATTTATGGAGGGCATAGTCCCCCTTCACATAGGAATAATGTAGTGCTTACCGTGCCAATTTATTTTTATCTCAACATTTCTAGGACCATTCTGGGCACATTGATCCCTTTAATAGACCTCTGACGCACAGTTGTATGCCAGCCAGTCTTATTCAGGAATTATTTTCCTTTCATCACACTGTCTAAATCAGAGACAGAAAAAGCATTCCAACAAACTGCCATGATGGGCTTTTTTGGGGATGAGAAATTTGGGTATCAATGATTTGGAAGTCAGCACTTTCTGTAAACGTAGGAGTCAGAGGCGTTTCTCAGCCTCTTGCTTCGTAGCAAGCACCCAAGTGCTGTCTGTGGTGTGTCCGCAGATTGTGAAAGTGATGTCTGCTGGCTGGTACATCTCTAGTGCCCTGGGGTTGACATAGCAGCCCCTCCCTTCACAGAAACGTTTACTTTGCTGTTTCATATGTGTTTTGCGTACATGAAATGGCAGTGTCCAGTCTCTGGTAGGATTTGCCTTGCATTGTTTTTGCAGGACTGTTTACTTTTCATTGAAACATTTGGTAGGGACACCAAGCTCAGCTTTTGTGTAGCGCCATCCTGACGTAGACGTTGGTTTATCCCACTCCGAGTAGAAGAACATATGTGTATACGTTGTCTTTACTACGTTTCCTCGTCTTTCTAATTGTGGTAATTATAGATGTAAATTCTTTAATAACACTGATGCTGTACAAGTATCTTTGTGAAAGTGTACCTTGTTAGTGTATTTACAATATTATGAGGTTAAGAATACTCTTAAAAAATTAAAATATTTACTCTTTGGATTTTGCTTTATACATAACTTTCGTCTGTCGCCCAGGTCTGTTCCCAAAGCTTATATGAAGTGCCTTTCGGTAGGGTAAGTCTGTGACACACCCTGGTACTGGGAAACGATGTTCCCGCAATCCTGGCACTTTTGATAGAAAATCTAGTATTTACCTGCTACCAATCTCTAGCCTATGTAGGGCATGTGATGTTAAAATTTGCCACTCTTTCCCTCTTTGGGGGTATTAATCACTGCATTTGGAATCCCAACAATGCGGACACTACGTAAGTGTTAGAAATTCTTATTGGTCCTTCCTGAGCGCCAGTGTTGCAAGGCCAGTGCCACAGGTGATTGGCAAAGTCTTTGCTCCAAACCCAGTGGGAGGACCTCACATTCCACCACGAAACTGATTAGACCCAGCTCATCCGTTCAGCCATAAGTGAAAATCAGCTTCAGACATGTTTCATGAAGCTGAGCAAAGACACATAAACCACATAGAGAGGTTTTAGAACTGGAATTCCTATTGTGAGCCTGCTGGTTGACGCCCAGCCCCAGCCCCCTGGACACAGGCTTCCCAGGCAGTCAGCACCAACTGGGGCGGCGTGGGTAGTTGGGCATCGGCTGCTTTGTTAGCCCAGGGTTGCCTAGTTCAGCTCCAGGGACATCTGATTGAGGTAACATCTTGGGTGGTATGTATTTGGAGATAAAATTTGAAGAGGGTATTGGAGGCAAAGTCTTCTGGCTTTGGGGATAACAGAAAAATGAACACTAGCACATGCTTCCAGCAAGAATGTCTAAACCTGGACCCACTGAGATCCAAAGGACAGCACGGATGCTCTGTGTGCGGCTCTGACCTTGCGTCCGTGACCGAGGCGAGCCTTTGTCAGCTCGCTGTGGCCTGATTGTGTCCGTGGTGGAGACTTCACGGCAATGCTCCATGAGACCTTCAACATTAAGTAAAAGCAGAGAACCAACAACCTCTCCACACTATGCCATTATAGAGAGAAATCCTTTTGTAATAAACACTTTGCTAACTGTTAGAATTTGGTAATTTGGATATAAAATGTAGCCAGAGAGCCGGGTGTGGTGGCGCACGCTTGTAATCCCAGCATTTGGGAGGTTGAGACAGGAGGATCATGGTTCACGGACAGCCTCAGCTACTTAGTGAGGCCCTTTGCAACTCAGTGAGGCCCGGTTTCAAAATAAAGAATGAGCCGTGCATGGTGGCGCACGCTTGTAATCCCCGCGCTTGGGAGGCAGAGACAGGAGGATCGCGCAGGTTTGAAGCCAGCTGCACTGGTTTAAGAGACCCTGTTTCCAAATAAAATATAAAATAGGTCTGGGAATGTAGCTCAGAGGTAGAAGGGCTCCATCCCCAGTACCACCAAAAATAAATAAATAAATAAATAAATAATAAATAAAAATAAAAAATAGGGCTGGGAATGAAGCTTGGAGGTAAAATGCCCCTGGGTTCCATCCCTACTACCACACACACACACACACACACACACACACACACACACACAAGGTTTCCAGAGAAGCTCAGCTGTTAGGCAGTGCAGCTGGGTTGGAGGTGGGCCATGGCTGGAGGAGGTGGGTTACTGGGGGCATGGCCTCAGAGACTGCCCTGGTGGCCTCTTCTCCCTCTCTGCTTCCTGGCTGCCATGAGGTAAGAGAGACTCCACCCACCATTCTCCACCGTGGAGCCAGCCAATCCTAGAATGACTTCTGAAACTTCCTCAGAGTTATGCTTTATCAGGCATTTAGGTCTTAGGAACAAACACAAACCAAAATACTGACTAGCTGGGTGTGGTGGTGGTTGCCTGTAATCCTAGTACTTGGGAGGCTGAGATGGGAGGATCACAAGTTTGAGGCTAGCTTCAGCAACTCAGTGACACCCTGTTTAAAAAAAAAAAAAATAGGCCGGGCATGGTGGCACACATTTGTAATCCCAGCATTCAGGAGACGGAGACAGGAGGATCACAGTTCGTGGCCAGCCTCAGCTTCTTAGTGAGGCCCTTTGCAACTCAGTGAGACCCTGTTTCAAAGTAAAAATTAAAAAATAGGGCTGGGGGTGTATCTCGGAGGTAGAATGTCCCTGGGTTCCATCCCCAGCACCAAAAATAAAAATAAAAGACCAAATGAATCTGTTCTCCTTTCCCCGCCCCCTCAGGACACAATCTTCTCCAGGCCGCTTCTTACCCCGTCGCACTGACTCTGCACCCCAAGGTCCGTCTTGAGCGAGTCACCGACCTTCATGAAGCGTCTCATGAGTGTGTCTGTGGATAAGTCACCACGAGTGAATGAAACGGGACGTCCATTTAGAATGTGCGTGGCCATTGCCAGTTGCCCTCCAATAGAAGTTGTGCCTGTTGACACACCCACCGTCAGGTTTATAATTTTGGAAGTAACTCTTTTGAAGGGGATTTTAAACAACCCTGTTCTGGAAGAATCCTTGCCGTGTGGCTGTGGAGCAGATCCGAGGTCACCCACATAAGGCTGGCCTTGACAATGTGTGGGAAAGAGCCGCGCACCTCGGGGCCAGCAGAGGGCGCCCGCGCTCTCTCCAGCATAACTCGGGGCTGGGAATCTGTCCCTATGAAATGGCGTTTGGGGGGCTCTGAGCCTGAGCAAGTGCTCTTCCCATGCGCCCTGGGAAGGCTTTGGACAAGCCCTACCATCCTCTTTCTCAGAGCCTGCCTGTCAGCTTCTTCTGAGTCAAGGACACCGCTTCAGTTAGAAATAAAAATGTCATTTTATCTCACGATTAATTTCTTCCTGGAAATACCAGGCTGGCTGACATCATACAGCAGGCCCTTTGTCCCCGGGAGGCTTTTATAATAGGTGGGTAAGGGGCATTTGGGGGTCTGAAAGATGGGAAATGTGCCTCACAGTCAGATGACAATCTCATGGGTGCCCTGAGGGCATCCAAAGGCGAGTCTGACAGAAGCCTGTGGGAGCTTCTCCCCCGACCCCTCTCCTGGAGATGAAGGGGTCCCCCTCCCAGGACTCCCACTTGGGGCCAGGATGAGGCTGGGCAACTGTGACACATAGTTTGGGGGGCATCAGTAAGCAAGGTAATATGATGTTAACACATTTTATTTGTTTATTTGTTTATTTATTTATTTATTTTTGGTGGTACTGGGGTTCCTGGAAGCCCTTCTGCCTCCGGGTACACTCCCACGGGCTACACTCCCAGACCTATTTTTACATTGTTATTTGGAAACAGGGTCTCCTAAGCCAGCGCGCACGGCTGGCTTCGAACCCGCACGATCCTCCCGTCTCTGCCTCCCAAGCGCGGGGATTACAAGCGTGCGCCACCACGCCCGGCTGATGTTAACACATTTAAAATCAAGCCAGGAATAGGGGCACACACTTGTAACCCCAGTACTTGAGAGGCGGAGGCAGGCGGACGGCAGGTTCCAAGCCTGCCTTTAGAAACTTAGGTCTTCTGCTTAGACGCTGTTTTATAATAATAAAAACTAGGGCTGGGGTGTAGCTCAGAGGTAGAATGCCCTGGGTTCCATCGCCAGTAGTGAAGTCAGTCAGTCCATCAAACAATCAAAATCAACACAAAACGTCCCGGATAAACAAAACCTCAGTGTCTTAAATAATGACAGGATCTAACATGGCACCGCCATGCTCATGCCAACCCCTCCCTCCACCTTGCCCTGGTCCTGTTTGTCTTGTCTGTGCCCTGTCATGGGAGAAGTGTCAATTCCTCAGCTGGGGGTCAGCAGGGTCCTTGGCTTATGTAACTGAAAGAATTTCAGTGTGTGTCAGAGACGTAGAGATTTATTTAGACAAGTAAGAAATAGGCATTCACAGAAGAAAGTGGGCCCCCCTAAAGTGAGAGAGGTGCCTCTGGGGGTTCATAGCCCTTCTTTTTATTTGCCGTACTGGGAATGGAACCCAGGGGCATGCTACCTCCGAGCTATACCCTCAGCCCTATTTTTTTTTACTCTTTATTTTGAAACAAGGTCTCACTGAGTTGGAAAGGGCCTCACTAAGTAACCGAGGCTGGTCTTGAACTGGGATCCTCCTGTCTCAGCCTCCAAAATGATAGGATTACAAGCGTGCGCCCCCACACCCGAGCTGGTTCGTGGTCCTTCTTTTAAAGGGCACTTGGTGAAGGCTAGGTGTGGGAAGATGGCCTCAGTCTGGTTCCCACATGGCGGTGCTGGTGTCTGGTCGTGCTCAGAGTCCTTGGGCTGATCCAGGTCTCTGCCACCTGGTCAACAGAGAAGCTGGAGGGTCCCCAGAATTAGAAGTGCCTCAAGATACCAGATCTGCCTTGTTAATAGTGCACAGGGCAGTGGCTGTTTCTTTTGCTGTTGATTTTAAGATTTACAGATTTCCCAGGAATTTGGGGGAGACAGGCCTGGGGGAGAGAAATGGTTTGGGGAGTAAAGGCAGGAGGAGCTCTAGCACCAGGTTCTGATATTAAAGTTCGAATTTTTACCTATTTCTCTGATCCCCCATGGCTCACATGCTGACATCCTGCTCCGTGTAGATGGAGCCTCTGTTCCCTTCCTTCGCTCACTCTTTCCTGTCTTACCTCCCATCCTGAGGTCGGGAGGACGTGGAGGGGAGGGCTCTGGGAGAAGCCACAGGTGCTGGGGTGGGCGCTAGACACCAGGAAATGGCCCCCGAATCAGTAGGGCAACTCGCTAGCAGCTGATGCTGCTCTTTGGACTCAAGCAGGTGTGGCAGCGCACACCTGAAATCCTAGCCAGCACTGGGAAGGCTGAGACAGGAGGATCATCACAGGTTCAAAGCCAGCCCCGGCAACTTAGCAAGACCCCGGGTGTTTGTTAGTGCAGCAGAACCCAGCCCATCCTGATTCACTGGATTTTGATGAAGAGGGATTGTTCCCAAAAATCTTGTTCCCCACCCCTTACTCCTCTCCCTGAAAGAAGAGTGACTTATCTAATTAACTGATTCCATAAAAAGAACCAGACCCGTAGGGCTCAGCTCCTTTCTTTATTCTCTCCAGGAAGTGCCTGTCTGCAGACTCCGCCAGGGTTGAGGTGTGCTTAGAGTGAGTGACAGGCTCTGCCGCGTAGGGAAACTGGCAGTGTCTCCTGGGTAGCAGACCAGAGCAGGAAGGGGCACAGACAGGAAGGGGCTCCGGCCTGTGGCACACACAATTAAGTGTTTGCCAGCATCGTTAAGCGGGCGCTCTCTCTCTCTCTCTCTCTCTCTCTCTCTCTCTCTCTCTCTCTCTCTCTCTCTCTCTCTCGTGTGTGTGTGTGTGTGTGTGTGTGTGTGTGTTTTCCTGGTGAGTTTTTTTTAGGTGTTAGGGACTGAACCCAGGGGCATTTTCCTCTGAGTGAAACCCCCAATCCTTTTTATATTTTATTTTAAAACACAGTCTTGGTAAGTGGCTGAGGGTCTTTTTAAGTTGCTGAGGCTAGCCTCGAACCTGCAATCCTCCTCTCTCAGCCTCCCAAGGACGGAGCTTACAGGCATGTGCCATGCACCACCATGCCCAGCTAGAGCTGTGATCTTAGCTCTTCTTTGACTGCCTAGCAGTGATGCATGATTCTTCTCACAAGGCCGCACTTGGCCTTCATGGAGTGAGAAAACTAACACTCTCCGGGCGTGGTGGCGCACGCTTGTAATCCCCGCGCTTGGGAGGCTGAGACAGGAGGATCGCACAGGTTCAAAGCCAGCCTCAGCTACTTAGTGAGGCTCTCAGCAACTTAGTGAGACCCTGTTTCCGAATAAAGTATAAAGTAGGTCTGGGAACATAGCCTGGAGGTAGAAAAGTCCCCTGGGTTTCACCAGTACCACCAAAAATAAAAATAAAAAATAAAAAATAAAAGGAAGAAAAGAAAGCTAACACTCATTTTGTGGAAATAGGGAACTGAACTGTCAGCAGGCAGCAGTACTCTCTCTAGGAGAAGAAGAAGGAAGAAGAATTTCCTGCCCCTCCTGTGCCCATCCACACAGACCAAAAGACACTTCTCTCTGAAAGACAAGATGTCCAGGGAGCATTTCTGGGGAGTCACTGCCCAGGGCAAGAGCCATAGACAGAGCCCGATCCCAGACCTCACACCAATGCGACCACGTGGAGGCGCAAAGCACCCTGGGCCTCAGTTTCCACCTGGTGGGCCTCCTGTACCAGCGGTTCCCTGTCCTGTAGACTCCCCAAAGGCTGGGAAAGGTCTGGTTTTGCTCACGCTCTGGCTGTACTGGACACTCAGGGCATGGTCTGTCCTGGCTCTGCGTTTGGGGAGGTCAGGGTGACCCTCCTCTGCCATCACCATGCCTAGCCCATCCGAGGCCGGCCAGGCACCTGCTGCCCCCTCCTGCTCCTCCCTGCTTAAAGCAGAGCCACCAGCTGTCTGGCCACTAATCACAGGTGCACCAGGAAGTCCTGCTACGGCCAGCAGGACCGCCCGGCGCGACCAGCCAAGGGCTAAGGCGTCTGTTTCAAGCTGCTGCGTCTTGCCGGCTTGTTGTGCCGCTACAGCTAATCTCTGTGAGCCACGCAGCTCCGAGCGCACGGAGGCCAGTCCAGGCTCCGCCGACGTGTGTGGCCTCGAGGGGACAGTCACCCCTTGGCCCTGGCCTCAGCCTTCAGCCCTTCTTACTGGTTGGGAGGTTGGGGAAGGGACAGGCTGCAGGGGGCCCACACCCTGATTCAAGACCCAGTTCGGGGTACTCCTTTTCCTCTTTTCTCCATCCGGGCAGTCTCGGTCGCCCTGCAATTCTGTCCCACTCTCAGGAATGGTCTCTTTTACATCTGCTTTCCTGATGTGCAGAAAGCCCCTCCGGGGTCGGGGTGCGGTAATCTTCATAAATCCTCACTGTAATCCGCCTTGAGACTCCACAGCCCCGGCTGACCCCCTTTCAGCACCAGAAAATCCACTGGGAGCCCAGTTAGCCTCTTCCCTCTTGGGACAGCTCCACCAGCAGGAGCTCTTGCTTAAATTAAGCCAAAATGGAAGCCGGGCGTGGTGGCACACACTTGTCATCTCAGCATTCGGGAGGCTGAAACAGCATTGTGGTTTGAAGACAGCCTCAGCTACTTAGTGTGGCCCTTTGCAACTCAGTGAGACCCTGTTTCAAAATAATGAAAAATAGGGCTGGAGTGTAGCTTGGAGGTAGAATGCCCCTGGGTTCCAATCCTAGTACTGCAAAAAAAAAAAAAAAAGTCAAACTGTTTATCGGGAATGTTATCTTCTTTGGTCCTACTAAGCACATTCGCTCCCCTTCATACAGGTCTTTTTTGTAGGCAAGCCCTCCCATGCCCTGCTGCCAAGCTGCTGCCGAGTCTTCTGAGTCTTCTGCCACTCGTATTCCTTTCTTCTTCTTTTTTTTTGGTGGTACTGGGGTTCCTGGAAGCCCTTCTACCTCCGGGTTACACTCCCAGACCCATTTTTACATTTTTATTTGGAAACAGGGTCTCCTAAGCCAGCGCGCGTGGCTGGCTTCAAACCTGTGCGATCCTCCTGTCTCTGCCTCCCAAGCGCAAGGATTACAAGCGTGCCCACCACGCCTGGCCGTATTCCTTTCTTCTGAACCAGCCAGGGGCGATCACAGCACTTCTGGAGCCGGCAGGTGCCAAGCCAATGGGCTGTCACCTCCCTCCTTTAGATACACCAAGTAAAGCAGCCGAGAGCTGGCAGCTCACATTGGGCTCCCTGTCAACCTCACCCCTGAAATAATGGCGGAGTTTGTGAGCCCAGAAGACCTTTTCTGGTCCTTTGCTGTCTCCTGATGCTCCTGGAAAGTAGGCCGGCCTTCCTGCTCGTTGTCTGAAATCCAGCCCAGCCACAGAGGTGCTCCCCCACCGTGGAGGCCACTCAGACGGTGGCCTCCCCTTGACCTCACCGCCTGAACGCCATCACCACGGCCTCCTGGGCATCCCGATGGGACAGAGCGCTGTGCCCGGAGCCCAGCTCACTGAGAAACCTTGGGCAAATACGTTGCCCTCTGGGCCTCAGGCTCCTCATCTGTACAACAGGGGTCACACTTGATGACATTTTCAGTTTTAGGCTTTTTAGTAGTCACAGGTGACAGGACGGGAAGGCTGTATCCCTGCCCAGCGCCCCCCAGTGGTGGTTTCTCTTGCAAACTTGGCGCAACAGGAAAATAAACACTGGGAACATTTTTCAGATTTTATTCAGGGGTCACCACTCTGGTCCGTGTCCACTTCAGCGAGATTATTGGTGGGGGCAGGGATGGAAGGAAGCCAGGGCTTCTCGCCTGCCAAGCACGCGCTCCGCCACCGCGCCCCTGCGCAGCCCACAAGGATACCCTCTCCTAGCTTGTAGGTGAAGACAGCGTCCGCGAAAGGGCGTCCCGTGTACACACTCATTGCCCTCCTCTACCACGATGTCCATCCCTTTGCTCTCCTATCCCTCCCTCCCCTTTTCTTTCTCTCTCTCTCTCTTTCTTTCTTTTGTTCTTTCTTTCTCTCTCTCTTTTTATTTTTGCGGTGCTGGGGATGGAACCCAGGGGCATTCTATCTCCAAGCTACACCCCCAGCCCTATTTTTTTATTCTTTATTTTAAAAACAGATTTCCACTGAGTTGCAGAGGGCCTCACTAAGTAGCTGAGGCTATCCTCGAACCCACATCCTCCTGTCTCAGCCTCCCAAATGCTGGGATGACAAGCGTGCTCTGTCACGCCCAGCTATCCTTTGCTCTTTTCAAAAAAAGGTGGGAGGCAGCCCGAGAGTCACTTCATTTCCAGAGTATCTCAACAAGGCCCCGCGTGGGGGCTTCTGTGAGCTGGCCCATGCACTTGGCCTCTGGCTGGCTGCACAGCATCGTCAACAGTGAGTCTCCCTGCATGTGGGGCTGAGAGGAGTCCTGTGGGGAGTGAACAGGTCTGGAGAAGGGCTGGACACAGAGAACAGCCAGACTGGTGCTGCCTTCCCCGGTTCTCATGGTGGAACCTGGGGAAAGGGCACAGCAGGAGGGCTGGAGATGTGCAGAGGCCACCACGCTCATCAGCCTGCTCAGATTCTTCCTGGCCACTGGGAGCGATGGTGTGAGTGTGGGTGAGAGAAGCAGTAGCCAGGCCGCCTTCCCACCTGCTCCTCGTCACACTCGTGACTCATCTCCAGAGAGCGGCGAGAACCTGCCCGTGCCATTGCGACATCTCAGAATTCCCCGGGGCTGGGATCTGGAGGGGCTTAGCACTGCTCATTGCCCGCGATGGACAGTGATGGATGCAGGGCCGGGGGTGGTGTGTGGCCTGGATCCTTCCCAGCACTGAGTAGTAATGGGGCTATGACTACTGGTCACATGAGTCCCAGGCCCCGGCCAGGCCCCAAGCTGGCGGTGGAAGAAGTAATAAGTTTCCACTCCATCCTTCCCAGGCAGGAAAGTAGGAGCCCGCATGGGCGCTGGAGCCGGGAAGGTGGGAGTTCCATTTGCTAACTCATCCTCTGCCCTAGGTGTTAGCACCCGGGTGCGGCCTGAGCCTGGACCCAGCTGTGAGACATGCCAGGCGAACCGCCAGACCCTGGGGAATTCAAGGGGAATTCAAGGCAGGAATCTCTCTCCCTCTGCAAACAAGTAGCCGTCCCCTGACCCCGCAGAAGCCTCCTGTGAGGCTGCCCTCCCCCTCCCGCTGAGGGGCTGCTGCCCCAGCTCTGCTGATGTCCTGCCTCCCATGAATCAGGACTCGGACTTACAGAGACCCTGGTGACAGTTTTCCCTGGGACGGCAGACCTGCGCGCCATGGCCTCTGACTTCACAGGCCTAGAATCCTAGGGATTGGTTTTTGTGATCCCTAGAAAGGATTTTTATAGCCACGAGTTTAACACAGGCAGAGTTAGAAAGGGGTCATTTTGGGGTCAGTTGCCGCGCGATGGAGAGACCAGAGATATTTGCCTCTTGGCTTCCTATTCCTGCCCATTACTGCCCCTGCTCCGCAGCATCTGCCTGTTGAATTGCTGCCGTGGGGCCTGGCAATCGCCAGCCCAGCCTCCACCTCATCGGTTTCTTCCTCAGCCTTCGCTCCCCCAGCCTCCTCTTCCTTATCCTCCACATCCTCCTTTGGAAAAATGCAGACTAGGGACCTCACAAAGGATTGAAGAGATTGAACAAGGCGACTGGCTGAGGACACTGCTTGGTGGGTGCCATAATCCTCCCGGGACCATCCAGGGCAAGTCATGTGCCCTCCGTTTCCTGGATTATGGATGAAGAAGCTGGACCAGACCAGAAGTTGTAAGATCAGCCGCCTGCAGCTGCCGGGCGTGTGTGATGCCAGCGGGAGGGGCCCCACTGCCACTTGACACAGAGGAATCAGTGTCCCGGTGGCCCCAGAGGTCAACTCCGAGAGGACTGGGAGCCCTCCAGGATTACAGCTGTGTTCTCGGTGCCTGCAACCCAGTGGCTGACGACATAGGTGCATGATAGATGCGCCGTGACTTTCTAGTCAGTGAAGCAGCTGTTCAGTATTGCAAACCACGATCCTAATGTGGATTTTCAGTATTGGTAAGGAACTCGCAAGCAACTTTTAAACACCATCAGACCATTGTAAACACATGTGCGGGATGGATCTCGCCTGTTGACCCAAACCCAGCTGTCTGAACCACGCTGTGCTCTCCAGGAAGACAGATCATGAGATTATCACCCATGCGGGCCGGTGGCCAAGCTTCTCAGCCCTGTCGCAGGCTCCGGGGTCACCAGCCTCCTTTCTCTTTCTGGAATGAATCCGTGTGCTCTGTTCCCCAAGGGACAGCCCTTTCACACAGGCCTGGAGGCTGCCCTCCCCTCGCCCCTTGTCTTAGGATCTGAGGGCTGCACCTCCTTCTCCAGTCTACGAGCCTGACCTTGGCTGCTGGGGTGCGACTCTCTCCTCTCGGGGCCTTGCAGTGCTCTGCCTGCCGCTGGGGCCCGGCTGACCACACAGTTCCTCCACTGTAGTGACTCTAGCCCCCCCTTCTCTCTCCCCTTCAACCTATCATCTCCTGGGCTGGCTCTCCTTCTGGCCTGTTCCACTCCAACATCCTGTCTCAGCTAGCATTTCCACTGCCGTGATCCAAAACACTGACAACCACAGCTTAGAGGAAGGGAGATTCATTTGTTCATGGTTCTAGAGATTTCAGAGTTCAGTCCGTGTCAGGCCGGGTCGGCGGAGCTCAGGGCACCGCAGCAGGAGGCAGAGAGGGTGAGCAAGCTCTGCTCCCACATCATGGGGGCCAGAAACAAGAGGGCAGGAGGATTCCAGGACACACGTGGTCCCAAGGCCACCTCCCCCTGCCACACCCATCTGCCCGGGTTACCACCCACTAAACCCATTACAATGTATTTGTCCACTGATGGCTTAATTATATCTACTAATTATATATTTGTTTATATTGAAAGTATATATTTGTCCTCTCATAATTATATCAACTCTGAACACCCCCTGCTGCCGTGCACATCCTGTCGTTTTCGCTCTGTCTTCCAGGTGCCCCGACTACTCCTCTCCTTTACCTGTGTTAATGTTGCTCAGCTTCCCTCACCTCCTGCGGGGGTTTGGATCTGAAATGTCCCCCAAAGGCTCATGTGTTAATGGCTTGGTCCCCAGTCCTGGTGCTGTTGGGAGGTAGGGCCTAGAGGAAGGAAGTCAGGTCATTGGGTTGTGCCCTTGAGGGCCCCTGGCCCCTTCCTGTCTCTCTTTGCTCTCTGCCTATGATAGAGGCTCTGACAGGCCTCTGTCTCCAGGTACCCATGCCATGATGTACTGTGCTGCCGTAAGCCCAAAGCAACAGGCCTAGAGACCAAGATCTGAAATCTCTGAAACCATGAACCCAAACAAACCTTTTCCTTTATTAACCTGAGTAGCTTGGGTATATAATTTTTTTTTTTTTTTTTGCGGTATTGGAGATAGAACCCAGGGACATTCTATCTCTGAGCTATACCCCCAGCCCTATTTTTTATTCTTTGTTTTTAAACAGGGTCTCACTGAGTTGCAAAGGGCCTCATTAAGTAGCTGAGGCTGGCCGCAAACTGCGATCCTCCTGTCTCAGCCTCCCAAATGCTGGGATTACGAGTGTGCACCACCACGCCTGGTTCGGCTCAGGTATTTTGTTACAGTGACAGAAAGCTGACTGACACACTTCACCCACTTCCCCATCCCAGTCATTTGCCACAATGGCCAGGACCCCCAACTTTCTTGAACTATGGCTGTCCATCTGGCAGAACCCAGCTGGGAGCAATTCAACTGTCTGTCTTTTGGGGATTCCACCCATCGCTTGAGTAAACTGCACGACAATCTGATGCTTTCTAGTTTCAGCGGGGACTTGGGGGTCCTTGGGACACCTTCATGCTTTCCTACCCAGTGAGCTCTCCCTGACTACTGACCATCATGGACCTTCTTGACACATCCATTCTCCTCTAACCCCAAGCCCTCTTCCTTCACCTTCCTCCACTCTCTCCCTCCTCGCCCAAACCTACCTGCTTCTGGCTCTGATTGGTATCTTCTGTGGGGAACATGTCTTTTCTCTGTTTTGCTTGGCCACCTGCTCATTCCTTGGGACTCAGGTTATATGTCCCTTCCTGCAGAAAGCATTCTCTGACTGTCTCTCCCATGCATGGAGACTGGGGCCGCTTCTCTGTGCTCTCATGCCCCTCTCTCATGTGGACAGACAGGATGGTCCTCCTGTTCTATGGCACCCTCTTAATTATTTTCCAGTCGCCATGAGCCTCTGAGGGCACAGACATTGCCAGGTTCTCGGTTGGATCTCTGACAGTCAGGAAAGCTTGTGTACCAGCGTTCTATGCGCTTTCATGAATGGCACATGCTTCCCCACGTCTGGTTTTGGTGATACCTCTACCAGCCCTTTCCCCCATCCCTGTATCCAGAGTTCACCCTTTGCAGCAACTCAGCTCACAGTGTACACCCTTCAACAGTGTTCTCTCTGGCCTGAGAAGAAACCTGGCCCCCCTTTCCTCAAAACACCCAAGTGCTGGGTCTATAGCGTCCATTTTTTGTTTTCTTTCTTTTTTATAATTTTTTAGATCTATGTAAGTTCGTGCAGATAGCATCTTTAGCCATACTACCTCTGTATTTTTAGAAATTAGCTCAGAAAATTCTGGATAAATAAAAATATTATTTAAAAAACCTCCCTGGATGCTTGTATTGGCTTCTTGTTGCTGCTATGACAGATTACCACAAATTCAATGGATTAGTACAACATCGATTTATTCTCTTACAGTTCTGGAGGCCATGGCTAAAGGTAAAGTGTAGTCAGGGCTGTATTCCTTTCGGAAGCTCCAGGGGCAGCTGTCTTCTTGCCTTTTCCAGCCCCTGCAGTCCTTGGCTCATGGCCTCTCCTTGTACAGCATCAGCCTCGGCCTCTGTCCTCACATCTCCTTGACTCTGACTCTCCTGCCTCCTTCTTAGTGGTGGTACTGGGGTTCCTGGAAACCCTTCTACCTCCGGGCTACACTCCCAGACACCTATTTTTATATATACATATATTTTTTTATTTGGAAACAGGGTCTCTTAAGCCAGTGTGGTTGGCTTCAAACCTGCGCACGATCCTCCTGTCTCCACCTCCCAAGCGCAGGGATTACAAGAGTGCGCCACCACGCCCGGCGTGTCCTGCCTCCTTCTTAATAAGGATTCTTGTGGTTATATTGGGCCTCCTGTATAATCCAACATAATTTTGTTATCTCAAAATCCTTAGTTTAATCATACCTACAAAGCCCCCTGGTACTCTATAAAGTAACATTCACAGGTTTTAGAGAGCAAGTCCTGAATATCTTTGTGGTTCATATTTAGCTGGCCACAGTAGTCTTTATGAAATGCTTGGTAAAGCCAAGCTTCTGGGTTCCCGTTTCAATTCCTCCAGAACAGGTGGAGGATTTCTTTTCGATGGGACGAGGACATCGGGGTGAGACTTCTAGGGGTACACTGCTTATACAGCTCCCAGACCTTAGTCCTGAAGAGCTGGCCCGTGAAGACATAAATCACAGGATTCAGGCAGCTGTTGATGAAAGCCAAGAAATTGGCCAGCTGTAGGCCAAGGTCGATGAACTCCTCCCAGGAGCAGCCCTGGAGGACTCGCACATGGAACAGGAATTGTAGGAAGGCAAAGAAGTGGTAGGGGGCCCAGCAGACCAGGAAGGCAGCCACGAGTGTGAGGATGAGCGCCGTGGTCCTGCTGCCCTCGGGGCCCCCACACCTGGTCCTGCTCACCTCTGCCCGCCCTCGCAGGGAGGCCAGGATGTGGTAGTTGAAGAAGAGAATGGCGGCCAGAGGGAGGAAGAAACCCAGCACGTTCAACTCTACCATCCTCAGGAAGTGCCAGGCCTCGTGGGGGAAGAACAGGATGCAGGCGGACACGTTCAGGTTGGGGATGGCTTTGACGGATCGCAGCAGGAAGGTGGGGGTGCTCAGCAGGCCCCCCACCACCCAGATGAGTGCGCAGGTGGCTTGGGCCCGCCGCCGCCGCCGCCACCTCCGGCTGGCCATGGGATGGACCAGCACCCTGTAGCGGTCCTGACTGATGGCCACCACCAGGAAGATGCTGATGAACAGGTTGGCCTTGATGATGCCGTTGACCACGCGGCAGAGGGCAGCCCCAAAAGGCCAGTGGAACTGGTTCCAGATGTTCTCTGCCCAGAAGGGCAAGCCCATGACAAACACCAGGTCAGACGCCGCCAGGTTGGCTAGGTAGATCTCTGCCACGTTCAATCGCCGCCGGGGCAGCAGGAGGACGGACAGGACTAGGAGGTTTCCCAGGAGGCCGAAGAAGCAGATGGTGATGATGACTGTCGGCAGCGTGCGGTGCAGCAGGTCCCAGGCCTCTGTGGCATGGTCGCAGGACGTGGCGTTGGCAGGGGAGAGCTGGCTTCCATTGGGAGACTGGAGCTCCAAGAGTGTCCCGGATGCCATCCACAGTTGCCTGAAATGAGAAGCCTGTAGCATCACACTGGAGGTGGAGGACCACAGCCTGCCACTGGTTTAGGACAATAAAGTTTTATTAGCACCTGGCCACACCCACTCATTTGCATATCACAGATGCAATATTTTTACACTATAGCATTGAGTCAAGTGGTTGCTCTAGAATCTTGTTGGCCTGCTCAGCTGGCGGTGCTCAAATTCCTTCCTTTAGAAGAAGAGTTTGCTGACCTCAGGTTTAAAGGAAGGGACCAGGGGGTTGATGCATGGGTTCAAATGTGGGCATAGACTTTCCTCCTCCTCTTCTTCCTCCTCCTCCTCCTCCTCCTCCTCCTCCTCCTCCTCCTTTTCCTCCTCCTTCTTTTTCTTCTTCCTCTTTTTTTTCTTCTTCTGTATGTGTGGCACTGGCATTGAACATAGGGGCATCCTACCACTGAGCTATACTCCTAGCCCTTCTTATATCTTATTTCAAAACAGTGTCTTGCTGAGTGGTTGCTCAGGCTAGCCTTAAACCTGCAATCCTCTTGTCTTAGCCTCCTAAGTACTAAGATCATAGGTCTGCACTGGTATGCCTGTCTTCCTTTCCTTTTTAAAATTTGGAGCTAATTGTATCCCCCCTCCCACGGAACTGCTGATGGTATTTATGGAGTGCTTAGCGTGGTGACTGGCTATAGGGCATGCCCAATGGAAGGTGGAGATTAGTTTGATCAATGACCACATTATTATTAAAGAGACTGGCAAACAGATCATGAGTGCCTGCTTTGTGCCAGCACTTGGCAAGACTCTAGAGATGCACGGGACAGCCTGGTCTCCAGCTCAGGGTGCTCACTGACCAGGGCTCCTGAGTTGTTCTGTGCTCTTTGTCCCCAGATGGGGGAGCTGGCCAGTCTTAGGACAGTCTCCGACTCTCAGAAATGCTCAACAAACCTGAACTATGAGTGTCCTCACTGCTATCCCTCAGCCAGGCTTGAGATCCCTCCCACTGGCCACAGCCTCACGGTATCTAGCCAAAGAGACTGTGCAAGAGAGAATTAATCTTGGAAGGCTCTGCCTGGCTGTGTGATCTCGGGCAAGTCGCTTCACGTCTCAGAGCTGGACTTTCCTCAGGGGAGCATGATGACTACAAGAATTCTTTCTACCTGTGACATTCTGTCATGTCACGCACACTCTGAGTCACTCACACTAGGATGGCATTCACTGGCTCCTCTGCCCATTCAGCCACTGGACAGGTATTTACCTAGCAGCTGCTATGTGCCAGGCACTATTTGAAACATAACAGAGAATGGAAAAGGCAAAAATCTCCAGTGTGGAGGAGAGTGTCACTAAATAAGGACTGAGGATATACATACATACATACATACATACATACATGCTTTTTTTTTTTGCAGTACTGGGGATGGAACCCAGGGGCATTCTACCTCCAAGCTATACCCCCAGCCCTATTTTTATTCTTTATTTTGAAACAGGGTCTCACTGAGTTGCAGAGGGCCTCACTAAATAGCTGAGGCTGTTCATGAACCGTGATCCTTGACTCAGCCTCCTGAATGCACTGCCCCTCCCAGCTAACAAAGAGTATATTAAATACTGGTGTTGGTGGTGGCAGAGAGGGGTGGCTGCAGGGAGACAGTGAGGCACGACCGGGTCCTAGATATACTTTGGAGATCCTACCACTGTGATTTCCAGTTGGATTCAGGGTGAGAAAGGAGAAGCAAGGCAATGCCCAGGGTTGGGCTTCAGTCCCTGGGGGTGCGCAATTGTCGTCCATGGCGTGAGGATGACCGAGGGGAAAGAGGTAAGACCCTTCAGGGAGTGATCGGGAGCCTGAGTTTGGACTTAATCGGGTTGAGGTGCCTGGTGGACATCAACCAGCGGTGACCAGTGGGCAATTAGCTATACAAGTCTGGCGTTCGGGGACCAGACCTGAGACAATGATACCTAATTGGTCGATGTGATCACAGGGATGATCTTTAAGTCCACAAGACTGGATGAAGAATCACCTAGGCGAGCACCGTAGGTGAGCATCAGCTGCTGGGTCACTACTTGACCGATGAGCAGGCAACGGGCAAGCCTGATTTGGTTCTGTGAGGCAGCCATGTGCACAGGGGCCGAGTGTGTGCGGAGACTCGGGATGTTCTTGTTATGTGGCTTTGGTATTTATTGCAGGGCATAAGTCCACCACTAATGGTTTCTTATCTGGCAATACTTTTAAATTTTGCAATAAACGCTTCTGACAACAACTGGTCTAAAAGACAAGCGTTCGATGATAATTTCAGTTTTAAACTTCTGACTCTCCAGGAAGTTTGTTGAGCATATGACTTGAATAAAACATTTGTACCCGACCCCCTCTTCAGGGCTGAAGGGAGGGGGTGGGCAGGATAACAGCTCCCAGAGATGTCTGGGTCCTCCTTTGATCCCTGAGTCCTGCAGATATGTTACTCTTCATGCAAAAGGGACTTTGCAGATGTGACTAGACTAAAGGGCCTGAGATGGGGAGACGATCCCGGGTCATCCAGATGGGCTCAATGCTGTTCGGGGTCTTTACAAGGAGGAGGCAGGAGAGTCAGAGAGAAATGTAAAGATGGTCCACAGCTGGCTTTGGAGATGGAGGAGGGACTGTGTGCCAAAGAATACAGGTGGCTTCCAGAAGCTGGGCTAAGACTCTCCACCCCCAGAGCCTCCAGAGGGAACCAACCCTGGCAATGCCTCGCCTTTAGCCCTGGCCTCTGGAACTGGAAGAGGATGAATCTGTGTTGCTGGAAGCCACCACATTTGTGGCAATGTGTTACAACAGCTGCAGGACATTAGCACCCGGCCTGGGAAGCCAGTGGCCGCAGGAATTCCGTGACCACAGCAAATCAATGACTTCAGCTGGAAGGGATGGGGTCAGGGTCGGTGCCCTCCCTCCCTGGCCTGATGGTGGCTCTGGCCAGGGCAGCTGGAGCTGGTGTCGGCTTAAGCCAGGCGTATCTTACAGGGATTGACTTTCTAGGCTGTTACCTGTTTTTAAAAGTAGACAGAGAGAAGAAATCTTTCATGGCTTTTTTAGGCTTAGCTCTGATATTTGCCTGGCACACAGTACGTGCTCAACAAACTGCAGCTACTGTTATTGTTAGTAATATTTGATCCCATCTGAAAAATTCAGAGGGGCCCTGGGCATACATCCTGAAGATGAGGATTCACTCATTTCCACATGATTTTTTTTTTTGAGGTCTGCACATTTTACCCTTGGCATGTGCTCTTTGAGAAAAACCATACTTTTCTTCAACAAATTAACCCTCTTCAAATTAACTCTAATTTCAGCGGTTAGGTGAAGAAATAGACATTTGAAATATAGACACAGATGGTAAGGATATTAGCATGGTCACAAAAAAAGAATACTATTTTTAAGCCACACATAACCCGAGCAGTTATTGGCTATATGAAATCTTGTAAGCCAGCCTGGGAGAGGTTAATTGATTTTTATAAATCAGAATTTGTACATTGTAGTGGGACAGAGTCCATGGTTTTACTCAGAACTAATAAGTTTCATTTGACTGTGATAAAAAGATCTACTGGAACCTTCCCAAGCTGTTCCAGATATCCCTCCTCCTTTTCCTTCTGTTCTGAGAAAGCAATTAGAACCCAAGCTAGGCATGGAATTGGTTTAGAATGACTTCTGCTAAAACATATACCCTTATAGAGTATATGCCCTGCCAGTATATAGGTGTAAAAGGAAGTTTTCTGTTAGTTCACATTTTTAAGAGACGCATCTTTTCTTTTATTTTACTCTCATAAAAGAAAAAATAAAAAGCTGGTTCTTTACTTACTCAGAAAAAAACGAAAGAGCTCCCAACTTGAGCTGGGGTTTCTGGTGGCGAGCGCAGCCTGTGGAGGTTTCTGCACTGGGGAGCTCCGTGGATCTTAAATGAAGACTCCTCTGTGATGTCACAGAGGGACTGTGGAATAAGTGAGTCTTTGGAGATGGAGGAGGCGAGCTGGTATTTGGAGAGGAAAACAGACTCTCCTTTCACTTTGCATTAGGGGGTGGTGAGGGATTACTCAGCCGCCATCTCCCTCTCTCCTTGGGTAACATCCGGTGGGGCTGGCGAATCTACGCGAGACGGGTCCATTGGCAGACAGGCTCGACTCCCGCCAGCTCCCCCGGCGCTCACAGTCTGAGCCTGGGCTGAGTGATGACTTCCCGGTGCCTAGTTGGCCCCGGGGGCCTGGGATTCTGCAGCGGCTTCAGTGGGAGCCAATTTGAACATCCCTTTTGGGTTTTGGTCATGAAGGCTACACCGCCAGGAATCCATCAGTGGGGACCCCGGGATCCAAACTGAGAGCTGGGAAAAGTTTGACTCAGGCAGTGCTCAGCGCTGAGTAACATCAGATGTGCTTTATCCCTGAGCTCGCCTGCCGGTTCTGAAATTCACTTTTGATATAAACCTGCACCTCTCAAGTTACACTACTCTAGAGCCCCCTTTCAAGGCAAAGGATTTATGTCTCTGGATTCAGGTTCTAGCCCCAACTCCTCCAACAGGACTGATATATAGTAAGTGTTCAGTAAGTTCTTGCTGAATAAATTGAGAAAATCAAGACATTCCTGGCTCTCTCTGCCAGACACACTTTGACCAAATGACCCTTATCTGTTCTTGTCATTCCTTAAAAAAATTGAGGCTGTGTCCAGCTCCCTCCCTTCCTGCAGGGGACGGGCCAGGCTGGAATTGTGGCTCCTGAGAGTGAGCCTCAGCTGCTGTTTGGAGCAGGAGATATTATATTTCCTTTGTATTCAGGACCCGGGCTTTTTTTTTTTCTTCTTTCCTACGCCATCTCAACTGGGGGATGGAGATGAGTGCGCAGACCCTCTCAGGGTGCAGTCCTTCAAGCCCCCTCCTTCCCTTCCACCCATCCTTCTGCTAGAGGGGTGCTCCGAGCAGGTGGAGATCAGGAGACCAACCAAAACATGGTTCCGGTCATTTCAAGAGGCTTTATTGCAATCGTGACTGTAACAGTTTGAGATGTCACCATGGGTTATTGTTCTTAGTTAGTTTAGAAAAAAATAGCCAGAACAGCGCTGCTGCAAGCTTAAGCAAAATTTTATTATTGCAAAGGTAGAAAGAAGGGACAGATAGAACAAAGCACTGCGTCAGAGGGACACAGTGGGGTGCCTTGAAAACAGGACACTAAAGACTCTAACACATGACATCCTTTATAAGAATTCATTATCTCCTTCCTCCCACCCTGCTTAGCCAATAGTCTTTTTCTCACCAAAAGCAGGCACAGGCCACCAGTTCTCTCTGCTGTGTGAGCCTTTTCTGCTAACCTTCTTTGCTCATCCTCACAGGGACAGACAGGTCTAATATCACGAATCAAAATGTGTTACTTGTTTATCAAGGTCAGGGGCTGCATGGTGGAAGCCTGCTTTGTCTTTTATTATTAAAGTTTAAAACATGTATTGTCCACCTGTGTCCTTGGTAAGTTCTCAGCTTTTCCCTATCTCTGTCTGCTAGAAGTTACTTACTATGCTGAAAACTTGTCTTGTAATAAAGAAAAAAAAAAAGACAGGGATATAGTCTTTTAAATAGTCTTTTAAAGTATGGAGGTTTGAGCCGGGCATGGTGGCGCACGCTTGTAATCTCAGCATTCGGGAGGCTGAGACATGGTTTGAGGACAGCCTCAGCTACTTAGTGAGGCCCTTTGCAACTCAGTGAGACCCTGTTTCAAAATAAAGAATTAAAAAATAGGGCAGGGGGTGTAGCTCGGAGGTAGAATGCCCCTGGGTTTCATCCCCAGATCTGCAAAAAAAAAAAAAAAAAAGTATGGAGTTTTTGGGAGATTAACCAATTTGTGTTATTAGTCATTAATATTGGGTTAATATGGACTTTAGTCTAAACTGCTGTGAGTCTATATAATTCTTTTTTAAGTGTAGATGTCTGTGTTTCAACATTCAGTGTTCAGCTGGGCTAATAGCTCACTTTTAGCTGATCAAAGTCAACCCTGGCTGCAGCCCTTGGCTGACAGCTTAGAGAGAAAGGGATTTTATTGTTCTGCCTAAGTATAAAAATTTTGTTCTTATTAACAACGAGTACTGCCCTCATTAGCAATAAATACAGGCTCAATCCCAACAGTGGCCTAGACATGTTCCTTATTCACTAACACTTCTCATAAATATAATATGTCACATACTTTATATTTAGGGCAAAGAGAGAGAGCGAGGGAGAAGTAGAGAGAGAGAGAGAGAGAGAGAGACAGAGAGAGAGAGAGGGAGGGAGGGAGAGAGAGAGACAGAGAGAGAGACAGAGAGAGAGAGAGAGGGAGGGAGGAAGAGAGAGAGAGAGACAGAGAGAGGGATGGGATTAGTAGAATCTGGAAAGGCAGGTTGCACAGTCTGATTCAGAGTCTGAGCTTCCTGGTCAGGTCCCAGTGGGTCTGGTCTTCGGGCTGGCGAGGCTTACTCTGGAGAGGACTGGTCTTTGCTGGAACCGAAAGTGAAGACTAGCCCCACCGCCACAGGCACAGCGGGCCTGGCCACTTTGACCTTGCTCTTGGTGGCCGAATGGCAAGGCTCTGTGGCGGACGAAGCTGCGGGTTGGGTGTCAGGTCCTCAGGTTGCTACGGTGTGAGCCTCAGTTGCCAGGACGTGTCCTGGTTCTGCCCGGGGTTGCGCTTACTCCTGGGCATTGTGTTCTGCCGGGTGTGGCCCCAGTTCACGCTGGGTGAGGACCAAGTCCTTCTTTGACATCAGTGGAACCATTTTTTGTTTGTTTGTTTTATGGTGCTAGGAATGGAACTCAGGGGCATTCTACCTCTGAGCTATACTCCCAGCCCTATTTTATTTTTATTTTGAAACAGGGGTTCACTAAGTTGGGGAGAGCCTCACCAAGTAGCTGAGGCTGGCCTCGACCTATGATCCTCCTGTCTCAGCCTCCCAAGTACTGAGATTGCAAGTGTGCGCCACCAA
The DNA here is from genome assembly GCF_963383645.1 of Muscardinus avellanarius. Taxonomy (NCBI): domain Eukaryota; kingdom Metazoa; phylum Chordata; class Mammalia; order Rodentia; family Gliridae; genus Muscardinus; species Muscardinus avellanarius. The sequence continues at coordinate 99,343,747 of NC_137798.1, read as the reverse complement.
GCCCGGCTCAGTGGAACCATTTTCTATGTGCCCATCCAGGGGAGCGCTTGTGCTTCTCAGGACGGTGCCCCTCTGTGGTCTTAATGTAACACCCAGAGCCCCGTGGGGCAGAGCGGTGACTCGTGGGCTCCTGGTGCCCGCTACTCTCGCTTTCTGTGGATGTCGGCTGGCCTCCTCCTCCTTTTCTCTCTCATCTGCTGATCAGACCTGGTGCAACCCTGTAGCCCATCAGCAAGGCTGAAGAATGACACCTGGAAATCGTGGGGCATTGAGGCAGCTGCAGGTGTGGCGCTGGCCTGAGCTGATGGCCGGGCCCAGCTGGAGGGACCTGGGTGCCAGTTCTGGGGTTTGAAGAAGCCCACAGGAGTCAAAGCTCTGCTAGGCTGGGCGTTCCACAGACCAGGAAAGTTCAAGCTCTTGGCCAGTAACAGCCCCCTGTGGAAGGGACCTTCCACCTGACAGTGGAGCCATGGAACCCTGTTCTCAGGGGTTGTGAGAATCCCAGGAGGGAATGCAGCCGGGGCCTGGCCCACAGCAGGGCCTCCCAGGCAGCCTCAGGAGGGGCAACATAGCTGGGATAACACGCTCTGTTTCTCTATCTTCTAGTCCCAAGGCGGGCCAGTCACTTCTCAGCTGGAAGCCCTGTCAGGTTCCGTGCCAGACACAGCAGAAGACACAGGTGCTGGAGGTGGCTGCCTCCTGTGGGTCCCTCTCATTTAAGGCCCCTCACCAGCTCACCAGGTTGCTCTGGCCTCTTCATTCTGCACGGTACACATTTGTGCATCTATGTTCACTTCCTGCTTCTGCAGCCACAGGTGAGCTCAGCAAAGGATTTATCTCTCTGGATTAAGGTCATCGTCCCAACTCCTCAAGTGGGGCTGGTACAAAGTAGGTGCTCAATAAATACTTGCTAAGAGAATTCATACCTACTTATTTCTATATAAGAATATCATTTTTTTGTCTTATGTCAACACACTCATCTTATGACAACACTCAGGTCCAGAGACACCAAGGCACCCCACCCCGTCCCCTTGAGGAAGCTGTCCACCTGGCTGAGGACAAAGACAGATTGATGTGGTGACAGCACTTGTGGGACACAAAGTGGCACTGATGTGCCCAGGCTCTGTCCTAGTATGGAGACAGAAGTAATTCTGCCTGCAGCAGGGTGTGATGGGTAATTTCATGGGAAACTTGACTGGGCCCTGGGGTGCCCAGGTGTTTGGAATCATGTGATTTCTGGGTGTGTCCATGAGGGTTTGTGCAGTGGACTAGCATTTGGATCAGCGGTCCGATAGGATGGTAAATGTAACGGTGTTGAGCTGCCCGTGGGTTCTTGTTCTTATCTAGTTTAGAAAAAAATAGCCAGGACTATATTGCTGTAAGCTTAAGCAATTTTTATTATTACAAAGGTAGAAAGAAGGGACAGAATAATAAAGCCGTACATCAGAGTGATGTAGTGGAGTGCCTTGAAAATAAGACATGGGGTTTTGAATATAAAACAGTTTTTATAAAGATTCATTATCACCCATCTGGCTTAACCAATAGTCTTCCTGACCTGATGTAAGTGTGGGCCAGCCCGTTATCTCTGGTGCAAGCCTTTTGGTATGATTATCTCCCATTCTGCTTGACCAAAAGCCTTCTTCCTGCCCTGATGCCGGTGTGGTTCCGCCCCTCATCTCAGGTGCAAGTCTTTGTTAAGACCAAGATGTGTTACTTGGTTAACAAAGTTAGGGGTCACATGGTATCTCTCCCCTTTGACAAAGGCCTGTACCATCCTCCAGCATCCTTGGGGAATTTTAGCCTATCTGCTAGAAGTTACTTATCATGTAAACTTGTGTTTAAAGTATGAAGGCCCTGGGCTACAACTCTTGGTAATCACTTTTGGTGAGGGAACTCTGCATTAAAACAAGCTGAGTGCCAGGCAGCACCCAGGCCCTGACTACTTTCTACATTTTGAAATTAATACCAAAGCAATTTTCCAATACTGGCACATTCCCCATCAGAAACGAAGAGTGGGGAATAATTGGTGCTCCTGTCCCGCTGAGACATCTCTCTTCTTCAACCTAGGACTGTGTTATGGTTGGACATAGACCATCCCTTGGAAGGGCTCATGTGTTGACAGTGTGAAGTGCTCAGAGGGGAAATGACTCACCCTGAGGGTTCTCGTCTCCATCGATGGGCTGCTCATCGGGGTGGATTTATTTGGTGGTAACCTAGGCAGGCGGACTGGCTGGAGGCAGCCATGGGGCTGTGGCCTGGGGGTTTTGCACAACCCTGTTCCCCTGCCCTTGCCCTCATGCTTCTGGCCTCTGCGCTTTGCCATCTGTTTACGCTGCCGTTTATGCCTCAGAGCGGCCACGCGGACCAAAACTGAGCTTCAATGAGCCTCTCTTTCTCTAAGTTGCTCTTGTCGTTGTTTTGGTCACAGGGATGGTAAAGTGACCAAAACAGACCGGGACTTATAGCATCAGCTCACAGACAGCCAATCGAGGGACGTCTTAACTCCCATGCTCACGTGGGGTAATTCCTTATAGCAAAGCTATCTCTATCATCTATGTCTCCCGTTGGCTACCTCGGGAGAACCCTGGCTCTTATGCAGAGTCTAGGAAGACTGCGCGGTGGTGGGCTATTTCTGCTGAGTTTTGAGAGATGAAGAGGAGTTTGGAAGACAGACAAGCAGTGGAGTGGAAGGGCCAGCATGTGTGACATACACACACGCATGCGCACAGCCTCCGTGGAGGGCTCGCAGCCCACTACGCGTTCTGCCCACGAGGACCACTTGGTCCCCGGCTGTGGGCAGGCTCTGTATGGACGCCTGGTCTGGTGTGGGGAAGAAGATTATGCAAAGACTCTAAGCCCAGTGTGAGCATGCACGGATAGAGTACTGCAGAGGGAGGGAGCCAGCCCCCCCTCGCGGCCTCCTGCACACGAGCTGGGCATCCTCCTCCTAGCACTGCCTGCTCACTTATTTTTATTGTATGTATGTATGTATGTATGTATGTATGTATGTATGTATGTGGGTACTGGGGTTTGAACCAGGGGTATTCTACCCCCGTGCTACATCTTCAGCCCTTTTTTATTTGGAAACAGGGCTGAAGCTGGCCTCAAACCTACAACCCTCCTGTCTCAGCCTCCCAAGTACTGAGATTACAGGCATGCTCCACCACACCTGCCTCTTTTTTTTTTTTTTTTTGAGGTACTAAAGATTGAACCTACCGCTATTCTACTTTTTTAAAAAATTTATAACCATTTTTATTATATAGTGCATAATAAATGTTAGTTACCACTTCTACCAGTTTTTCACTTCTAAGAGGTCACACTGTTGCAGCAATATATATGTGCATGTGTTCTTTTTTTCTTTTTTAACTTTTTTTCTTTTTTCTTTTTTATTGGTGCAATGTATTCACACATCATAATGGTATAAAGAAAATACTTTTGTAGACATACATGCACACATCGCCCAGTTAGCCCCTACCCGATACCCACCCCGTTCCCTCACCATCCCTCCTTCCCATGCTTGGCTTAGTGGTTGACATCTAGTTTTATAGCAATTTATCCAATATTAACGATTATAATCTCACAAAACAGTTTCATTTGTCTGATACCAAGCTTTTGATGACTAAAAGATAACAGTTCAATATTTCTTTTTGCTTTCTTTCTTACCAGAGAATATTTTTTTCTTTTCTTTTTTTTTTTAGGTGAAGCTATCATACATTTATTTATTTATTTTTCAGAAAAAAAATCTATCCTATAGATTAGTATTTTCTCCACCAAATATTCGTGGAAATCTTGTCAAAAATAACTTGACAATATATAGAAGAATTTATCTCTAGGCTTTTATTTAACTCCAATGGTTTATATATCTGCCTTTAGAACAGTAATACACTGTTTCAATTATTGTAGCTTTATATGGTTTGAAATCAGAAAATATATATCTTCTAGCTTTGTTCTTCTTTGAAATTGTTTTGGGTATCTAGAGTCCATATTCCATATCAGGATAGATTTTTTCTGAAAAATAAATAAATGTATGATAGTTTCACCAAAAAAGAAAAAAGAAAGAAATATTCTCTGGTAAGAAAGAAAGCAAAAAGAAATATTGAAATGTTATCTTTAAGTCATCAAAAGCTTGGTATCAGACAAATGAAACTATAATGTGAGATTATATATATCTGAAGGTATATTAATATTTCAACTAGAAATCCTAAAAATTAGCAACAATAAAAGCAAACAATACAATTTAGAGATAGGTAAAAGACTAACATAAATAATGAATCTCCACAGATAACCAATCTTAGTTGTCTGTTGGATGGAAAATCTTGTTTCTCTGGTTCTGGTGTGTGTTACCTATTTCTCCTTTGTAGTTAATCTCTTTGAGTATTTTCTCTAGCGCTGGTTTTGAAGACATAAATTCCTTCAGTTTCTGTTTGTCGTGGAAGCTTCTTATTTCCCCATCTAATTTGATAGAAAGTTTTGCTGGGTAGGAAATTTTTGGCTGGAAGTTGTTTTCTTTCAGAGTTTGGAATATGTTACTCCAAGCCCTTCTGGCTCTTATGACTTGGTTTGGGAAGTCTGGAGTGATTCTAATTGGTTTGCCTCTGAATGTCACTTGGCCCTTTGTTTTTGTTGCTTTTAAGATTCTCTGCTTGGCTTCCAGATTGGTCATTTTGACAATTATGTGGCGTGGGGATCCTCTTCTCTGATCCTCTCTAAAGGGAGTTCTATAAGTTTCCTGGACCTGTGTATAGACCTCTTGCTCTACTTTTGGAAAATTTTCTGCTATTACTTCCTTGAAAAGATTGTTGATCCCTTTGGTTTCACCTTCTTTTCCTTCCTCTATTCCAATTATTCTTAGGTTAGCTCTCTTAAAATAGGCCCACATTTCTTCTATGTCAGATTCCTGCTGTCGGATTTTTTTTTTCTAAATTAGAAACTATGCGTTCATTTTTTGAATGATCATCTTCTAGGAGTGAGATTCTATTCTCCATGTGGTCTAATCAGTTGTTTGTACTTTGAATTGAGGCCTTTACTTCATTAATTGCATCCTTTATCTCTCTTTGGCTCTCTCTGAATTCTTTTTGAAACACCTCTATTATTTCTACAGTTATTTTCCTGATTTGATCTTCTAGAAATCTCTGAATTTCTGTTTTATCAGGTTCTGATGTTGTGGGGTTGTGGGCATTCATTGCTCCATTGTTATTCCTCTTTCCCATGATTTCGGAAGTTTGTGCCTTCTCTGGGTTCTTCCCTTGTGTCACTACAACTTCACTTAACGTGCTCTGGATCTCGAGTCTGTGGTATCTCAGACCCCACTACTCCTTTACTGGGTTGTATCGCAGAGTCTCAGACCCTGGGAGTCAATCGAGGCTGCTTTAGACCATGGGGGGGTGCCAGGTTGGGCGTTCTCCTATGGTGTGATATCTCTGCCACCGCCACTCCCCCACTGGGTCAAGTCCCTGGGAGTGCAGTACTGGGATTTCTCCTCTAGTGGCCCCAATTTGACTCACTGTTGTTGAGTGCGCTGATGGAGCTGTCGTGGACTCGGTGAATTTGCTGCTGTTGCCGCTGGTGGCAATATGGCGCCGCTGCCACACCCTCAGCTGTGAGGTTGGCGTATTTCTTCTCTTTTTGAGCTCCGCTCTGAGTCCCTGCAGGGTGTGCTGAGCCCAGCCTCTGGGAGCTTTAGATGCTCCCTGTGCCGAGAAATCTGCCGAATTCCTCCTGGCTGATCCACAGCGGCTCGCTGTCTGCCGCTTCTCTCTGGAGCCTGGTGGGCTGTTGAGTGCGTTGGTCTGGTGCCGTCCGGTGAACTCGCCACTGCCGCCAGCAGTAAGGTGCTGCTGCTGTGTCCTCGGCCGTGAGGCCGGCGTATCTCCTCTCTAGTTCTGAGCTCTGTTATGAGTTCCCCTCCTCTCTGGAGCCTGGTGCTGCAAGGGAAAATGGTGCCCACCACTTCGCGCCGTGGCTCCAGCTGCAGTACTATGGTCTGGTTTCTGGTGTCTCATTTTTCCAGCCCTCTTTTTCTCTGTCCCTTGAAATTACATTTTTTGTTTCTCTGCTGATGGTGTGTTCTGGCTATGAAAGGCGCTGATTTTGTGGTAATAGAGATTGGTTGTTAGTGGGGCTCATAAGCCCCACTTTTCTCCGTCACCATCTTCCTGGAAGTCCCCCCGCTATTCTACTTCTGAGCTATGCAGCCCTTTAATTTTTAAAAAATTTGAAACAGGGTGTCACTAAGTTGCTGAGAGTCTCACTAAATTGCTAAGGCTGGCCTTGAACCTGTGATCCTGCTTTCTCAGCCTCCTAAGGACTGGGATTATGGGCATGAGCCTCCATACCCATCTTACTTTTGAGAGTTGCTGGAGGATCAAGTAAGCATGGACAGGGTCAATACTGCAGTGTATAGATATCCACAGGGGCTCCCGTACAAACGTTAAGGTCCCTTTCCCTAGACTTGCAACCTTTCTCGGTGTATTCTGGCAGAAAGTGTCCACCTGGCGAAACTCTTATATTACCTTTCCATCCACCTCGTGCCTGGTTGGCTCATGTCTGCAGGCATGGAACAAAATTAATCTTCTTTATGATATCTTTAATAAAGTTGGGATGGGGTGACCTCATTACAAAGTTGATACGGTGAGCCCTTATTTTTATCCTAAATCCTGTTGGTCCTCACGACGGGGATGCTTCCCTGAGCTTCAGGGCTCTGAGTATCCGGGCATTGCTGAAGATAACACAATCTCTTCTTGAAGACTGGAGGTCATGCTCCTGACCCAGCATTCACGGGGCCTACAGCATGAAACTGACACAGACAAGCAGAGGAGCCCACGCATTGCCGTCCTTGCTGACTTTGAGTAGGAAACAGAACCAGACGCACTGTTCTAAGGCACAGAGAGGTGCGTGGGCTTGTGCTTGGCGGGTCAGGGAGGCGGCGGGAGGATTTCCACGGAGTCTTGTAGCTTGAGAAGAAGCCAGTTGTGTTGCAGGAGGAGCTCTATACAGGCGGTGGACCCAGCAGGAGCTCCTGGAAGGAGCTGTTCTCATTCCTGACCTTATCACTTTGCTGTTGCACAAGACAGAATGGCCACACATGGTTATCCACTTGGGCCAGGACTGGAGAAAAAACAGACACACGCTGCTGCCCACTGTGGAGACCTGAGAGGCTTGGGGAGAGGCCTCCTGAGCCGGCTTGGAACCTCGCTTTGGCCATGTTTCACCATGGTTGTCTCTAAACAGCGTCTTGCCCAGAGGGCCTGGGGGCCATCTATCTGAAGCTGGGTGATGGTCCCAGCTGGGGTCTTTGGGCTGAGACTCCCTGAGTGAACCCAGCCTGGGGGATGGGGTGGGGCAGAGAAGCAGGCAGCCCAGTCCTGGCTCTGCAGAGACAGTGTTTATGCCTAGTCCCACCAGGCCCATGGTCCCCATGGTGAAGGCCTAGATTGGCCCCTAAGATGCTGCCTTCTATTCGTTCCTCTGTGTCCTTCCCTCTCCTTATAAGGATGACAGCCTTGGACCCAGGGTCCACCTTAACCTGGAATAACCTCTTTTTAACTTTATTACTTCTGCAAAGACCCTATTCCCAAATAAGGTCACATTCTGAAGTTCTCTGTAGATGTGGATTTTTCCAGGGGGAGAAACTATTTACCCAGTAACTGGGAAGCTTTATCTCATGCGATCTTCACAAGACCCAGATCCTCATTTTATAGAGGAGAAAACAGAAACTTAGAGAAGTTAGCTGACCTTGTCCAAACTGCCACGGCTGTCACAGCTGAGATGTGAGCCAGAAGCCTGGCCACGTAGCTCCTGTCGCTGTCCTTTTTAGTTTACAAAGCCCCTTTCCAGAGCCTTGGCCAAGATAGGCCTGCTTCTGGCCTTAACTATTTTACAGATGAAGAAACTGAGACCCAACGCCGGGGGAGGAGAGATGAACAGAACGGCTGGCCCAGTCACACGGTGAGGGTGTGGCAGGGTCAGGACACCAGGATTGGCCCCAAAGTTCTTTCCCTACAGAAATAATAATAGTGAAATAATCAGTCTCCGTGGAAGGAAGCTGAGGGAGGCCAGACACAAAAGCCGGCATGTCTTGTATGAGTCTGTCTGTAAGAAATGTCCACAACAGGCAAGTCTGAGGACAGGAAAATCGAGACAGAAAGATTAGTGGTTGCCAGGAGCTGCGGGAAGAGAAAAATTAGAAATGACTAATGGATATAAAATTTTTCTTTCTGGTACTGAGGATGGAACCCAGGGTGGGGGGGTGTCTACTTCTAGTGACACCTTCAGCCCTATTTTTTATTCTTTTTTGAAACAGGGTCTCACTGAATTGCAAGGGGCTTCACTAAGTAGCTGAGGCTGTCCATGAACCACGATCCTCTGGTCTCAGCTCCCAGATGCTGGGATTACAAGCGTGTGCCACCACGCCCAGCTCTGGATATAGGGTTTTGTTTTGGGGGTGATGACAATGTTCTGGAATTACGTAGTAATGATTTTTGTGTGTGTGTGTGTGTGACTTGTTTAAGAGCTAAGGGCTGAGATGAAGGGCTGTACAGCATGTAAATCATATCTCAATAAAGCTATTATGGAAATTGTCAGTATAAGGTGTGGGTCACTCTTCCCCTGGAGGTGACTATCAGGAAGCAGGTATGCTCCTTTTCTGATGGGGCGTCATGATAGCAGACCCATGAAAGGGGAAGAGACGGCAAATGAAGATAAATGTCACACCCCACCTGCTGCACATTCTGGTGTAGCAGCACATGCCTGGAGTGTGGGTTGTTTCTCCTCATCCTCTCTGAGCTGACTGGGAGCTTCAGTCCCTGCCGCTGCCTGATGGAGAGAGAGAGAGAGCAAGAGAGCTAGAGCAGAGAGAGAGAGAGAGAGAGAGAGAGAGAGAGAGAGAGAGAGAGAGAGAGAGAGAGAGAGAGAGGATCAGCCTGCATGTCACCAGCCTGGGCAAAGATCCAGAATCAGAATTCAAAGGATAGCTTCTACTAAATGAAATAAATGGCTATCGTATCATCCTAAAGTTAGAATTTTTTTTTTTTTTGGTGGTATTGGGGTTCCTGGAAGCCCTTCTACCTCTGGGCTACACTCCCAGACCTATTTTTAAATTTTTATTTGGAAACAGGGTCTCCTAAGCCAGCGCACGCGGCTGGCTTCGAACCTGCGCGATCCTCCTGTCTCTGCCTCCCAAGCGCGGGGATTACAAGCGTGCGCCACCACGCCTGGCTAAAGTTGGAAAATTTTAAGTGGAATCTTTACAAGTTGGGGACTGTCTGTACTGACCAGGCCTAGAGGACTCACAGTTGGTTTTCTTTGGCAGAAGTGGCTCAAGCCCAGCCTAGAAGCACCTTGGGCACCCTGAGGGCCTCCCTGGAACAGTTTGCATCCTCTGTTGGCTGGGATGCCTGCAGCCCAGAGCTTCAGAGGACCCTCCTGACCGACTGAGAGGTCTAGCAAGTTCCCGCAATCTCTGGCCTCAGAACCTCAGCTTCTGAACCCCATCCTACATGCTCACAGTCTCCTGAGAGTTTATCTATATTCTTAAAAGATGACATTAGCTGCAAACTGGAGAAGAAACATCTGGAGATGGTAGTGGCTGATATTGCAGGTGGAGAGACCAATAAGAGAAGAAGGTCGGCCCAGAAAGAAGCAGACAGGTCTAGGAAACATTGGGGGGTAGAATCTAAGAGGTGCTGACCCACTGTGTAGGAGGGATCAAACAGTGCGTCGAATAAGAGCCCCAGGCTTCTGGCACAGATGTATGGATGTTTAGATTGAGCAGAGTTATGTTTCAAATTTAATTTAAAAAGGTTTTCTTAGCTAGGTACAGTGGCACATGCCTGTAATCTCAGTACTTGGAAGGCTGAGATAGGAGGATCGCAAGTTCAAGGCCGGCTTTGTCAGTTTAGCGGGATCCGCAATAGCTTAGCCAGACCCTGTCTCAAATAAATAAAATAGGATTGGGGGTGTAACTTGGGGGTTGAATGCCCCTGGATTCAATCTCCAGTACCACACACATTTTTTTTGACAGTGGATGAGGGTTTTGCTCAGGTGCTGAGACTAGCCTTGAAGTCTCAGCCTTCTCAATGGTGTTTTTGGGGATGGCATTTGGGATTGAACCTAGGACCTAACACATGCGAGGCAAGTGCTCCACCACTAAACTACATTCCCCATCCCTTTTTTAATTTTTTTTTTTTTTTTTGGTGATACTGGAACCCAGGGGCTTTCTACCTCTGGGCTACACTCCCAGACCTATTTTTATATTTTATTAGAAACAGAGTCTCACTAAGTTGCTGAGAGCCTCATTAAGTAGTTGAGGCTGGCTTTGAACCTGTGCAATCCTCCTGTCTCAGCCTCTCAAATACTGGGATTACAAGTGTGTGCCACCACGCCCAGCTTAATTTTATTCTGAGACAGTCTCATTGAGTTACCCAGGCTGACCTTGAACTTGTGACCCTTCTGCCTCAGCCTCCCCAGCAGTAGTACTTATGGAGACTCAGAATGCAAGTTTTGTTTAATGAATGAACAAATAAAATAAAAATAATGACGCGATACCAAATGGTAGCGAGTTCTCCATCACTGGGGACATGTGAGCAGTGGCTTTCAATCGAAGATGCTCCTGATTCAAAGGAAGGTCAAATGGCAAGCATTCAATAAACATGTCCTGCGGGAATGAGTGAGTGAACCACCACCACTGCTACCATCCCCGGGCCTCGTGGGGTCTCAGCACTGGACAGGGGCTCGGTAAAGAGTTTGCCATGGAGGATTGGAGGCTGGGGAACATCTTCAAACTTAATATTTTTAAAACCTTTTTCTGAAATTTTCTTATGCCACTTATTGAGTGTATTTTAAAATGTACGTTTAATATATATTAATAAGTATACATATGAGATCTATCCACCTTCCTTCTCTCCCTCCTTCCTTCTCCTTCTCCTCCTACCTCCCCTCCCTCCCCGTCCCTTCCTCTTTCCTTCTCTCCCTCCACAATTGCACAGTTGTAAAAGCTTGGAGACCACAGACCTACCCCATTATGCCTGAGAACATAAATGCTCCCCTTCCTGCCCCCCCAGGCTTCGATTGCCCAAGGCAGTGTCCCCGAGCCAAGACTCAGGGGTTACAGGAACTGTGACACATGAAAGAGTTACGTAAAAACTTCTCATCCATTTATTATACCGCAAAGAAAAGACATGTTTACATGGTTCGCCCCTTTCCTCACTGCTGTGAGCTACATTCTCTTTACAATGGACAGCTCTGTGGGTTTTCCACAGCGTGGGCCTCTATCAGGGATCCACACAGCTCACGGGTGGGGAGGGAGGCGCCCCCTCACAGACCCTGTTGCACCTTGGATCATGTGCAGACCCAATGTGACCTGAGTAGCCCAGGCTGTGGTCAGCTCTGCTCGTGGGAGCCCCGGCACTACCCCTGTGGGGGAATAGGTGCGGCCCCCGTGGTGCAGGCTCCTGCTTGTCAGTCCCAGGCCGCTCACGGCTGGGCTTTGCTGATGCTAAGTGGTTCCCACTTCTTGTGTCACCTTTTACTTCCCCCAGCAACAAGTGTGTATGTTTACTGGGACAGAGGGGTGGGTAGGTGCAGGTTTGGGGAAGGGCTGAGGGAAGGAATATAGGGGGGCCCTTTTTGTTATAAAATCAAGAATCAGGTTGGCTACCCAATGCCCCTGGAGCCTAGCTTTTCCAGAGAGAGCCAGCCAGCTGTTGAACACTTACTTCCGGTTCCTACCCATTGTGCTTCCGGTTCCTACACAACTTCCGATTTCTATGGCGGCACTTCCTGTTTCTATGGCGGCACTTCCTGCTTCTATGGCGACACTTCCGGTTTCTATGCTGGCAGTTCCGGTTTCTATGACCTCACGTCCTGCTTCTACTGACCTCGTTGCTAAGAAGCTGCCTTGGTCCTGGTGGCTCCATGTGGGGCTCAGCGTGGTGCTGGCCATGGGTGATAGTTAATGAAGCCGGACCTAGGGCTCAGAGAAGGGCTGTCCCTGGCCTCTGGCCAAGGCTGCTGCTTGGGCTTCCTTCCCTGACACCTGAGCCACAACTGCCCCCTGGAGGCAGAGGCAGGCCCCGCCCCTGCAGCTGGTTCTGCTGGGAAATAGATCTGCTGGGAAGCCATTGTGGGGAGGGGGCGCTCCCATCTCTGTTTAGCCTTGAATTTGTTCATCGGGTGGACCATTGTCCCCAGGGTCTTTCTCATGTCACATATGGTCCTGGCTCAGGCAGCCCAGCCCTCCACAGGCCTCCCAGGCCTGGCTGCTGGGCCCCAGGCATGGGGCGCCCAGTCGGCTGGATCAAGAGGTGATGCTTTGGGGTGAGTGACCCTCCCCCCTATCACTGGCCTTTGTCCTTGGGAAGCTTCCACTGCTTCCTACGCAGGCTCTTCTCTGGGTCTCTTTGGGCACCCCTTGGCTGCTGAGACAGGGACAGTGGTGAAGCAGGCCTGGACCCTGGAGAGCTGGGGACTTGTGGTCAGGGGTGGGGCACCTGGGTCCTTGCAGGTTGATTGGCAGCCTCTCCCCTGCCTTGAAGGGGTGGCCCTTTCCAGATGCTGCTGTGCTGCAGAGGGGGCGGGTGGAGCCAGTGCTACTGAGCGCATGCCCCTTTGACTTCCAGTACTGATTCTGTCCACGGAATGTGGTCTAAATCTCAGTATCTCTCTCTTAGAATAAATCTGTTCCCCACCCAGTGTGCACTTTTATATAGCATCTCTTGATTTTCAAAGAAACTTTCGTGCCTGCCACCTCCTTTGAGCCTCACAGTGACCTCATATTGCAGAAGAAACTGTGGCAGAGACAGGCGACTCTGTGTCTGGTTATCAGTTGAGCCCAGCCTGCCCAGCGCCCCACCTGGCAATGTCGCCATGACGTGTTCAGGTGTCTCACTCGCATTTCAGGGCTCTTTTAAGGCAGAAACTGTGTGATCTCTTCCTTCTCTCCTGCCCACAGTGTTCAGTGCTGTGCATACAGCAAGCACTCAATGAGTGCTTATTAGGGTCCTCTTTTGCACAGACCACCATGTCTACAGGTGAGAGGAGCCATAGAATCCTGGTCCTTGAGTTTTTACCAGGGACCCCCCTCCTCCAATGTCCTAGCTAACATGTATTGATGAACTCCAGGGCAGTGGTTCAGCTCAGCTAAAGTGTGAATCGCCTCTGCACCAAAGTGGGGGTGTTGGCTCTCCTGCAGGAGATCTGCGTGGTCACGCTGGGGGGAGGGAGCCCACGTGGGAGGCGAGCTCAGTTGCTGCCTCCAGCTCCCCTCCGTTTCCTGGTAGGAAGCCGCCGGCCCAGGAGCAGCAGCAAATAGTAATACTGTTGTGTTTATGGAGCTCTTGGCTGTACACCGGGCACTTCATCCTCACGGACCCGCTCATGCGTGGGGCAGGGCAAGATTTGCTTTCTGCATTTTTCCGGAGACACCAGCGCATTCATGCCCAAGGTTCCTCTATCCAGCCTCACACGCAGGAACAGCGCCCTAGTGGCGTCCCCTCACCGGCTGCTCCCCGCCCAGTCTTGCAGTTTGTGAATCTGGCGCTCCACAGAGATGGAGGTCCGCAGCGTGCCCATGGAGTTCTCCATCTGGACGGGCTCGGACACGCAGCCTCCTTTGCGGCACGCGGAGCCGTACACCTCCCGGGACTTCTTCCGGAAGCGCTTGCCCACGATCACGTACACCAGCGGGTTGAGGCAGCTGTTGCTATAGGCCACGTAGGAGCTGATCTGCGTGATGACATCGATGACGTGCTCGTGCCAGCAGCCGGAGAAGACGCCCAGGCGCAGCAGCGTGTCCAGGAAGGTGCTGACCTGGAAGGGCAGCCAGCACACCACGAACAGCAGCAGCACGGCCAGGACCAGCACCGTGGCCTTGCGCTCCGTCTGGATCTCCTTGAACTTCTGCATCTCGTTGTTCCGCAGCACCTGCATGATCTGCACGGTGCAGAAGGTGATGATGCTCAGGGGCAGCAGGAAGCCCACCAGGTTCAGGAGCACGTTGGTGAACACCTCCCAGGTGCGGGACGGGTAGATGATGACGCACGCGGTGACGTTGTGGCCCTCGTCCGGGTACTCCATCATGGTGCGGAACACCAGCATGGGCGAACTCAGGAGCAGCGTGCAGCCCCAGATCACCAGGCTGTAGAGTTTGGCCCAGCGCACCCCGCGCATGCGCCCCATGGACATGGTCTTCACCAGGGCCAGGTAGCGGTCGATGCTCACCAGCATCAGGAAGCAGATGCTGCTGTACAGGTTCATGTAGATCATGGTGTTCACCACGCGGCACAGGACCTCCCCGAAGAGCCAGTCGAAGTTGTTGGCGATGGTGACGGCCCAGAAGGGCAGCCCACAGGCCAGGATGAGGTCGGCCACCGCCAGGTTGCCCAGGTAGATCTCTGCCACCGTGCAGCTGCTCTTGTGCAGGCAGAAGACGCTCAGGACAAAGATGTTCTCGAGCGCGGCCAGCACGAACAGGACCCAGAGGAAGGGGGCCTGGGTGGCGTTGAGCCAGCCCCACCACTCGGTGTCATAGCAAGTTTCGTCCTGGGAGAGGGTCTTGTTGAGTGCAGGCAGGGCTTGCGAGGTGAGGTTCAACATCTCGATGCTGGAAGCAAGCAGGGAAGGGGCAGTTAGACCACTAGGTCACAAGAGGAAGGAGGAACAAGCAGTGTAGAGGTGAGGGCCGTGGGGGACCATCACTCGGCAGTGGCTTCCCCAAGGCAACCATTCCGGGTGCAGCCAGGCCCGTTTCTGCAGCCAGTGCACAGAGGCACTCCACTCCCTCATCTTAGAGCACCCCGCTGTCCCTTGGGCCTAAGCAGAGACCTCGTTTCTTCCCCTTAAATCTTCCCGAGGATATTTCCTGGGCCGGTGCCCATCAATAACACTAAAAACCACAAGCCTAAAAGCTTCCAGGGTGAGATGATGCCCGGCGCATTCCATCCTTATCACCCGGGCTCCTCCCGAGGGAGCTGGTATTCGCTTGGTCTCTCAGAGCCCTGTCATGGATGAGCAATTCATTGGATGAGCAGGATGAGCTCATGCCAGACGGGGAGATTCCAGGCTGGCCCCGAGACCACAGCCCCTCTGCTCACACCCTGCTTCCCTGGATGGCATGCCTCTGCTGGCCAAGGGTAGAATCTTAATTCTGTACCCTCCAGCCTCATAGGATCGGAGATGAACAGAGGGCGCACCATGGAAAGGGGACGCAGGAGCTTTGCAGCCCGTCATAACCAGTAAAATGGGAACAGTAAGATCTACTTAAGATTGTAATGGAGACATTGTGCATAAAGCCCCAAGTGCCGCCTTTGGCTCAATAAACATGAGTGGTGCCAGCATCGGTCAGCCTATCAGAACAGCCAAGTCAAGCCCAACACCAGTGTCTACAGGGTCTTGTTTTGTATTGGTGGCGTCCTCACTAAAGCACAGTCTCCCTGGGATAGGGCACATTCTAGAAGTGTTTGCTGTTAAGGTTTACTCATCTCTAACTTTAGCAAAAAGGCACAGGGCTTGACAGATGTGCGTTTGCATCTCGGCTGTGTGGTCTTCTGCAAACTGACCTCTCCGGATTTCCATTCCGCTTTTCTTTATTTTTTATTTTTTTGGAGTAGCGTATTAATCTCTTCCTGACTCTCTGCATGGCAGGGGCCAGGTTCAAATAAAACACCCAGAAAGCCTAAAGTGAACCCAGAGGGCAGTGGCCAGGTCCCCTGTGCCTTGGTGCAGGCCAGGGCCGGGAGAGGTCTGCCTGGGAGGGTCGCTGCTGGGCAGGCTGAGGGAGGAGGCGCTGAGCACCCCTCACAGGAGAGGCCAATCTCAAGGCCTCGGGATTTCCCAGGAAAAGCCCCGCCGCTTCTTGCTGCAGCAGGCAGGCATCCTGAGCCCACTGAGGGGAGCTTGCGTCTAGCAGGGCTGTGTGAGCAGGGATGCCACTGCCCCCTGCCCTGCTCCCACAGTATGGCCTGGACTCAGACACGGGACTGGTGCAATGGATGAGCTCAGAGGACTCTGGAGCAGGCTCTTGAAGGATCGGGAGTGTTTGGGCAGGGGCCGGGAGGAGGGGGGCAGCATGAGGGGGAGCAGCTTGAGCAGAGTGCTGGGAGTGAGTGGGGGGCTGCGGGCAGGTTCTGGAAGGTGCGTGTGTGAGAGAGGGCAGGGGAAGTGCCGGGGGGAGGCAGGACAGGGGACGAGGTGGTCTGCCCTGGTGCTGGGGATGAAAGGCTCTGTCCTTAGGACTGTAAGAAAGAGATGGGGACAGGAAGTGAGCTCTGGAAAAATCATCAGAGCCGAGCATGGTGGCTCTGCACTGGGATTATTGGCACGTGCCACCACACTCAGCTCTCTTTCTATCTTCTTAGCAGAGTGTTCCAACAAGTAAACATTTTTAATTTTTACCCTAGCAAGACCCTGTTTCAAAAAATTTAAAATAAAAAGGGCTAGGGCTATAGCTCAGAGGTAGAAGGCCCCTGGGTTCAATCTTCAATACCCTATCCCTCACCTTCCTTCTCAAAAAGAAAAAAGAAAAAAAGAAAGATTCTGGGTAGCATGATGGTTCTAATACAACCCTAAGTCCCTTGATCCTCCCATCAAAAGGGGCATGCCATGTATCTTCCTGTGGACGTGTCTGGAGGACTTGTTTCTCACGTGTGCTGGCCAGGCTTGTGTGTCCCTTCCTCTGGGGCCACGTCATACAATGCACTTGCCTCCTCTCTCTGTCCTTGGGTCACTACTCTGGGGGAAGCAGCGAGCGAGTCCAGAGGAGAGAAGCCAACGGGCCACCTGGAAGTGGGTCCTCTGCCCCAGAGAAGCACCTGGAAGTGGGTCCTCTGCCCCAGAGAAGCACCTGGAAGTGGGTCCTCTGCCCCAGAGGAGCACCTGGAAGTGGGTCCTCTGCCCCAGAGGAGCACCTGGAAGTGGGTCCTCTGCCCCAGAGGAGCACCTGGAAGTGGGTCCTCTGCCCCAGAGGAGCACCTGGAAGTGGGTCCTCTGCCCCAGAGGAGCACCTGGAAGTGGGTCCTCTGCCCCAGAGGAGCACCTGGAAGTGGGTCCTCTGCCCCAGAGGAGCACCTGGAAGTGGGTCCTCTGCCCCAGAGAAGCACCTGGAAGTGGGTCCTCTGCCCCAGAGGAGCTTTAGTTGATCTAGACTCAGCTCTCCATCTTTCAGCTGAGGCCCAGGCTCCATGCTCCAGAAGCAAACCTCTGCTCTGTAGGTGTGTTCCTGGACCACCCACTCAGGCAGGCTCCTATGTCTTCTGGGGGTCGGACCACCCAGCCGTCCTCTTGCTCCAACGCTGGGCTCCATTTCTGCAGCTGTGGAACACCCACACCCTCAGTGTCCCAGCTGGTCATCTGGCTGCCTTCAAGGGCTTGTTGCTGGAGACGGAGTATAGCCCTAGCTGCGCTGGTCCAATTCTCAGTCAGACTGTGCACAGCCCTGGCCCACAGCTGGCCCTGAGAGTCACAGGGTCGCCTGGGGAGGGCAGCACTGGGGCCAGTGCTCTGTGGTCCTGGCCGAGGTGGCCAACTGTAAGCCACACCTGCTGGGGGAGGATACCAGGGGATCCCCACTGCGCTTGCCAACATAGCCCTCCTGGGGACTGGCCCTGCCCTTCCCTCTGCCTACTCTCTGGATGTGTTTCCCCACTTCCCTCTTTGGAGCACGCTGGTCTTGCACCAGCTGCCCGCTGTGTATTGGAGACAGTCTCCACAGCAGCTTGTGCTTCTGTCTGATCTGTTGGGTGTGGATGTCAAAGTTTAACTCTTGGTTGTGGGTTTGATTTAGAAAGTCCCTTTAGACCTCACATAGATGAGGCAGCCATGTTGGAGGTGGGCTTAGTTTCTGGAAAGGGGTCCCTGGGTTGTGACCTTGGGAACATATAGTCCCTTCTCTCTTGCTTCCAGCCCCCATGATGTGAGAGCAGAGCCCACCCCCTCCCACCCTCACTTTCTCTCTCTGGCTGCCATGCTCTGATCTCTGAAGATCTGGCCTACCACGGTCTGAATCCCTGAAATCTCTAGAACTGTGAGCAAATAAATCTTCCTACCTCCAAGTTGTGTGGTCAGGTTTATTGGATCACAGCAGTGAGAATGCTGACTGAGATACTCTTACCTTCACTTTCAAGTTTGCTGGGAGGTCTCTCATAGGACAACAGGGACTGTGCCCTGCTCCCTCCAGGTTTCACAAACAGCCCACCCCTCTGCTCCTGGCCAGGGTGGAACACTCGAGGCCTTCCCCTCCGGACTTCACATTTTCTGCTGCCTCCGCTGTGGTCCAAGTGGAGTGGGCCAAGCTCTCCCAGAACTCTGTGTCATCTCAATAGTGCACTGAAAGACTCCCTTGGGCTCACCTGAGAGAGGCCGTGGTGGGCACAGGGTCCTCATAAACAGACCAGAGACCTGGTCGCTTCCAGGTAGAGAACATCTGGACTCAGAGTGGGGTGTGAACAAGGCTCCACCTGGGTGACCAAAGGAGAAAAGATGGTTAGCTGGGGTGGGGACCGTAACACACGAGTGTTCACTTTAGAATCCCGCACTTAGCACACATGGGTGAAGAGCATTCTCAGGCTGGGGATGTGGCGGTGGGAATGGCACAGCACTGCTGTCCCGGAGAAGCCAGACATTTCAGAAACTGTCACTAATGATGACCAATGGCTAAGTCCCAGGAGATCAGATGAAGGGTCCTATGACAGGGATGTGGTTTGAGTGTGTCCCCAGGGTTCAATTCCCAATACCAAAGAAATCACAAAAACCAACACACACACACACACACACACACACACACACACACACACACCAAAACAACCCAAAAGAAAAGGCCGAATGGGAATGGGAAATGCTCTGGGAGATGAAATTTGCAGCAAGAAGCCAAGTCTTCCTGCTCCTTCAAGGAGGGGAGCTTGGAAAGGGAAGAAAGACCTGGGAGCTCACCCATCACATGGACCATCCGATTCATGGAGGGAAAATACACCCTAGGGGTCAGCGTTCATGTGCTTGAACTGTTTATTAAAAAAAACATTTTGAGGCCGAATAATGTTATATGTGTATATGAGTGTATCCCTATGAATCTCACTATCATGGACAGTTATAATGCATCAATAAAAGTTAATGCAAAGTTAAACCATCTTAAGATAATCCGTCCTGGCTAGCCAGTGCCGAGGTGTGGAGACGAGCCCCCGGCCCATGGGCTGGCTCTCTAGCTGAACGCTCGCTGCAGCAGTGGGCCCCAGCCTCCCTGCTGGCCCCCTGTTTCCATCGGGACAATGCCAGCCACAGGGATGATTCAGGTCACAGACTGGTTACCCTGGGGAGGTGTCCATGTTTCCAGTGACCTGGATCTGGCTGAGTTAGCCCAGCTGAAGCCTCATTGCTTGCTAACGGCTGTACACATTGCCCTCATTTTCAAAACAAAGCTGAAGCCATTTCTCTCTGCTTTCCCCAGCCTCCAGAGAGCAGGGAGTTAAGGACTCAGGGAACCTGCTGGCTTCTGTCCCTCTGCTTTGGAGCTGGTGGGGCAGGGTGCCTATGTGGGGCTGCTGTGTTCTTCTCCAGGCCAACTCCCTCCTGTGCCCTTGCCCTGGGAGCCCCTGTGGGGGCCACACCACAGCCTCTTGGCCATCTGGTGCCCCTTTGTATTTGGCCAAGGGGGCCCTTGGGAAGAGACCGAGGGAGGAAAAGCATAGAGGTGGGGTGCCGGTTTCCCCAGCCTTGGGGCCTGCTGGGACTCGGCCAGAGTCCACAGCTTCCACAGGGCCCTGCTCTCCAGAGGGGAGGGGGCATTGAGGCTCAGGCATTGCAACCTGAAGACTCTCCCTCTTCTGATTTGTTTTTTTGGTGGTACTGGGGTTCCTGGAAGCCCTTCTACCTCTGGGTTACACTCCCAGACCTATTTTATTTTTGGAAACAGGGTCTCTTAAGCTAGTGCGGCTGGCTTTAAACCTGCGTGATCCTCCCGTCTCCACCTCCCAAGCACGGGGATTACAAGCGTGCACCACCACGCCCAGCGCGCTCTTCTAATTTGGATCCCCTAGAACCTCATGTGTAGGCAACGCCACAATGGTCAGAGTGAAATCATCGAGTCAGGATACACCCACGGATGGGTTAATAATTTGAATGCACTTCCTGGGTGTTATCTGGAACAGGTGGGCTGTGGCTGGAGAAGGGAGTCATTGTGGACATGGCCATGGGGCTGTTTCTGATTCTCCCTCTCACCCCACTTCCCATGTGGCATGAGCCGAGCAACTTTCCTCTGCCGTGCTGTGCCGCCATTATGTCCGCCTTGGAGCAGGCCAGCCATGGACTGATTCCTGAAACCTCCCCACCTCTAGGTTGTTCTTGGCAGGTGTTTTGGTTACAGCCACGAGAAGCTGACTGGCTCACAGCCCAGTCTAACTCTGCACTTCAAGCCCCCATCGGCTTCTCCCCCTGTTGTCCACTCTGAAGGCGTCTTTGCTCTCCTCCCGGGGGGAATACAGCGTGCTGGAGGCTGGCCATAGGGAGTGGGCCACCCTCTAGTATCTTCAGTGAGCGGGCCTCAGTTTCCCCACCTTCAGTCAGGAGGGTGGACTCCGGCCCCTCGCAGATGCTGGGCCTCATGGCTGCAGTGGGGCTTGGGACAGGAGCTGGCCCTGTGGCGATGTTTTATAGAGAACAGCCAACATTCTGACCCACTTGAACTTTCTCTCCCTCAGGATTCTCTCCAAGAAGATTTACTTTAAACATCTCTCCCTCTGTTTAATCACGTAAACACTGGGGCTGGGTGTTGTTAGGAGTCAATTCCATGGTATTCTCAGAGGGAGCCTGCTTCAGTCTCCCTGGATTCATGTTCTAGAGCCCCGGGGCCATGGCCTGTACCAACCGCATAGCACCACTGTCTCAGGCTTCAGCGGGAGATCTGGGGTTCAGGGCCCGTTGACCCCAAATTCCATGCTTTGGAATCTTCAATTTTTTTGGCTGAAGGAATCTGAGAAGGAGCAGGCACTGGAAGGACACTCTGAACCTTTCCCCCAAACAGTCAGAAGCTCCCCGGTATCCAGAGCTCCGGGGACACTGGTGCCCCAAAGAATCTCAGCTCATGGGCCTCGCTGCCCCCCGTTTGCACACGGCCCCACCTCCGTGTCCTGTCACTTTCCTCCACGACACGGCTCCTCTTCACTACTCCTGGCATAAAACTGCAGGCTTACCGGAGACAGTGAGCCCCCCCACGACAAGCAGCACCCCTTAATATTAAGGGGGAAAATCTCTCAGGGGGAGTGAGACGGGGACCACCAGAGGGTCAAAGGGCAATCACACTTCTGGGCCTCAACGCAAGAGAGCCGAATCAGAAAACCAGACTCCATCCTTGAAACATGCACTCACAGGCACCATGTAGCCTGGAATGTTCTAGAAACATTGACGAGGGAGCCTTGAGAAGCAGGCCCCCTCCTACCCAGCTCTGCATGGAAGGCAGAGGCCAGCTGGCCCGGCTGCTCACCCTCAGACCCCGGGCTTATTCTATCTGCCCCTGCTCACTACGGTTATTATGTTCATCATGTTTTGTCTCTTTGCCCCATGTTGGGTTCTGCAGTTTTGATAAAGGAATAATTAATTTAATCTGATATTTTACCATTCCTTCTCCTTAAGAAAACCCTCCCTTAAAAAATAAAACAAAACCAAAACCCAGAGATCTAGCCCAAAGAGACTCTTCGTACCCCACACTCGGCCTCGCATCAGGGAGTCTGCCCATGCTACTCCAGGGTGGCCACCTGGCACCTCTAAAAAGGCGCCTTAAGTTTGCTCATTGTGATTTATTAAACCATTCCTTTATTCTAGCCCCTCTCATTTTTGCGGGACCAGGGATTGAACCCAGAAGCTACACCCCCAGCCCTATTTTTCATTTTGAAAGAGGGCCTCACTAAGTTGTAGAGGGCCTCACTAAGAGCTGAGGCTGGCTGTGAACCTGCGATCCTCCTATCTCAGCCTCCTAAGCACTGGGGTTATAAGTGTGCACCACCGCACCCAGATATCCAGCCCCTTTTTATTTAACACACTCTCCCAGTGGCCGGGCCTCGGCCTTGCTGAAGCTGACACTCTGGGCCTCTCAGGGACACTCTCTATACTCCCACCTCTTGCTTCCGTTGTCCTACCTGACCCCTCCCACGAAGGCCTCTCCAAGGGCACTGCTCCCTGTCCCTCCAGTCCACCCCGTCCCTCAGCCAGGCCCCAGGAGGTGCCCTGCACCAGGAACCTCGCTGGGTGGGGGGAGCCAGTGCTGTCCTGGAGAAAGGACTTGGCTGCGAGCTTGAGCGGCCCAGGGTGACTTGGCCACCTCTGCGTTTTTATCCGGAACATGGATATGATGACGCGTCAACCACTCGGTGCGGTTTTGAGGATGTACCGAGTGGGGCACATCACAACCCCTTCCGTTTCCCTTTGTCTACAGCCTGTAAAGATGTCTGCCAGAGAAAAAGGGAGAACCAGGCATTGCCTGCCCCTCTATCAGTCAGTCAACAGACATCTATTGAGCACCTAATGTGTGTCAGGCACTGGACAGAAAAAGAAAGAGACATGTCCCATGATAAATGCAAGGGTAGGAAGGGGCAGAGGAGGGAGAGGTTGCTGCTGCTGTGAGGGCTGTGCCAGCTGGGGCTCTGAGGAAAGGAGCCAGAAGATGCATGTCCACGATGTACTGCAGGGAGTCAGCTAAGTGCCTATACGGGATAGCTGGGCCCTCTGAAATCCGTGGGAAAGGCCTTCAGGAAGGGAAAGCCAGAACTCTCAGGCACAGCCTGAAGCTGTTGTCCATAAGCAGAACTCCTTCCTCCTCTGGGAAACGTCAAATCAGCTCTTCACTCTTCAACTGATTGTGTCAGGCCCACCCACACAATGAGGGGTCATCTCCCTAGTTGAAAGTCAGATGACTGTGCAAAGTGCCCTGCGGGGGAGGAGCTCCATGCAGGTGACTGCCTAGGGGCCGCTCAGACGTGGGCTCAGCTGGCCTTGGGAGGGAGTGGGGGGCCGCAGTGGGACCGGCAGCTCTGGATGGGGAAACTGGCAGCCCCTGGGAAGTGTGGCTCCTCCCTCCCCCAGGCTCGGATGGGTGTCGGGCCACTGGGATGTTCTGATGGTGCAGGACTCCTGCCACAATTTCCTGCCTTTCTTGCCATGTGTCTTTGGTTTGGGGCTTGAGCTGCCATCAGGAGGAGCGGCAAGTGTGTGTGTGTGTGTGTGTGTGTGTGTGTGTGTGTGTGTGTGTCTGCGCACAGGACCTGGGCTCAAGGTGAGGTTATCTGCTAACTCTATGGGTCCTGGGAGGACACTCACACTCCCTAGCCTCTGGGCTGCCATACGTGTGTGCACCTGGGATTACCTGGGTGGGGGAGTGGAATTTAAGGGTCCTGTGGCTTCATGACTGAGCCCTGCACCCGATAAGAACCTCAGCTCTGGCCCTTAATAGTGGTTGATGGCGTGGACAGGCGGCCTCTCTCCTTACAGCCCCAGTTCCTTTATTTGTCAAATGGGGATGATCGTGGCACCTCGTTTGTGAGGTCGCGAGAGGTCGCGACTCGGGAAGCCGCCGCAGACAATTTCACCCTTTCACTTGAGGCCAGTTGCCCCTTCCTCTCTGTGCTGTGCCGCTCTTGGAAAATTGCTCTGGTATTATTTTCCAAAATGTAAAAAAAGCAGTCAGAACCTGGGTGTGGTGCAGGCACTCAGGCAGGGAGGGGCAGCAGCTGTTACAATGCAGAACTCCTCTCTCTGCCCTTTGTCTTAATTTTTACCCATAGTAAAGCCTTTAGCTTGAAAAATATGTAGAGACCATTAAAAACCCTAAGATCAGAGTGGCTCTGCCTGGGGTATTTCAGAGCCATAAAGATAGGATGGAAGCCAGGTGGATTATTGACCCCAAACTTAGCAGGTTCCTTGCCAGAGACAAAGAGACAGCATTTAGCTAAGAGAGAAATTACTAGCCCATTGCTTTGATAATGCTGATAAAGAGATACCATACAGAATCTACTTAAGGGCTGGGGTCCCAGAACGGGGAGAGTTCCATTTTCAGGCTCTCCAGCGTGCATGCCAGCACACTGCTTTTTCTTCTCTTCTCTATTTCCTACTGATTTTGTAATAAAGACTTGTTAAAGCTGCACCAAGCTGCCTGTTAATTCTAATTTTCCTATTCAACAATTTTTAGTTGAATAAAGGAAAAGAACCCACAGCGCCATTTCCAACCTTAACATGTGCTACGTCAGTTTTTTTCTAAAAATTATTGCAAGAAAGAGCACTGGTGCCAAAAAAGAAAATGACCAACCCACTCCTTCCCTTTATTTCACAGAGGGGGAAACTGAGGCCCGGAAAGGTGGGGAAATGCCTACAGCTTCCCAGTAACGCGATGACAGCCTGGATCAAGAGCCACGGTGTTGCCTGGCTCTGGCTGGAGCAGCCGTTAGGGGTCCATCCCAGGACAGAGTGGCTCACAGGTCTGGAGATGAGACTGCAGCCCTTGGGGACAAGTTTCAGGACCACCCTCCCTCCTTCCTTCTTTCTTCTACCCTTGGAGATTCTCTCCAGCTTAACCTAACAGAATCCTGGACAGTTGGCGTGGGAAGGTCTCTGGGGCAGGATTTCATCGGATGCCCTCTTGCCGCAGAATGCAGAAATGCCCCAAGATGGTGTGTGTTCTCCCAGGACACCTTGTCAATGGCTGAGTTTCACTCTGAGCACAGGTCCTGGATCCCAGCTTCCAGGCCCCTGTTCTTTTAGTCCTCCCACAGCCGCCCTACCCAGGGTGGAAGGCAGAGCTGTGTGCCAGGTATCTCGCTGTCTGTCTCACTGTCAACACCAAACCCTGAGTCCCAGCCCAGGCCAATGCACACCCAACCTTGAGAGCAATCGCTTTTGCGTGAGGATGGATAAAGACGCCCTCTTCCCTTGGCCCTGAATGTCCCAAGTTTCCTGCCATGAGCATTTAACCCTCTTATAATGGGAGGAAATAGAATCCCTAGCCAGAAAGCAAAAGCAACAACCTCATGAGAAGGGAAGGTTGTGGTCCAGGAGGAAGCCTGTACCCTGGAACGCAATTCCAGGAAGGTGTGTTTCTCTCACAGCCTCCCCAGCTCCTGGACGGTCCCTAGTGTCTCGGGGTGGCACCGGCGGGGCCAAGCAGGGGTGCCCGGCAGCAGGCCAGGCTCCTCCACCACTGCGTGCTAGTGTGTGTGGTGACTGGCTTCCGGCCCAGCCTGGTTTACCAAACAGGGGATGGAAGACACAAACAGAACCTGAGCCAGTCACCCAGAAAACGGACCCCTGGTGTTGCCAAGAGGATTGTCCCTGCAGGATGGGCAGGCAGGAGGAATGGCAGAGACCAGCAGGCGTGGGGCAGATGGAGTTTTGTCCCTTCCTACACGCTACATATGTGGGGTCCAAGGGCTTCCCACACCACCCCCTGGGCTCGGAAGAGACCCGAATTCCTTCACTTCCTAGAAGAGGCCTTCTTGCCCAAACGTTCATCTACAAACTTCTATTCCTGGTGTGTTTGCCACACTTGGGGTGAGATATTATGATGTCAAGCAAAATCCTAGTGCCATTATTCCAGAGTCACCTCCCCCGGGAATCCTCCCCTGGCCCCTTGGTCAGTGAGAGCCTTCCCTTGTCTGGGACTCTGCGGCAGAGGTGGAAGAGTACTGCCCAGGGCAGAGCCCTGGGGACCAGGTGTGCCCTGGGGGAAGTGCTTGCTGTCTCTGCTCCTTCGTTGGGAGGATGAAGGGTTGTAATTATTATTCTAGGGAACTTTGTGCAGCCATGTCCCTGAAAAGGGGGATGCAAGCCAAACATGGCACACTCCTGTAACCCCAGTGCTCGGGAGGCTGAGACAGGAGGATTGGAGGCTTGAGGCCGACCTCAGCAAATTAGCAGGACTCTCAGTAACCTTCCAAGACCCTATTTCCAAAAAAGTAAAAAAGGGTTGGGGTGCTGGGCATGGTGGCACACGCTTGTAATCCCCGCACATGGGAGGCAGAGACAGGAGGATCACGCAGGTTCGAAGCCAGCCGCACTGGCTTAGGAGACCCTGTTTCCAAATTAAAATATAAAAATAGGTCTGGGAGTGTAGCCCGGAGGTAGAAGGGTTTCCAGGAACCCCAGTACCACACACACAAAAAAAGGGTCGGGGTAGAGCTTGTAGGTAGAGATAGATGGATAGAAGGAAGGGAGAAAGGAAGGAAGGAAGGAAGGGAGGAAGGAAGGAAGCGATGGGTGAAGAAAACAGGGAGGAAGGCAGGCAGGCAGCCATTCAAGAGGTGAGCTCCCCATCCTGGGAAGTATGCAAGCAGAGGCCATGGGCTCAGCTCAGTAAATCCCCAGAAGCTCATCTCCTCACTTGGTGGCACCCAAAGGCTCTCATGGAGATGGGCGGATGAGCCTGTTTACAAGCCCCCCTCAGCTGGGGCGCGCCACGGATGGGCTGCTCCTCGCCTCCCTGCACAGTGCCCGCAGCCCCTGAGGATCAAACCCCCTGCCCACGTCAAAGCTCTTGCCAGACCCACGACCTCGGTCCTCTGCCAGTGTGCGGAGGCAGCCTCCAGAGCTCCAGAGCTCCCATCCCACTGCTGCGGTACTTTTTCTAGAAAGCAGCAGGAAGGGAGCTGGTATCCGAGGACTGCTCTGCAGAGCGATGGGCTCAGCATCTCCCAAGGAGGTGCAGAGAAGTCAGGAAAGGCTGGGCCTGCCCGGAGCAGACAGAGAGGATGCACCTTGGCTTTGTCTCTACCAGCTGGGTAGCCTGGGGCAGGTGACAGCCTCCTGGTGACGTGGGGAGAACCATCCCTAACAGGATAGTATGGGGACTGGATGACGTGGAGTGGCTGTGATGATGTCCATTGCCTTCGTTTTGTTTCTACATTTTTAAGCACATCACAGACGCGCCCCTGCGGCACGGGGACCCTTGCTATCATTTCTATTTTACAGATGAGCCAACGGGGGAAAAGCCCATGGGACTCGAGCTGGGCTTCGAACCCAGGCAGTCCCGGCTGGAACCCCAGGTCGTGTCCTTTATTACGGGAAAATATGAACATACACACAGCAGATAGACAAAAACCAGCACCATGACCCTCCGTGTACCCACGACCTGGAGTGACGGTTTCCAACTCACGAATGATCTTTCTCTTATCCCAGCGGTGTCCACCCCTCCTGTGTCATCTGATGTGAATCCTGCGTGTCTATCACTTAGGCTGTAGATATATCAGTACACACCTCTCAAAGCTGTGGGCTCTGATTTCAGGAAGCATAACCACACAACCATCGATTGCTCCTAAAAAACCCTAACACTAGTTCCTTAAGAGCACCACACACTCTTTGTTCCCATTTCCAATCATCTCATGCATGTCGTGCTATTTTTAACCGCAGTTGATATTCTTGCCATGGAAGTTATTTTAGTATTCTAGTATTCACACTTAAAGAAAGGAAAAGGACATGAGTGAGATTAGTTTGATAATATACTTGATTGAACCAAATATGTTTACTATGGTTTGCATGAAGTTTGCTTCCCAAAGATTCATGCTCTGGAAGGCTGGTGTCCAGTGTGGAGGTGTTGAGGTGGTGGGACCTTCAAGAGGTGTGAATAATGGAAGGTGGTTATGTCAGGGGGCTCCACCTTCAAGCACGCATCAATCCTGTCTCTCAGGAGTGGGTCAGGTCTCCTGTGACCGGATGAGTTACCCAAGAGTGAGCCTGGCGCCTTCCCGAGGACTCTCACTTCCTTGTTTGCACATGGGCCCCTTCTGCACACCGCCAGATCTTTTTTGACCTCTCTGCCTTCTGGCAAAGCAGCCAGGACACTGGTTTGGGTCCTCCAGCCACCAGAACAGTGAGCCAAATAAACCTCTTTTATTTACAAGTCACCTAGACCTCAGGTATTTTGTTACAGCAACACAGAATGGACTAAGACAGTAGTCAACACATTGTTTCAACATGTAATTTGATATAAAAATTGTTAGTGAACTACTTTACGAAAATTTCCCTCTGCTAACTTTTGAAGTTGGTGTACATTTTGTACTCACCATGTATCTTAGTTTGAATTGGCCAAGTTTCAAGTGCTCAAAGGCTACGTGGCTTTCATGTTTCAGGTATCCTCATATGGCTAATGGCTACCATATTGGACAGTACAGCTCTAGAGTATTTAGCCACTTACTGCATCCTGTTCAGAGCCTGTGGTGCTGGGTTATGCTTTGGATTTCAAATGCTCCCAGAACCTCATGTGTTAGACAGGGCAGCCATGTTGGTCAAGGCGGCCATATTTGGAAGTGCAACAGGGCTAAAGATAGATGCGGGGGGGTGGGGCGGGGGCATGACTGGAATCTGCATTTTCCCAGGCTGGCCACTGTAGCTTTCTCTCTCTTTCCTGCTGGCATAAGCTGACATTAAGTTGTCACCTTCTCTCTGTTCCCCACCATGATGCCCTGAGGACCTGTAATTGCAAGCTTCTGCTTAGAAACTAGTCTGACATGAATTGAAATCTCCAGATTTCAGATTAGCCCCCAAATAAAATCCTTTTTTCTCTAAGTTTTGTGTATCAAGTGTTTGGATCACAGTAGTGAGAATGTTGATTAAAACAGAAATAATGAAAAATATATTTGGTCTTTGACCCTGATAGAGCTCTTAAGTCTCTTGGAACGTCCTGGGTGATAAAAACATCTTTTGTTCTGACTCTCCTGGGGAGTTTTAGGATGGGGGCTGTAGCCAGAAAGAACCAGTCCTTTTATAAAGCTTGGAATTCTCTGCTCCAACTCCTGGCCTCCAACAGGGGCTAAAGACTGCATACCAATTGATTGTGCCTACAAGACGGAGCCTCCAGGAAAGTTCCCCAGAGGACAGGGCTGGGAGAGCTTTGGGTCGGTGGACACTTGCAGGTGCTGGAAGTGAGGCTGGTGGGAGGCATGGATGCTCCACCCCTTGCCCCTGGTGTCTTGATCATTTCTTCTATGTGGCTGTTTCTGAGCAGGCTCTTTTACAATCAGTCTGTAAATGCGAGTAAATGTTTCCCTAATTTTGTGAGTCATTCTAGCAAATTAATGAACCGGAGGAAGAGGTCGTGGGAATCCTTTGTTTATAGGTGGTTGGTCAAAAGGTCAGGTGACCACCTGGGACTTGGGACCGGCATCTCAGGTTGGCGCAGTCTCGTGGGACCGAGCCCTTACCTGTGGGTCTGTTCTAACTCCAAGTACGTATGTCAGAAGGGAAGAGAATTGTGGGACATGGAGTTGGTGTCAGGAAGTTGGACATTTGGTCACAGAAGTGTTGTAAGTAATGAGCGAGAAACAGCTGGTGTCTCCTTTTCATCGCAGCTCTCAACCCTGTGAGTTGAGCCCTTGTCCTTCCCCATCTCCACATCCTTCTTCTCTACCCATCCCATCATTGCCCTCAAGCCAATCCTCAGGGCTCTGTGTCCTCACCCAGCCTTTCCCCTGCACTCTACACACCTAGGATTCTCCATTCCGCACAAGTCCCCTGCACCAACCACTCAAGCATCCAAGGAAATCCTCCACCGGGCTGATTTGCTGGCAGCCCCTCCCAAGTCATTTCAAAGATCCACAGTTCTCTGGACCTCATCTCTACTACACCCAGCCATGTCTCTTGGGTCCTCACAGACCCACCGGGAGCAGAAAGTAGAACTGAGGTCACACTGCTGTGCTGAATGTCAGGTCTCTTAGGTACGCCAGGCTCCAGATAGAACCCACTGTGGATAGCACTGCGGGAATGTTGACGTCACGGTTCAGGGAAGCTCAAGTGTTGGAAATACAGCAAGGTTCAGAGGTAGGGTTGGAGGAGGCGGGTCTCTGGGAGTATGGCTTGAGGACTACATCTGTCCTCGGCCCCTTCTCCTCTCTCCCTTTGCTTCCAGCTGCCATGAGTTGAGCAGCTCCCCTCCACCAACTGCAGCCATGTTTGTGCCTTGGAGTTGGCCAACCATGCGCTGATCATCTGAGACCAAGGAACCTTTCCTCCTCGAAGTCATTCTGGTCACAGTGTTTTGGTCACAGTGACGAAAAACCTTACTAAAACACTTGACAAGGATGATGAAACGGATGGGTTCACTACAGTGTTTACAAAGAATTTTCCTGTTTACATTTCTTTCATCCAACCAACTTACAAGTGCCTATTCTGTGCCAGCTACAGGACATCAGGGTGGTGTCAGTCATTGACTGCCAAGCAGTATTCTAGGCACTGGCCATGAAATACTTCCTGTAATCCACACTTTGTCCTTCCCCGTCTCCACGTCCTTCTTCTCTACCCATCCCATCATTGCCCTCAAGCCAATCCTGTCTTAGAGGCAGGGGCTGTTAAAATCCCACTTTTCAGAAAACAATGATAGAGGCCCAGAGTGGTACAGCCACTTCTCCCTAGTCACACAGCTGGTGACTGCTCGGCCTGGGATTTGAACCCCTGTACCCACAGGAACGCCTCTCTGTACAGGGTGACTGAGAACCAGCATTGCCCTCAGGGGTCTCTGGGGTGGTGAGTAGCATGCCCAAAGTTGGTGACTGGGAAACTTCCTGGGGAAGGTGACTACCTGCGCCTCGACCTGTCCACACACATCCCAGCTCTATCGTGTAGATACGTGCTGAGGGCTCTGTTGCTGCAGCATGCCTGGCGACCTCACTGAGGCTGCGCAGGAGTGCTGGCCGGATCTGGAGGCAGGAGCAGGGCCTCCTCAGAAGGCAGACATCGGGGCTGCCCTCGCTCTCCGCCTCTGCTATTCCTGAAGCGGGATCTGCTGGCTTCCACCATATCTGTAACTAGTTTAAGACACAGCCTGGGGGCTGCCTGATGTGCTGCGGAGAAGCCCCTGTCTGAGGAATGTCCCTGAGCCTGTCCTGAGCGGTTGGAGGGACACATTCACTCCATACCGTCCTACACGATGCACTGTGAAGCCCCAGCAGGGAAGACCCCGAGAGGCACTTTTCCCCATACACACCTCTGGTTTCCCACGGCCACAGCTGGCGGGGGAAGAGAGGAGATGAGGACCCGGTCCTTGGGCTCCAGCTGCTGTGACCTAAGCCCTCGGGACTTCTGGATAAGGACAGGCTTCTTTGGGCCCAGAGGAAACAGAAGCAGTGGGCTGCTAGTAAGCCAACAACTGGCTCTCAGTGGGGAGCCAGTATAAGCCCAAATTTATTATATTGGCAGATACCCATGGTATAAATATTCACAAAATAAATATTTGGGCTTATCACAAACTACAAGCCCAATTTTATTATATTTGCAGATTTCTTTGGTGTAAATATTTGCACCAAAGCCCAGCATGGTGGCTCACGCTTGTAATCCCAGCATTTGGGAGGCCGAGACAGGAGGATTTCAGGTTTCAGTACAGCCTCAGCTACTTAGTGAGGTCCTTTGCAATTCAATGAGACCCTGTTTCAAAATAAAGAATCAAAAATAGAACCTTCAAGCCCAGTGGGGACACAGGACCTCCTCCCCATCCAGCTCGCTCTCTACTCAGGGAGACGCCCTTCCAACTCCTGTTCATCGTTCAGCTCCAGGTAACATCACCTCCTCCAGGTGGCTTTCCCGCCCCCGCATGGTGTCCTCTGCCCAGTGCTCCTGTTACGGCTCTCACTGCACTTCATGTAAGTTGTGCGTTTCACTGCCTTGCTCCCCGCCAGCCCCAAGTGGCCCTGTCTTCCCCTCTACCATATCCACCTCCTACAGCTGGCCCTTGGTTCAGAAACGTTTGTGTTTGTTGAAAGAATAAATTGTGGTGCCCATGGTCACCTTGACACTAATGTGTCTCCCATCTGCCAACTGCCAGCTGGGTCCCAGGTACAGAAGAGATATTAACTCATTAAATCCCGAGAACAACCCGAAACAAGTATTGTTTTACCGAGCATTTTATAGAGGAGGAAACTGAGTCTCTGGCAGGTCGTGGCAGAACTGAGCTTGGGACCCTGCTCAAACATGCTGCTAGGCATGCGCTGGGTGTCCCTTGTCTATGAGATGGGTGGAACCGGCCCATCATCTGCACTTTTATTTATTTATTAATTTTTTCACTTAGTCAAGATTTATTTCAAGCCAGAAAACATTTAGACTAATCAAAATGAAGCTAGATACATGTAAACTTAATATAAAACTTTTTTAAAAAAGGTAGACACAACTAACTTCTAAACAATACATCATACAATTTTTAAAGCAATGGAATTTAACAAAATAAAACAGCAAAGAACTTCTATATGGTGAACTAGAACAGAATAAGCAGGGAGCTATTCAGACTAAGTAAACACAAATCTGTTTTTACATGTTCCATGTTTTAAACTTTTTTCCCTTTATAAAGCTACTGATAATTGAAGCTTATTTCAAGTATGGGATTTCAAACATTAAAAATTATGTTTCAGGGATGGGGGTTAGTTTGGCAGTAGAACATTTGCCTAGCACGCACAAGGTCCTCGGTTCAGTCTCCAACACTGCAAATATATTCAATCTCCAACACTGCAAATATATGTATTTTTGCTAAATATTTTTCTAGAGAAATTACAAAGCCACAAATTGCATTTTGTGGCTTGTGTCCTGCCTCCACCCCATCCCAAATCTGTAGCTAAAGTGAATAATGATACCCATCTGCACTTTTATAAACGACAAAACAGGCTCCGGTTCCAGGGAAGGGCTTTGCAAAGTGTAGGTGTTGGGCAGAGGGGATGCTGCAGGATCAGGGTCTCTGAGGAAAAGCCAACTGTAAACTGTCAGGATGCCGGGTGCGGTGGCGCATGCTTGTAATCCCAGCACTTAGGAGGCTGAAACGGGAGGATCGCATAGGTTCGAAGCCAGCCTCAGCTACTTAGTGAGGCCCTCAGCCACTTAGTGAGACCCTGTTTCCAAATAAAATAGAAAATATGTCTGGGGGAATAGCTGGAGGTAGAAAGCCCCTGGGTACCTTTCCCAGTACCACAAAACAAAACAAAAACAAACTGTCGGGACTACATGTTACAGCCGCAGAACTTTCAAGCTGGGGGAACCTCACCATCAGAGATTGTTAGTCCAACCCTCACTTTCCAGGTAACCCGAACTCTGAGAGGGAGGTGACCTGTCCCAAGTGCTAAGTGAGCGAGATCTCGCCTTCCCCTCTGCCCTTTCCCCAGTTTCATGATGCCGCTTGCGGTGAAGAACAAGGGCTGCACCTTACGGTTTACCTGTGTAAACTGTGTGAACGCAGTGGCTTCGCACATGGGTTCATACCTGAGCCTCACAATCTTCTTCCGGGGGTTCGCTCTTCATTTGCCTTTCAGCAGGTGGCTTTCCTTCCCTGGCCTCAGTTTCCCCATACATAGGGCAAGGGGTGGGTCACTGCACAGATTATTTGGTAAGGTCCTTCTGGCTGTGACAGTCTGTGATTTCTGGGTTCCTCAACCTGTCCCTACAGTCGTAGGTACGTGCGAGCATGCGCGCAGTCACAGACGCGGGTCTTTTTTCTTCATAGCCCTCCTGATCGGCACCTTGTCAGTCCCCTGAGCACAGAGCGAGGTCTTTGCTTCTCTGAATTCTCCATCCTGGAACACGACAGCTGCTTATGAGCGTTTGCTCAACTGAGTTGCTTTTTTGCAGTAGTGAGTTCACTCTCACTAAAGTCTGGGCAATGATTCTGGTGCATTTGGACCAAGATCCTTTAAGCTCTCCAGATTTAAGTCCAAGGACTGTCTACGGTTGTCCTAAGCCCTGCCACGGCCCTCGTAACCCCGCGGCCTCTCTGGCTCAAGGCAGATATTCTATCTGCAGGATGTGAAGGTCCGGGAGGCGCCAACTGTAAGTGAGGAGATTCACGGACTGGATTTCCTCCTGATCTTCCAAACGGCATTGCGGGATGAATTACACTGGGCGTGACACGGTCTGTTTTCAGGTGGCAAATGATCTCCAGAGAGGACAGCAGCCTCTGGAAGGACAAGTGGCAATGGAGCACCCTGTTTGGCCCGGGGCCACCTATGGGTGCGCTGTGACAGTCTGTGATTTCTGGGTTCCTCAACCTGTCCCCTCCAGGCTGGCTTCTCGTGGGGAGGGGGCAGACAGAAGCCTCTCATTCTTGTCTTTTTTTTTTTTTTTTTTTGGTACTGGGGTTCCTGGAAGCCCTTCTACCTCCAGGATACACTCCCCGACCTATTTTATTTTTTGGAAACAGGGTCTCTTAAGCCAGTGCGGCTGGCTTCGAACCTGCCGGATCCTCCTGTCTCCGCCTCCCAAGCGTGGGGATTACAAGCGTGCGCCACCACGCCTGGCTCTTGTCTGTTATATAAACAACCCCAAAGCCCACAGAGCCAGAGGAGCCGGGTCCGGCCATCTGCCCTGGGTTGGGGCGGCTGGCCCCAGCTCCTGGGACTTATCACCTCCGGTCTAATATGGGTGGAAAATTCCCACTTCTGAGCTTGGATTGAGGAGGATTTCTCACATGCATGAGCTTGCTTGTATTTCATGTTTTCGGAGCCAAACCCCAAACCCTCTGAGATGTCCTGCCTAGCCCATTGTGAGTCTTAGCCACCCAGCCAGTGCCAGGCAGAAGGCAGGCAGAGGCGGTGCAGCCCTCTTGGCTCCAGCGGGGTCACGGTCCTGCTTCCTGGCAGATCCCTCACCTCTCTGAGCCCTGCTTCCCTTATTAGGAGAGGCTCAGTCCATGCTAGGGACCACTATCAACAGGAATTTGCATCTGATGAGCTGCCAGTTCCTGTGTCCAAAGATCCACCTACAATCTCCTGTCCTTAGTTGCTATGGTGACCTCTGGAGCCAAGATGCTAACATGCTCTGCAGGTATTTAGCTGGCTGGTCGTGGACTGTGGGAGGCAGGCAGCTGGCGGATTCCATGTCTTCTTTGAATAGGGCCAGGCAGGAGGAGGAGGTTTCAGGGCTTTCAAACTTGCCTCCAGAAAGTTCAGTTTTGGAATAATTTGGCAAAGCAAATTGAGAATATTAAACCCCCCCCCCCTTTTTCCCACTGGAAATTGAACCCTAGGGCATTTTATCTCTGAGAAACACTCCTACAGTCCTATTTTATTTTTTGTTTTGAGATAGTCTCCCTAAGTTGTTGAGGTTGGCCTCAAACCTGCAACCCTCACATCTCAGCCTCCCAAGTGCTAGGATTACAGCCACGTGCCACCACACCCGGCTTCTCCTTTCCTTCTGGATTGGTATTTCTGAAAATAATGCAAAGGGCAGGGCATGCTTCAGACAGAAGTGCTCACCATCATTTCAAAGACCTGAGCTGGGTGTGACTTGGGAGACTTGGGAGACTGAGACAGGAGGATCACAGGTTTACGACCAGCCTTCGCTACTTAGTGAGGCTCTCCACAACTTAGTGAGAACCTGCTTCAAAATAAAGAATTAAAAATAGGCCTGGGGGTATAGTTTAGAGGTAGAATGCCCCTGGGTTCAACCCCTAGTACCACAAAATAAACAAACAACAAACCCCAAACGAGGGCCCGGAGCCAACCTGAATGATTAGGTTGGGGAACTGGCTAGACATATGGTCCTGTATCCACGCATCCTAGACTCGCGCCTAAGCTGGCATGACAAATGGGGCTTCGAAGAGTTTTTCCCAAAAAAGCAATGACTTTTGATATCATGTCAAGTTTAAAAAAAATCTGGCTACTAACTTGTATATACAACACGGTTCTCAAATCTGGAAGGCAGTACACCAAGTTATGACCAGCATGGGTGGGTCACCCTCGGGCATGGCTTCCAAGTTTCCTATGAAGAATTCTTATTATTTTTGTCATCAAAATATTTAAATAAGCCAGTGTTTTCTGCTATCAAAAAATAGAGACTGAATTATGAGCCGTTTATGTAAGAAAGATAATCAGCCAATTCGTGCTTAGAGGAAAGGTCTTGCTTACATGAAAACCGGTAAATAAATGCAGGATCATGTTGTAATTTGAAATGCAATGTTTATACAAACTCTTTCTCCAGTGGTTTCCCACTGTAC
The DNA here is from genome assembly GCF_963383645.1 of Muscardinus avellanarius. Classification (NCBI taxonomy): domain Eukaryota; kingdom Metazoa; phylum Chordata; class Mammalia; order Rodentia; family Gliridae; genus Muscardinus; species Muscardinus avellanarius. The sequence goes on along the minus strand of NC_137798.1, from coordinate 99,307,830 downwards.
CCAGGCGGGGTCAATGGGCTCCAGTGACCTGGGACTAAGAACTGGCCACGGGCCTATAGCAGGCAGCTCTGATGTCTTCTGAGCTGCAGAGTCTACTTGGTATCACAGAATCCAGCCCAGTTCTATTAGCCGGTATCCCAGTGAATGAACAGAAAAAGGACCAAAGCACACCCTTCCCCACCCGCCCTTCCCGCTGATCCTGTCTCTGCTGGCTGCCTGAGTCCCTGGGTGATGTTTGCATGATGGCTGTGGGAATGGCAGTGTTTTCTGAGCCCTCAGTGGCGCCTCAGCAGGTCTTTCAGCTGCTGCCACTCAAGGAGGACTGTCAGTCAGGACCTGCGGTGTTGGGATGTGGTTTCAGTGTTATCTTCTTAATGTTCTTGTGTTGGAGGCTTGGTGCCCTGGGTGGTAGTACTGGGAAGTGATATAGGACATTCAAGAGGCGGGGCCTATCGGGAGGTCTCTAGGTCACTGGGCGTGTCTTCAGAAGGGGCTTCATGATGAGGCCCCAGCCTGTCTGGGTTCCTGTCTCCTCTCCACGTGCATTCTCATGGTTGCCATCCACCACGGGGTGACACAGACAAGGGAGGGGGGCTTGCCAGACCCTGTGCCGTGCTGTTTGAGCTTTCAGCACCCCAAACTGTGAGCTAAACAGACCTCTTTTCTTTATGAAGTTAGCCTAACTCAGGCCTTTTGTTATTGTCATAAAGATTGGACTACGATAGCAGCACCTAATCTGCTTCTGTCTGTCCGTAGACGCTCCTCTTCTGAGGTCTGATATAAAAAAAACCCTGAAGGCAACCAGATTTTTCTTGCTTTGTGCGCTGTCTATTCCTGTTCCCAACCCCAGCCCCCAACCTCCAGTCAGTTCCTATTTTCTTACAGTATATTCTATATATATTTTATATATATTAAAATATATTATATATATGTATATATACACAATATATACATACATATATATATATATATATATATATATTTTTTTTTTTTGGTGGTACTGGGGTTCCTGGAAGCCCTTCTACCTCTGGGCTACACTCTCAGACCTATTTTTACATTTTTATTTGGAAACAGGGTCTCCTAAGCCAGCGCGCGTGGCTGGCTTTGAACCTGCGCGATCCTCCTGTCTCTGCCTCCCAAGCGCGGGGATTACAAGTGTGCGCCACCACGCCCGGCTATTCTATTTCTTTTTGCAATTCAAAAATGCTCTCAGTGCATACTCAGGGGACACTCTCTTATCTTTTCTCACAGCCTGTGAGGGAGGCGAGACTCCATTTCATAGGCAAGATCTGAGGCTGGGGAAAGGGTGCCTGGAACTCAAGCCACATCCCAGGTTTTGGGGGGCTGACCCTCACCATCCTCTTGGGCCACTCAACTCTGGCATGTGAAGCAAACCTGCCAAATAACAAAAGAAAAGAACCCAGATGATGGAGTCACAGGGCTGGCATTCAAATCCCAGCTCCTTGGCTTGCTACCGGTGTGGCGCTGAGTGGCCCCTCTCTGAGCCTAGGTCCCCCACTTCAAGGGCAATGAGCACCACCTCTGCTGTGACGGTCAGTTGGAGTGTCCACCGTAATTATGCCCAGGATTCAGGGACTCACCAGCATCAGCGTCCTGTCCTGTCTCCGGCCTGACAGTTACCCCTTCTTCCCCACGCACAGATGGTACTGGGCCCAACTGTCCCCACCTGCACCCCTCAGCCACAGACACCACAACCCAGAGGGACAGCCGGCAGAAATTCCCCAGACCGCCTGCAAGGAAAGTCCCCTCGGCTTGTTTACCTCTCATGGGACACAAGTCTCTTGCTGGGAAGCACGGAAGGACGCGGTGGGGAGGGTAGGTGGAAGGATGCGGTGGGGAGGGTAGGTGGAAGGACACGGTGGGGAGGGTAGGTGGAAAGGCGGGGTGTCCCAGTTGAAGGTAGTTAGCTCTCGAGGGGGTGGGGAAGGGGCTGCTTCCCACCATGGAGACGTGCACTCCGGGGCTCAGGCTCCCACTGACCTCTCCTGCCCTGGGCCCTCCTCTGCCCATCGGCCTCTCCCCAGCAGCTGGCTGGCGCCTGTGGACTCCCAGCAGCCTTACCGGGAACGCAAGACCGGGCGGGAAGAGCCAGCACTGCCTGGCCTGCTCTCTTTCACCTCCACAGACCACTTCCTCAGCCGCAAGCGGGAACACAGTACCTACTTGGCAGGTTTATCCGGAGAAATATTTGTGATAATATTGGGTGGGAAGGCGCCCCGGGGCCGGGGCGGGGCTCAGGTATATTTCCATGGGTACTAGGCAGCCTCTCTCGCCCTTTTCATCCACGTGAGCCCCTTCCCTTATTTCCGCACTCTCTGCTTTAGCCGGGTGTGGCACCTGGGACTTGAAACCTGTCTACAGTGAAAGACTGAAAAATTGCCCACAGTGGCAAATGGGACATAATGCATGCGTTCCAAGCTGGTTGTGGGGACCTGCAGGCAGCAGAGAGGCCGTGTGTGTGTGTGTGTGTGTGTGTGTGTGTGTGTGTGTGTGTGCATGTGTGTGTTGGGGTGGGCATACAAGGCTTAAAAAGAAGGGCTCCTGTTTCAGGAGGGTCAGGAGCAAAGCCTGGCGCGGTGTCCCAGGTTCTCTGGGGATGAGACCTGGGGTTGCAGGTGCACCGGGTTCTATTAGCATTACGTGGGTCCCTGCCTGTCTCTTCCGTCAGATTCTGAGCTCCTCGTGGGCAGAGATCTGTGAGCACTGAGACCTCACAATGGTCTCTTGGTAAGTCCTGTGCGGAGGAAGGAATATGCCATTCCGACTTGGGGAGCTGTAGAACTTTCACAAATAGCCATTGTCCTATCAACAGAGCAGAGGCCATTAGCCCAGAATACACGTGAGAAAGAGAAGCTCAGAGAGGGTAGGGACCTGTTCGGGGCTGCTCAGCCAGGACCGACGGAGCCCAACACTGGGCTGTTGGACAAGAATGGTTGGTGCTAAGTTCTAAATATTGATTTAAAAAAAAAAAGCAATACTAGAGGGTATGGTTGCATATGCCTCTACCCGGTTCTTGGGAGGCTGAGACAGGAGGATTGCAGGTTTAAGGCCTGCCTCAGAAACTTAGTGAGACCCTGTTACAAAATGTAAAATGATGATGATGATGATGATGATGATGATAATAATAATAATAATTAATAATAATAATAATGGGCTGCAGCTCAGAATTAGAATGCCCCATGTTCACTCCCCAGTACCAATAAAATAAAATTAGATTAAAAAAGCAGTACTAGCTGTACTAGCAGCTATATAATTAGCATACCTGTGAGTCTGGGCTATGGGCTCAGATTGAGACCTTGGATACAGAACTGGTCCCGGCATGGACCATGGAGTTGAGAGGTCTTTGCCCTGCTGGCCCACCTTTCTGGAGTGGAGGTGCCTTCTGACTGAGATATGGAAACTTCGGGGAAAATCTCTGGGGCCAGATGGAAAGAAGACCTTTCTGGGGACTGGTGCAACCCCGTAACCAGGCAGATCTTACCTCCCCAGCATGCTCCCAAGGAAGGTAGGAACACTGACCTCAACTTTCTTTTTTTTTTTTTTTTGTGGTACTGGGGTTCCTGGAAGCCCTTCTACCTCCGGGCTACACTCCCAGACACCTATTTTGTATTTTTATTTAGAAACAGGGTCTCTTAAGCCAGCACACGCGCCTGGCTTCGAACCTGTGAGATCCTCCTGTCTCTGCCTCCCAAGCGTGGGGATTACAAGCGTGCGCCACCACGCCCGGCCTGACCTCAACTTTCTAGACCGGCCGCTCTCGACCACTCAACCGAACAGCCAACCTTGCATCGCTGCCTGCCAGCTTATTTAAATTCTCTGCACAGCACAAGCCACTTCCTGGTATTTCCCTTCTCCTGTCCACTCTCAAAGAGCCAGCTCCTTAGATAGCATTCTTTTCTTAAATTTTTTTTGTGATTATTCTTTATCTAGCTTTTTTGAATTGAGCTAACTTATTTGCAATCTCATAGCTTAATAGTTTAAAACTTAAAGGTCTAAACTCTCTGATTATGGCTTTGGCGGCCACCCATACGTTTGATAATTAGTGTTATCATTGTCGATCATTTCTCAGTTATCTGTAATTTCAGTGTGAATGATCTCTATTATATTAATCTCAATATAGTGAGATTTTTCTGTAGGGCCTAGAATATACTCAATTCCTACAAATGTATATTCTTTGTAGGACAGAGTATAGTATATCCCATTTCTACTCTCCTAACGGTGATTTTTAAATATCTGTCCAACATTAGAATATGTAGCCATCTATTAGTATCAAGAGTAGAAAAATAATTATTCTTCCAGATAAGATAAAACCCTTTAACACTTTTGCCTTCTCCTTCTTCCCCTCCCATTTTCAGCTTTTATTGGAATAACATAAGAAATCAGTTCCAGATTATTTTCAAATGATTTATCTTTTCTATCCTAAGCAGCCTTTTCGTGTGTGTGTGGTTTTGGGTATGCCTTTAAAAGCAGTTATAAAGCTTGGCAATCACATTCCAGTCGACTGTTGGCTAAAACCTTAGACTGTAACTGGTCCTACTAATCACAATACTTTTTTCTATGACACGTCTTCCCTTTTCTTGAATTATTTACTGTAATTAATTTCCTATGTGGTTGGAATGCTTAATCAAGTACTGTCATGATGTGACCTGGGCCTCTCCCTTCGTTCTTGGGCCTTTGCACACACTCAGGCTGCAGAAATGGGAAAGGTGGAGGATTTTGTCTCCTGATTTCCACTCCAGTTTGTATTGCTTACTATATTAAAAAATGTTTTTGCAATGAGTATTCAGGGTTTTTTTTTTTTGCTGAATATAAAATTCAGAGTCCAATAGAGAAGGTAGTGACCAGTAAGCCTCCCTCCTGGTCCTGATTAGCCAGGCATCCCCTCCTCCCAGAGGCAGAGTGTCCTTCCCTCTCTCCAGACGGCTCTGGGCTCGTTGTGGGCAGATGTGCACATATCTGTGTGTAAGGACACATGCAGAAGCACTCCCAAAGACAGTGTCTTTGCCTCTGTGTGTGGCAACCTGCCTGCTGCAAAAAATAAAAACAAAAACAAAACAAAACAAAAATCCAAAGGGCTGGGGGTGTGGCTCAGAGGTGGGATGCCCCTGGGTTCAGTCCTGAGTACTTTCTCCAAAAGTCGGGGCATAATATCTGTATATGTTTGTAGGATGTTTGTAGCGTGCATTATCATAATCTGGTCCACGCATCCAACGTATGACGATCAAATTGATGAGCCTAATGCGGTGTCCCCCCTGCGTGCCAGGAACCTTGTCTTGCTGAAATCAAGACTGAGATCACGGACAGCGATGGCAGCACTCACATGAAGGCTTATTTAGAAAAGCATAATAGTCATAGCTTAAGCAAAAGCGGAAAGCCCTCGGTCAAGAGTCCTCAGGCCAGGGTAGGCAGCATCCTCATCTCTCCAGGCACTAATCATGTTTCTGTGTTTAGAATTTCGGACTCTTCTAGTCATTTTGCAGTAGATCAGAGGTTGTCATAACCAGTAGCTACCTGTGGTGCTAAGAGCTGGAGCTGTTCCCATCACCTCAGTTTCTAAGGCCTTCCTAGTCCTCCAGGGGAGACCCAGCCCTACTGTACCACATGCCTCTGGGAGCTCCCAATTCTTACTTTAGGTACTTTCTGGTTCTATTATTATTTATAGCTGAAGGAAAAGGCGCTCAAAGAGGCTGAATCACATGTCCTGAGTCACATTTTGCGGAAGAAATTCAGTCCCCTGTCCTCAGCTTGAGAAGAAGGAGGAGAAGGCTGGGGAGAGAAGAAAGAAGACTTGGGGTGGGGAGGAGAGGGAATGGGGAGGGGAGGGAAAGGGAGGGGAGGAAAAGAGGCATCCATCACTCTAGTGAGCCCTGGTTCATGAGATGAGCCCGTTTTCGGTGGCTTTGGCTAAGCAGGTGACCTGTGTGGACCCTGTCCCCAGCCTTCCCTGGCCCCGGTGGCACCCCTCCCCTTCTCTCCAGCGTGTCCCTATATTCTAATCATTTTGTTTCTGGACACTTCTGGTTAGAGGAGAGTCCCAAAGTCCCCTCTCCCACCTCTTACCTTAAAAGGCACAGAAAAGGGGGTCCAAGAAAGGGGGTGACTTCTCCCAGGTGCAGTGACAAGAGACACCCTCCCAAGGAAACGCGATTCCCAATGTCCTTTCACAAAATTGGGTGCCCAGCTGCCCAGCTCCCTTGCCCTGGAGGACCACAAGTTTACTCAGTTCTGGGCTGATCCTTCTGTGGTTTTGTTTCTTTCCTTCCTTTCTTCCTCCCTCCCTCCTTTCTTCTTTCTTTCCTTTCTCTCTTTCTCTCTCTCTCTTTCCTTCCTTCCTTCCTTCCTTCCTTCCTTCCTTCCTTCCTTTCTTTCTTTCTTTCTTTCTTTCTTTCTTTCTTTCTTTCTTTCTTTCTTTCTTTCTTTCCTTATGTGGTACTGGGGATGGAACCCAGGGGCATTCTACCTCCGAGCTACCCCAGCCCTATTTTTTTTATTCTTTATTTTGAAACCAGGGTCTCACTGAATTGCAAAGGGCCTCACCAAGTAGCCGAGGCTGTCTGCAAACCCCGATCCTTTTGTCTCAGCCTCCCCAATGCTGGGATGACAAGCATATGCCACCATGCCTAGCTCTGTGGCTTCTTTCAACAGAAAAGGAGGCGGAGGCTGCGGGGCACAAGTAGGCGGTGCACTGGCGGGCGTGGGGGTCACTGAGGCCTCCGGGACCAGAAGGTGCCCGAGGCGTGTTCTTAGTGCCTGAGCCTGGGTGCTGGGGCTGATGAGGCCCATTCCTTTTCCCCAAGGATCTTACAAGTGTTTTGGGAGAGGAAAGGAGCCAGGGCACGCAGATGATTCTCAGGATGTTTAGGCCCACTCTGTCTTGAAAGGAAACTTGGCCGTTAGGGGTCTGGAGGCTCCGATCTCAGGGACAGAGTTACTGTCCTTTCTTGAGACAGTGGCTGTGGTAAACGGTGCACAAACACAAGGGGCCAGAAAATTAGAAAAAGACTCGGAGGCCCCCGATCTCTCAGCTGTGGAGGTAAGAGGGGAGAAGGGCCCGGGGAAAATGGCACTGGGGGCACAGGATGCAACCCTTTTGCTAAAACAGCTTGCTTTCAAGTATGGAGAGACGCTCACCTGATTCATAATTCCTGGAGATACTAAAAGGTTCGTGAGTACTCAGACCTCGAACCAGAGTCCCTGGGGCGGGGCCCAAGCACATGAGGAACGCCCTGTATCCAGGTATTCTGCGGTTCAGGTCTGGCCTCTTTTCATTTGCCACTGGGGCAGGGCTGCTTAGGATGCCGGCCAGGAAGAGCAGGAGAAAGGAGCTCACAGGAAAACCAGCACAGCAGCACGCACCAGTGCCGGGCCGGCACTCCACATCACCCACGATGTCGGCCACGAGGAACAGTGAGCTTCAGAGGCCCCTCCTGCGGGAGTCAGAGCCCCAAGCCCACGCCACCACCCGCTCACTGACTGCAGAGCCTGCAGGGTCTGGAGGAGCTGGGCTGGGGGCTGGGACAGGCCTGATTAAATACAAAGTCTGAGCTCTGAAGGGAAGCCAGTGCCGGCCTCGCTGTCACAGCCGGGGTGGGGGCTCTATTCCCCGGTCCCCTCTCCCTGGCTGTGAAGCAATCACAGTACCATGATAGTCACCCTGGGCTCCCAGGCGCATGCGCCAACGCCCTCGCGCTGAGCTTCACGGTGGCCCTCCAAGAGGAATGGTTAGTCCATCATATGGGTAAGAAAGTGAGTCGCAAGAGCTTCCCTGGCCAGTAACTGACAAAGTCAGGATTTGAACCCAAAGCCACGTTTGCTCTACCTTGCTTTCTGCTGCGACCATTTTTTAGGAGGGGAGGGTTTTCCATTTTCCTTGCTTCTAGAACCTTTCAGGTACCACTTGGAAGACAGAGTCAGAGAAATGCCTGGCTAGTGGGGTCTGTTCTGGATAGCAGCCCTGGGATGCACTGGGGGGAGCAGACCTCCAGAACTCAAGAGACTTGGAGAAGGGCTTAGACTTACCACCGGTCATCCAGGGCCAGCTGAAGGGGTGGAGTGTGGAGAGGAGCCACTGGACCAGGATCCAAGGAATAGAAAATGGACCCACCACTCAGTGGGAGATGGGATTTACCTCAGGCGAAGGAGGAATTTTTATTTTTTATTTTTTGGGGTACTGGGGATGGAACCCAGGGGCTGTCTGCCTCCGAGCTACACCCCTGGATGTATTTTTACATTTTATTTGGAAATAGGATCTCACTAAGTTGCTGAGAGCCTTACTAAGCAGCTGAGGTTGCCTTCGAACCTGTGATCCTCCTGTTTCAGCTTCCCAAGTACTGTGAATATAAGCATGCACCACCACACCTGGCTGAAGGAGGAATTTTTCTTTTTCCGGTACTGGGGATGGAACCCAGGGACATTGTACCTCTGAGCTACACCCCAGCCCTATATTTTTATTCTTTATTTTGAAACAGGGTCTCGCTGAGTTGTCAAGGGCCTCACTAAGTAGGAGAGGCTGGCTTCGAACCATGATTCTCCTGTCTCGACCTCTCAAATGCTGGGATTACAAGCGTGTGCCACCACGCCCTGCTCCGAAGGAGGGAGTTTTTAACAGTAGAACTCTCCTAAAAGGGGACAAAGTACTTGTAGTGAGCTCCTGTCCCTGGAAGCTCATGGGTTGGGCATTCTGAACTGAGTGCATTTCAGAAGTGACGCACTTAGGGCCTCAGGTCTTAATTCCCCTAATTTGACTTGACCCCATAGTCTTCGAAAGATTCAGAAGAATTCTTAAAGTAACATACCTACCACCTGCTCTGTGAGACTTTTTTTTTCTCCTTTCCTTTCTTTTTCTTTCCTGTTTTTTTTTTTCCCCTTAGCAGTTTTAGGTTCACAGAAAAATTTGAAGTCGAGTGCAAAAAAATTCCCACATGCCCCCTGCCCCCAAGCACAGCCTCTCCCATTAGCAAGATCCCTGCGTAGCATGGGGCTGGCTGTGACTGGTGAACCTCGGGTACTGTGCCGCTTGGAGCCACGGCCCGCTCCATGGCTCGCTCTTGGTGTATATCTGGCTACATCTCCCTGGGTTTGGATAGATGTGTGCCGTATCCACTATCACAGTGTGCTACAGAATAGCTTCTCCACCCCAAAACTCCTCTGTCCTCTGCTGGCGCGGCCCTCCCTCCACCCCGCCCTGGCCACCGCTGTTGTTCCTGTCTTGGTAGCTTTGCGTGTCCCGTAGCTGGGAGCCTGCACGATGCCATCTTCTCAGGTCGCCTCCTTTCACTAGGCGATGCACCCTGCGTGCCTTGGTGCCGTGACCCGTATTCATTCAGCCTCTCGGCCATTTGGCAAACACTGGAGTACCTGCTCTTTTCCCGCATAATTCTCATGCAGGGGGGACAGCTGTGAACAGACAGACGAGGTCCCCGCCTTCATCCTGAAAACTAGAGTCCCCTGGGGAGTCTGTGGGGCTCGCCCTCGCCCCAGGCGAGCCCCTCCCTGACCATGAGCTGACCAGAAGAGAGAAGCAGCCCTAAGTCACCCTCAGATGCCCCGGAACCTTTTATACAGCGGGTCACAGGGCATCGCCCTCCCCTGCCGGGTCCTCGTGGCCAGTGTCTCTAACCCAAAGCCCTTAGACTCATCACAGGCTCAGACAATCAGTTAAATCTTTCCTACCTAAAGCTGAGAGAGGCTGAGTCCCGAAGAAGTTGAGGTGTCCCCCGGACACTGAGCAGAGGGCTCCAGACTCAGTTTCCTCTTCTGTATTGAGCGGGGCTCGGCACGTATGAATGCAGGGGCTCTGCAGTGCTGAAGTTTAGGGCAGAGGGGACGGGAGACCCCGTGGCCCCTGTGGGGCTGGTATGTGTGCTTTCCTGTTTCAGCACCCTCTTCCCAGCCCTTCCCTTGGCTGCTCCCTGTTCCTCCCCAGAAGGGCGGACCCAGCAAAGTTCTCCCTGCTCTGGGGTTCATGACCATGCTGCACTCCCTTTACCCACAGCATGGTTCTTCTCCAGACAAGCGAGGTGGGGGACAGTCACCTGGGGTCGCTTGCCCTGCCCCTGCTGCCCCACCAGCCCTCTGTCACTCAGAGAAGAAGCCAGAGGTGGGGTGCCTGGCAGCCCCCGTTGCACCACACCCGGGCTGGAGCTCCCACTTCCTGGGCTGGCGAGCCGCAAGCAGCCGTGACTCAGTGAGGCACTTTAGAACCTGCCTGGGGAGCGTCGCCCGCCCTCGGCAACTCCAGTGGCGGGTACCGCTGGTTGAGCCCCAACCACACGTGTGGCACTAATACAGGAACCATTTGTCCTGCCTGGCACTTTGTGGCTCAGGGCCTGGGACAAAATAACTTGTCTGACAGTGTCTCCCACAGGGAGAGAGCGGAGCTGGGGCTTCAGCCCAGGCAGGGTGCAAAGTCCACTCAGAACCACTGTGCGTCTGAACACAGGACCGCGACAGGAGGGCACAGAGCCCGCCTTAAATAAAGTCACCGCCACCGGCCACCTCGAAACACACCAGCCAGCATTTCTGGACCCTCACTGATGTCTGATCTAACCCCGCCGAGAGGGCTTACATAGGCTTGTATGGGGTCACACTGGACCCAGAGAGGTGCAGCTGTGAGGGGAAGGCAGACTCTAGGGTCTACACCCCACAACTACCCGGCTGCCCACCTTCCCTGCTGGCTGCCTTAGAAAAATCAAAACCACTAACTCAATCACACCACGTTCTGTTCTGTTCTGTTCCGGGGAGAAGCCAAGCCTAAAACAAACAAGACAGTCCCTCCTGCCGGGACCCTCTCCCCAGGACTCTTCAGACCTAGGGAAGGAAGGAAACTGTCCCCAAACTCCCCAGGACCAGCGCACCCCCTCTTGGCCCGTTCTCAGCAAAGGCGAGGAGCCAGCCCAGCCCCTGCCCCGCACCTACCTTGTCTGGAGCGGGCTGCGGGTGAACCGGCACATCAGCGGTTCCCCTGGGTCGGGCAGGCTGCCTGCCTGAATTCCCGCCAGCTGTCCCCACCCCTCCGCGGAGCAGGAGGAGTGGAGCTGGAGTGGCCCGGAATGGCTCATCTTTCAAGGGCTGGTTGGTGATGTCATCGCCCTCCTGGGCACTTCCTCTCTCCACCTCTAGCCCAGCCCCAGCTCCTGCTCGCGCAGGAGCCAGGCTGGTGGTGGTTTCTAGAGCCCCAGCCTGCAGAGCCAGGTAAGGTGGTTTCTAGAACCCCAACCTGCAGAGCCAGGTAAGGTGGTTTCTAGAACCCCAGCCTGCAGCCGCCCTCCCAGCCACTGCGGGGGCTCGCTGAGCCCAAAAAGCTTTCCACATGTGCCTGAGAAATGTCCTCCCGCGCGTTGTCTGCCCCTTCAAGCCCTGGGGTGGTGGCAAAAGCGTCCCGTTGGCCATCAAGTGGCCCCACAGGCCACGTGGCAAACATGTGGACCATAACGTTTGTTGTTTATCCTTGTTTTGGGTTTGACTTTTTGCTGTACACAGAGGGCGTTTCCACAGAAGGTGTAAACAGAAGGTTCCAGGTGGGCAGGGGCGCTTCTGAAGGTTTTTCTTTTTAAGCCAGGCACGCCTCCCAGAGGTGACCCTGGGAGAGACTGGAGCGTTCTCCAGAAAGTGAACACGCCTCCCTGTCTTGCTCTGTGGCGCTGGATTCGGGCTTCCCCGAGGCGAGGCGGCAGGCATTTCTTTGGAGATATTGAGAAGTGGCTTCCTCTCACTTCATTACTTGGGCCTCCCTGGCTCTTCTCCGAAGGCCTGCTAATAGTCCACGCACTTAGCTCCTCCGGAGGCTGAGGATCCGCGAAGGGCAGGTGTGTTCTGACTTTTGATTGTTATTATAGTTAGTAATAGTACTGGGGATTGAACTCAGGGGCATTCTACCTCCAAACTACATATTCCAGCCCTTTAATTTTGAAATAATGTCTCATTAAGTTGCTGAGGCTGGCCTCAAACCTGCAGTCCTCCCATCTCAGCTTTCTCCCAAATACTGGGATTATAGGCATGCATTTTCATGCCTGGCTTTTCTTTTTTTCTTTTTTCTTTTTGAGGTACTAGGGATGGAACCCAGGGGCATTGTACCTCTGAGCTACACCCTCAGCCCTATTTTTCAGTCTTTTTTATTTTTGGAACAGGGTCTCACTGAGTTGCAAAGGGCCTCACTAAGTAGCTGAGGCTGGCCAAGAACCAGAATTCTCTGGTCTCGGCCTCCTAAATGCTGAGATTACAAGTGTGTGCCACCACAACCTATTCTGGCTTTTCTTTTCTTTTTTTCTCCCTTCCCTTCCCTTTCCTTCCCTTCCCTTCCCCTCCCTCCCCTCCCCTCCCGTCTTTCTTTCTTTCTTCCTTTCTTCCTTTCTTCCTTTCTTCCTTTGTCTGTCTTAAAATTCTTCCTGGAAGAAAGCCAGATAAAAGCAGGCTGGGAAGCTGGGTGTTGTGGTGCGTGCTTGTAATTCCAGCAGTCAGGAGGCTGAGACCAGAGAATTGCAGTTCGAGAACAACCTCTGCTACTTAGGGAGGCCCTTCACAACTCAGTGAGGAAAAAAATTAAAAGACTAAAAAATAGGGCTACGGGTGTAGCTCAGAGGTACAATGCCCCTGGGTTCCATCCCCAGTGCCAAACTGAGTCGCAGACCAGGGACCTGGCCTGGCTTGGCCGTGATCTGGCTGTAAACTGGAGTCCAAGCCTCCTGACCTGGTTGTCCCAGGCAACCCATCTGCACCCGGGTCTATCAACTTCCTTTTTTCCTTCCTTCCTTCCTTCCTTCCTTCCTTCCTTCCTTCCTTCCTCCCTCCCTCCCTCCCTCCCTCCCTCCCTCTCTCTACTTCCTTCCTTCCTCCATCCCTCCCCTTCCTTCCTCCCTCCCTCTCTCCCCTTCCTTCCCCCTTCCCTTCTTTCCTCCCTTCCTTCCTCCATCCCTCCCCTTCCTTCCTCTCTCCCCTTCCTTCCTTCCTTCCTTCCTTCCTTCCTTCCTTCCTTCCTCCCTTTCTCTCTCCCTCCCTCTCTCTTTCCTTCCTTCCTCCCCTTCCTTCCTTCCTCTCTCCCCCTTTTCCTTCTCTTCCCCTCCCTCCCTCCCTTCCTCCCTTCCACCTGCTCATCTATCTTCCCCCATCCATTTATCAGGGACCCACCCAGCCAGGCTCAGTGGCATTGGCTCCCATGCCGGTGCTCTGGCTATGGGCAGAGCCAGGCTGGGAAGTCATTTCTAAGTGCCCGCTGGGGACCAGCACACCCACGCTGCTCTAAGTGCCCACTGGGGTACACCCACACTGCTCTGTACCTGGCTTAGCTCATCCCTTGCCCTTCATTCTCGTCTGAGAAGCACTGGCTAAAGTCTTCCTCAAACTCCCCGCAGCTGCCGCCTCAGGCGCCCCTCAGTCAGCCCCTTTGTCTGGTGTCTGCAGCAGGAGGCTCAGCTCTGCCAGGACTCTGGGCTCCAGGAAGCCCAGCTGCATTCCCGGAGGACAGAGGGAGGGATCCAGCTGTTCCTATGAAGCAGGTGGCCTCTGCATTCAGCCACTTGCCTGGTGTAGTAAGAACTGCCCGCTCTCACTTTTGCCCTCTACACTTTAGCCCCACGGAGCCCGTAGGCTTCCACAAGTGGCAGGACGGCCCTGGACTCTGGACCTTGGCGCGCCCCAGTCTCCACCTGCACCCTTCCTTTGCTCTCCCCTGCTCCCCGCCCATGAGGCCGTGCAGCTCTTCCCGACACCCTTGGCGAGGAAGCGTGTCTTGTCTGCTCCTCTGTCTCCCCATCTCCTCCCGCAGCCCTGGGATTTTTCTAGGAAGGCTGGGAGGTGGGATCCCTTTCTTACTTACTGTTTTTTTCCATCTTGCACATAGTAGGCGCCTGATAAGCGGAATGAAAACTGACCCAGGGTCTGGGCAAAGCCCCCAGAACCAACCTCACCGGGGTGAAGAAGAGATCAAACCAAACACCATGGTAGCGGGCTGTAGATGCGCTTGTACACATGCTATTGAGAACATCCGTCTCTTGACCCCGGTGTTCTGGAGCGTCCCCTCCCCATGTCAGCGTGTGAGAGGGGTCCTCCACACCTCCCAGGAGGAACACTTCGCATCATTCCAGCGGCGGGCTGTGCTTTTGTTCAGAGCTCCATGGTCCTGGCCAGAAAGCTGCCCGGCCGAGGGCTGACCGGTTACACCTCAGACGGATCGCCGGTGGGAACAGAGGCGGAGCCGGGGAGGGACGTGCAGCTCTTTCGATTGGGAGCCTGTAGTTTTGTGCGGCTGGCACTAGCGTCCGTGGAGAGCTGGCTGCGTCCTGCCCTGAGTCCCTCTGCTCCGCACAGGTCGGCAGCTCTTGGGCTGTGCCTTGTCCGGAGCGTTTCTATTTTGTAAAGCGGTGCTTTGCCATGAGCTACTCCATTTTGAGTCCAAGTGCTGAGGCAGAATGACTCTACCCCTGTGGACCAGGAAGCGATGCCATCTATACCGCAGGCTGATCAAGGACTTATTTGTGTCCACCTATCAAACCAATCAGGAGCCCCAGGCACGTGGGCTTTCCAAGCCACGTCAGACATGCTAGACGCGGGAGCTCATCAACCTCACCTCTCACCTGAGACCACAAAAGGAGGGCCCCCACCCCGGGCCTGGACACCGCACCTGACCCCATCCCCTGGCCACTGGTCAGGAGCCTCGTCTGGGAAAACCACCGCAGAGATGAACTTCGATTCTCTGTCCTCAGTGTCCTCGGGCTGCAGCTCAGTGTGGTTTCTCCTGCCTGTGATCACAAGCACACACACTCACACTCACACACATACACACACTCACACACAAACATACACACACACCCACACACATACACACACAAACACACAAACACACATACATACACACACAAACATACACATACACACAAATACACACACATTCTCACACACACAAACACACACACTCACACAAAAACATACACACACTCACACACACACATACACACAAACACACACACTCACACACAAATACACACATTCTCACACACAAATACACATACACACAAACACACACAAACATACACACATACACACACTCACACACAAATACACACACAAACACACACACAAATACACACACATACATACACCCCACCCTAAGCTGACATGCTGAGACACACACACAAACACACACACAAACACACACACACACATACACACACCCCACTCTAAGCTGACACACTGAAACTTCTAACTCTGGCCTGAATAGCTCTGCCTGTGATGCCCTGCTCAGAGAGGCCGTCCTCGAACCTGTGATCCTCTGGTCTCGGCCTCCTGAGTATGGGATTAGAGGAGTGCGCCGTCATGCCCGGATTAGTTTTCTACTGTTTGAGCTCAGTATGTAAGAGGAAATTGAAAATCACCTCCTAACTTGGAGATGGTTAGGGATTTGATGCCACCCTTACATACAGTTACACCTGTGTGTTAAACAATACGTTTGATATTATACATTGTGTGCTCCTAGACAGCCTGTTTTACACGGACAAGATCATATTACCGATGTTGCTGTTGCCAGCTGTGAATTCTCCCCTTTTCTGTGCTGCTTTTCTCTCCACAGTGTCTCCTCCAGCCACCGCCCCACCTTGGGCCTCTCACCATGGGCCACAACGCCATCTGTGAGGTGCGTTACGACGTGAAGATGTGAACCGCCTTCCCCGGAGAGCAGGAGGAAAGCTCTGGTAGAGATGCCATACCCTATACAGCTTTTTCCTTCTGAAGTTTTTCTCTTTGATTTGCCACTTTTTTCTTTTTTTCTACTTAATATTGTTGGAAGGACAAAAAACTAAAATTTTAAATTGTCAGTACGCATCTTACCATTCATTGTTACATACAATGCCAGTGGTTTTTTTTTTTTTTTTTTTGTACAGAGGATTGAACCCAGGGAGGTTCCACCTCTGGGGTACACCCCCAGCCATTTTTATTTTTTAATTTTGAAACAGTCTCCCTAAGTTGCTCAGGGTCTTGCTGAGTTGCTGAGACTGATCCTAAACCCGTGATCCTCCCGTCTCAGCTTCCAAAGTATGGAGCTTACAGGTGTGGGCCGCCTTGCCAAGCTGCAATTACAGTTTCCAATGCAAACTCCAGTGCATTCAATGTGTTCTAAAATCACACAATTAGCATTTCACGGCTGTATGCACATGTATATACTTGCTTCTTACCGCGCCAGTGAAAACCCTGCGGAAGACAAACTCACCTGCTTTTCTTTCCCTTGATGCGGATACTTTTTAGCAACTCTGCCCTCTCTCTGGACAGGAAGATGCTCCGGATGCCTGATCTTCTCCTCCCCGCTGTCGTCTTTGGTGTGAGCCGGCGGCCACGGCAGGGCAGGAACCCGAGGAAGAGGCCTGTGATGGGCTCCGTGGCGGTGGGTGTTTATTAAATAGTGTCATGGCCATCTCTCTGCGTTTGCAGTAAGTCCTGGTTTGAAGAGAAAGCATGGCCTCTGGGTGGGCACCCTTCCTTGGGCTCTGGGCCTCTCTGAGTCTGGCATCCCCGCTTCCAGCGGTGACCTGGAAGGAACCCTGGGGAAAGGAGCCCTAATCGCACCCCGAGCATCCGCTGGGGGTCTCGGGACACAGGCTTCTGGGCCAGGGCTGGGCAGGGACCCGGCTCTGATACTTCCCCCTTTCTGATACTTTGAAATTGCGGTGTGTATACGTAATCCATTATTGTTCTTTCTCCCCTAATGTGTGTTTTACAAAGAGCAGTGTCTCAGTATTGAGGAAGTTTATGCAAAGTCCTACATAAAGTTTTGTTAGGTGGATTGTGAATGAATAAAGCTTATGTTTAATAAGTTTCAGCAATTCCTGGTACAAAGACCCTCAGAGGTGAGATGGAAGGGTCTGAGGGAAAGGTGGAGGCCTGTCCGTCTTCTGTCTGTCTGTCCTTTGCTGTTCTAGAGAACAATAGCAGGGCCTGGTCCCTTTAGGGATGGCGGCTGGTTGGTCACCGTGGGACCCCGGGCCTGAGGATCAGCCTGGCGACGCTCCCTAACTCGGCTGTCAGCAGTTGGTTGAGAGAACCAGTTTTCACTTTTAGCTGGTGGGGCGCCGGCTGGGGGCTTCACAGGATGGGAAATCCTCAGGGAGCAGGGAGGAGTGGCCAGCTTCCTGGCATCCCTTGGGCTCTTCTCCTGAGAGCCCCTGCTGATGCAGAGTCCCAGGGAGCTGACTCTGCCTGGGTCCTCTCGTCTCCCCTCAAGCTCGGGACCCCTTGCCGCAGCCTCAGCTCCAGCACCCAGCTGTCTGATCAGCCGGCTGGAGCCCGCTCCGCTCCTCTCCCAGTCCCACGCCCTCCCTTCCTCGTAATCACGAAACTGAGGCTCAGAGTGAGGAGCTCCTCATGTGAGTCGGGCCTGGACAGGACCGGCAGTTGGCTTCTTCTCCAAGGACTTGAGAGGCCTGGGTTGGGGAGACCCAGGAATTGGCTGAAATGTTTGAGGATGAGAACTATGGGCCGGAAGGGCCTAGCACTGCCCCACCCCACCTGCCCTCCCTGTCTCAAATTCAGGTTTCACCCCACTAGCTGTCAGAGGCGGCGGGATGGCCTGGTGCCCAGGGACGGAGCAGGGAGGGCGTGGGCCTGGCAGGAGCTCTCTGGGATGTGGCCATACCCACCTGTCCTGTTTCCCTGTCTCCCTTCACCTGCCCTGGAGTGCAGCCCACCTGACCTTCACTGATCCCCTTCCTGCAGCTCTGCAGGCCCCGCCCATGGCTCCCCAGCCCAGGCCCCCTCCGCGCTGCGCCCCACTGCCTGTTTCTGCTCTCTCAGTGCGCCGTGACTTGTCTTTCTTCAAGGCCACGGGCCCAGGTTCTCCTGCCTCTGCCACTTGTGGCCGGGTGACTCTGCGCACGCAACCCTAACCTCCCTGTCCATCAACGAACCTGCGTACCACGGTGACTACACCTGCCTCGCAGGTTGTGAAAATCAGAGAAGACAGCCGACCCGAGGTGGCCCGCCGAGGGACAGGTGTGCGGCCGGCTGGGCGGCGGAGGCGTGGACCTCGACTCCAAGCCCAGAGCTGCTGTTCACAGCCCACGCGGGACTGGGCAGGGGCCCCGAAAGTGGGAACATGAACTCATCCACCCCAGGCCTGCAGGGACGCTCAAGGGACTTTGTCGGCCCTCCCAGGCTTCTTCTTTGCTTTGATGGGGGCCCACAACCTCTTCCTTTCCCCCATTATTTTCTGAGTTAAGGAGAAATTCACAGAACATAAAATCTCCCAATCTTTCTGCATAGAATTAGCTGGCATCACACGGTGTGCGGCCACTGCTGTATGGAGTTCCTGAACATCTCATCGGCCCCGAGGGAGACCCTCCACCCATGGGGCAGCTTCTCTCTTTCCCTCACCCCTCCCAGGCCCTGGCCACCGCCAACCTGCTTTCTGTCCCTGTGGATTTGCTGATTATAAACATTCCATATCAAGCTGGGCGTGGTGGTGCACACTTGTAATCCCAGTACTTGTGAGGCTGAGACAGGAGGATCGCGCAAGTTCGAAGCCAGCCTCAGCTACTTAGTGAGGCTCTTGGCATCTTAGTGAGACCCTGTTTCCAAATAAAATATAAAATAGGACTGGAGATGTAGCCTGGAGGTACAAAAATAAATAAATAAATAAACATTCCATATCGATGATGCTATGTAACACATGAGCTTTGTGTCTTTGCTAAGCTCTTCCACTTAGCAGACTGTTTTGGATTCCATCCACGTTGCCCCACGTATCCTTTTTATGGCTGAATAGTGTTCCACTGTGTGCCTATGCCAAGGTCCATTTATCTGCTCACCAGCTGGTGGGCATTCGGGCCGCTTACACCTTTTGCCTGTGGTGAGCCTTCACGGGGGCATCTTTGAACTGTGCTTCCGTTCTTTCTGAAATATACCCAGTGAGATTGTTGATAACCCTAAGCCAGACTGTGTTCCGAGGGGCAGTGCCGTTTGCAGCCCCGCCAGCAGGGGCCCCTTTCTCCTTCGTTTGGTCTCTGCAGGTGTAAACACAGCATTGCTTGGCAAGGACACTTTGACCAGGTCCTGCCTTCCTTCATCACATCAGTGTTCCGAGCCTGGGTTGTTCTAAGTCCACAGAGGGGCCCTCCCACGGGCTGCGCATCTGACCGCAGGACGAGGCGGAGAGGTTGGGTAATCTGCCCCGGCTGCCTGGCTAGCGAGTAGCCGAGTAGCCGAGTTGGAGCAGGACCCCTGCCCTGCTCACCCCGCACCCCGGAGTGCCAGCCAGGGCCCAGTCTCCACTTCCCTTTCCAGGGCGGCCAGGCTCTCCCAGAAGGAACTGCCCGCCTCCTGCTCCTCTCTCTTAAGGCAGGAGGTGATTTAGCTCCAGTCCCAGTTGCTCTGGCCTCCCCGGAGAGAAACACTAAATACACAGCATGCTGGGCCACATTCCTCTGCTGGGTGACTTCACTTGGTCCACAGGCAGGGGGCCTCCGGCCAGTGACCTTCACCCCTAAGAGCTGCTCCCCTCCCACCCACCTTCAAGTATGTCTGCTCCGGCCCTGCCCCGCTCTCTGCAGAAAGATCCCAGTTCAGGCACTGGTTGGCAGGGAAAGGGGGTAGCCATGGCCACGCTCTGGCAAAGCCCAGTCAGACCAGCTAAGTGCTGAGCGCCTGTCCTAGCCAGGTCCTGCCAGGGTGCCGGGGCCAGCCCTGCACGGACAGCTCCCCGGTGGGAACCGATGTGCGGGTCCCCGGTGAGGAGACCGAGTCTCACATCCTCATAGCCACCGTCTGCCTGGACGCAGCCGCCCTCACCCAGGTCTCCTAGAGCCCCCCACTTGACTGGACCGCCCATCTTGCCCCCACTCCATCCTCCACACCCTGCACACAGCTACTGGAGGGACCGTGCTTAATTTTAAAACTTACAGAAAGAAAGCAGACGGCACAGTTCATGCTGGGTGGCACTCACTTCTGTGGGTTTTGACAAATGCAAAATCCTAGATCCACCACCCTAGGGGCCCCACAACAGTCCAGCACCTAAACAGAGCCGCGCGGCCCCTGTCAGTGAGCTCTCCTCAGCCCCTGCCCTCCGCAACCCCCGGGCTGGTTTCTGTTCAGAGGGATTTTCAAGAAGGGAGCTCGGCTTCCTGTAGCTTCCATCCCAGGCCACACTCTCCTGGCCTTCCCACCTCTGGGGCTGGAGTGTCCTGGCCTCCCCCCGGGGCTGGCTCCCCTTCCCCTGTCCAGCCTCAGCGGCTCCTCCTGAGAGCCTCCCACCACCCTGACTGAGAAGGCGCCCCACCCTGTCGGTCACGATCCTGCAGTCTCTGAGGCACCCCTGCGGGCACCCACCTGGTGTTCCCATGGGTGTTCTAGCTCTGTGAGGACCGAGCTGTGTCTGTGGTCCAGCCGTCCATAGGCAGGCACTCACAGGACACCAAGAAGCACTGACTGGGCAGAGGAAGGGGGCGCACAGGGAACCCTAAGAAGGACCAACTCAGAGGGAGGGGGACCCCAGGGCCACAGAGCCCAGCACAGCCTCGGAGAAGGCCTCGTGCTGGAGGCTGGAGATGGGGCAAAGGGCATGGTCCCTTACACTGGGTTCAGGGGTCTGGGAGGGTCCCTGAAAGAGGAAGGCTCGGGGGAGGGGCACCTTGGAGGTAGACGCCCCTGGGGGCCAGGTGGAGAGGCTGGGGTCTAGGGAGGAGAGTGCCAGGCCACCTAGCTCATCCTTGCTGGGCTTCCTGCTCCCTGCCTCAGTGGGTCCCTGTCTTGTGTGGGTCTGGAAGCAGTCATCCTGGGAGGGGTGGGGGAGGATGACTGGGAGAAGTACCTTCCAACGTTCCTGTCCCATAAGTAAACACCAGCTTCCTAAAAATGGCCTTGTTATAAACCTTGAGGGGTCAAGACTCTTGGTTGCCAGAAATAGCCCGGACCCCCCATGGAGCCGAGACTGTGTGGGTGGTGGCGGGCTGCTCTTCCGGGCACCGAGCGAGATTCTCTCCCAGACCAGAGTGATTCAGAAAGTGAGAAGGTGACCTTTTCCTTCTCCCTGCCACTCTGTTGATTCCGGGGTTTATTCAGGGATCAACTTAATGGAAGTAAAAGTAGTGACGTCACCTGGTCGGGGTTCCCATGGCGCCTGGCAGAGGGGAAATGTGTAATGAGCAGACGCTGATTGGATTGATGAATGCATCCCCTCCAGTCCCCGGGAGGCAGACAGGCAGACACCACACCAAGGCAGGTCTGCATCCGTGGCAGCCTGGACCCAGGAATGGTGCCAAAAGCTGTTTCGGAGCTGCTCCCGTGCACTCAGCCGGGAGTGGGCCCCAGTGCCATTGTGCCCACGCTGGGCACCGACATCACATCACCCAGGAAGCCGGCCCGGCAGCTGCCCTCCTCTCTGGACAGACTCCTGGCTTCCCATCAGCTCCGGCTCACATAGAATTGGAGGCTCCTGGCCATCCCCGTGTCCCTCAAATGTGAGAGAGTCCGGGAAAGCGTTCGCCACCCTCCAAGACTCGGTGGGTGGATATTCCCTGAATTTAAGCAGGCATTCAGAGAAACAGAGGAGACCACCCAGAAGACACCTGCTCGCGGACCAGGCTGAGCTTCTCCCTAGGGGCTGCGATCCTGAGCCATCTTGCCTGACGCAGCTACACACACACACGACATGATGGTGAATGCCTCGTACCTTTGCACCGGACGAGCCCCAGCTCCAGAAGATTCAGTGCGGTGCCACCTCCTCCAGGCTCCCTTCAGCTGGAGGGAATCCTTCCGTCTTAGGCCTCTGCCGGTCTCTCTACGGGCACAGTCTCTGCAGAGCCCTTGGTGCAGCTTGGTGTATGGCTTCAGAGCTGCTCCCCCTCCATGGCCAGGGGGCTGAGGCAGGAGGATCTCCCCCTACCCTTCCTGTGCCTGGGCCTCTTCCCAACGGGCGGAGGTCTGTGAGGCCCGGGGGACCCTCAGGCTCCATCCAATAGCCCTGAGCCGTTGAGGACAGCCCCTCCAGGCCCCAGGTTCCTCCCCCAGTACCCTTTCCTCTCCTGGGCCTCTTGGGTCCTACTCAGGGGCCACAAATGCTTCTCCAGTCTCTGCCCCAAGGATGACACTTTGGGCTTTAGCTCCTGACACCTGCCTGAGATTTT
Source organism: Muscardinus avellanarius (assembly GCF_963383645.1). Lineage (NCBI taxonomy): Eukaryota > Metazoa > Chordata > Mammalia > Rodentia > Gliridae > Muscardinus > Muscardinus avellanarius. The sequence continues at coordinate 99,285,712 of NC_137798.1, read as the reverse complement.
GCCATTTTCCAGTCATGTCTTCTGAGACACGCCCTGGGCCTGTCCAGTCTCACCACGGTCCAGGCCCACCCAGAGAGGATGGATTCAGAGAGTCTGGATTTTGGCCTCTAAACAATATTTTGTTTTTAATCAAAATCCTGCACACATTTATGTCGTTAAAAAGTCAAAAGATAGCTGGGCGTGGTGGCGCACGCTTGTAATTCCCGCGCTTGGGAGGCGGAGACAGGAGGATCGCGCAGGTTCAAAGCCAGCCACACTGGCTTAAGAGACCCTATTTCCAAATAAAAATATAAAATAGGTCTGGGAGTGTAGCCCAGAGTTGGAAGGGCTTCAAGGAACCCCAGTACCACCAAAAAAAAAAAAAAAAAGTCAAAAGATAGCCTGCGATGGTGGTGCACGCTTGTAATCCCAGCATTTGGGAGGATGGAAACAGGAGGATCGGTGTCCACAGACAGCCTCAGCTACTTAGTGAGGCCCTTTGCAACTCAGTGAGATCCTGTTTCAAAATAAAAAATAAAAAAATAGGCCTGGAGGTGTAGCTCAGAGGTAGAATGCCCCTGGGTTCCATCCCCAGTACAACAACAATAACAACAAAAAGTAGAAAGATTACAGTCGTCAAATGAAAACAGAACCGTCCCCTGAGCCACCTGTGATGGGACCCCACGCCATGGCCCCGCTCCCTGCTGCTTCCAGGACAATGCAGGGCACTTCCGCTGTCCCTGCTGCTCCTCCTCTGCCCCTGGCCCTGGACGTCCAGTGGGAGGATTTACTTCTCCAAATACACGCGCACGTGTATTTCACTTTCTTCCTCTCCCACCCTCCCGACATGGTCATACAAATACTCAATGGTCCTGACCTCCCGTTTCTGCTGTCGTGGCTGTGTGATGGGAGCCGCGGCGTGGCTCTGTCACTCTGTGGGTCCAAGAGCTGTACCTTGATCGGGTTCCTCTGCCGGAGTCGTCCTGGGGCTGCTGTAACAAATGACCACGACCTCGGTGGCTGACAACAGGATGTCTTCTCCCACACCTCTGAAGGCTGCAGTGGAGACCAAGGTGTCTTCTAGCTTCTGGGGGCTGCCAGCACGCCTGGCTCCTTGGCTGAGGGCCAGCTCTGCATCATGGAATGGCTCTGTCTTTCAAGTATGCCTAGCCTTCTTCCTCCATCACCATCATCACCATCATTGTCGTCGTCATTGGTACAGGGGATTGAATCTAGGGGCATTCCACCTCTGAGCTATACTCCCAGTCCTACTTTATTTTTTATTTTGAACCAGGTTTTTGCTAGGTTGCTGAGCGTCTCGTGTAGTTGCTGAGGCTGGCCTCAAACCTGCAACTGTTTTATCCCAGACTTCCAAATACTGGAATTGTAGGCATTCACCACGGTGCCCTGCTCCTAGGATTTTTTTTTTTTTTTGTACTAAGGATTGAATTCAGGGGCTTTCTGCCTCCAAGCTAGACTCCCAGCCCTTTTTTATTTTTGTAACAAGTCGCTCTAGTTTGCTAAGAGTCTTGTTATGTTGTTGAGGTTGACCTTGAACCTGGGATCCTCCTGTCTGGGCCTCCCAAGTACTGGGATACAGATGTGAGCCACTGTGCCTGACTCTAGAATTTTTCTTAAACTCTTTTCTTCCTCTTTGCTCCCTCCTAACTTTCTCCTCTTTCACTTCCTCCTCTTCATAACTTTTTTTCTGAAACTATCCTTGATATTGTCTTCCAACTCTCCTGTCTAAGCTTGAGTTATCATTTTTTTCCCCTTATTTTGTGGTACCAGTGATTGAACCAGGGACATTGTTTCTCTGAGCTACACCCCCAGAACTATTTTTTATTCTTTATTTTGAAATAGGGTCTCACTAAATTGCAGAGGGTCTCACTAAGTAGCTAAGGCTGGCTATGAACTTGTGATCCTCCCGTCTCAGCCTTCCAAGTACTAGGATTACAAGTGTGCGCCACCAGGCCCGGAAGTTATCACATTTTTAAACACCTTTATTGGGGTATAGCCGCCATACTAAACGGCAAATCTTTAAAATGCACATTTTGACAATATTTTTTTACGGGCACATCCGCTCAAGACAACATACCGTGACTGAGATAGCAAACACGTTGTCACCCTGCTGGTTCTTCCTAGGAGTCCCTCCCTCCCACCTCCCCACCTCCACTCTCTCTTTACTTTCTGTTACTATAGATTCTTCTTCATTATGTAGAGTTTTATACGCTTAGAATAATATAATATGCACTTTTTGCCTGGCTTTTTTTTTAATTGAATGCAATAATTTCAAAACTCATCTACGTGGTGTGTATCAGCTGTGCATGACGTTTTCATTCTTCAGTATGTGGATGTCTTAGTCCATTTTTCTGTGGCCTATTAATAAGATGCTTGAGACAGGGGAAGTTCTGGGGAAAAGAAATTTCTTTCTTATGGTTGTGGAGGCTGGAAGTCTGGGAGCTGGTCACGAGCATCTGCTCACATCTGGCGAGGGCCGCTCACCAGCCTGTAATCTGGCAGAGGGCAGCACACGGTGAGACACAGCACAAGTGCAGAGAAAGCGCACTTCCTCAATAATCCTTAGCCAATTAATCCACGAGTGAATTAATCCAATCAGGAGGGCAGAGACCTATTAACCCAGTCACCTCCCCGAAGTCCCGCCTCTCAGATACCATTAGCATAGGAGTTTGAGGGTTAAGTTTCCAACATGAGAAATTTGGAGACATATTGAAAATATAACAATGGACACACCATATCCTTTTATTCTTTTACTTCCTGAGGGGCATTCAGATTGTTTCTTGCTTGGGGGTTATTAGAAATAAAGCTGCTATGAACATTCATGTAAAAGTCTTAAACAGTCTTATGGGTCTTTTCCTCTTGAGTAAACACCTAGGGGCAGAATGATTGGATCATATGGTAGGTGAATGTTTAACTTTTTAAGAAACTGCCGGGCTATTTTTCCAACTGCCGGTACCATTTAACATTCCTTCCAGCTGGCATCAGGGCTCCAGTAGGTTCACAGTTTTACCATTTGGTAAGGCCAATCTCTAATTTTAGCTACACCGTGGATAGGTGTGCTGTGGTATCATTGTGCTGTTAATTTGCTTTTACCTCGTGACTAATGATGTTGAACACCTGTTTGTGTTTTTATTTACTACTCTCTCTCGTGGTGAAGTGTCTGTTCAACAAAAGTGTTGGCCCACTTTTTTATTTTTTAATTTTTAAAATTATTATTATTTTTTATTGGTGCATTGCAATCATATATCACATTGGAATACAAGACTTGAGAGGATATAAAAGCACACATCATCCAATTAGCCCTCATCCAGCCCCCATCCCATTCCCTCCCTCTCCCTTGATCTCATGCTTGTTTGGTGATTAACTTTGATACATATGTTTATGTACCTCCTGTGTTTTAAAGAGGCTCCATTCTCCCCTATTCTATACCCTCTGATTGGTCACCTTAGTTGCTTCACTATAGGGCCCTTTCTATAGCTCGACCTTTCCTGTTGCCCCTTTCCTCCTAGTTTTTGCTGATTAGGGGAAGCATCTGATTTTTATTTTCTGCAATATTTCTCTGTGCATGCCGTGTTGCAAGTACCGATCCCACTCTTGGCGGCCCCAGTAGTGGCCTGGCTACCCGGTGGACTGATCCAGACCTCGCTGGCTCAAGCAGCGGCCTTATCTCATGGGAAGCCCTGATTCTGGTCTTGCTGGCCCCGACACTGTCCTAACCCCTCAGCTGGCTCCGATACCGGCCTCGCTGGCCCCAGCACTGGCCTAGCCTCAAGGCAGGCTCCGATACCGGCCTCAGAGGCCTCAGTAGTGACCTTGCCTCACGGAAGGCTCCGATGTTGGCCGCTGGCCCCGGCACCGGCCTAACCCCTCGGCAGGCTCTGATCCCGGCCTCGGGGGCCTCAGTAGCAATGGCCCACTTTTTTAAACTGGGTTCTTGGTTTCCTTATTGATGAGTTCTGATAGTCCTTTACATAAAGTTACAAGACCTTTATCAAGTAGATGTATGTTTTGCAAAGATTTTTCTCCCAGTCTTAGTTGAGACATTTTTAACGTATAAGAGCTTTACTTATTTGTGTGCATTTTTACAAGTACCCTGTTCTTGTTTAATGGATATGCTATTTTATGCTTGTAGGATACCAATTGTATTTTCTGATAACTTGTATCTTCTGTGCTTTCTAGTTTTGGTCTCTTTTTTCCTCTTTGCTGCCTTTGGAGTTGTGGGTGTTCTTAGCTGGCTAGTATTCCTGGCTGCCTTTTTACACTGAAGAGTGATTGACTGGCTCTGAACTCTGCAGATGGGGGTTGGCATCCGCACCAGCTGTGCCTCATGAGGGGAATAATCCAGCAGCAAGGAGCAGTCCTGTTGAGGAACCTCTAAATGTCAACACTGCAAGAGTTTCCTCTAAAAATTGCAAAATTCTGCCTGGAGAGGACCTGCTGCCTTTGGCCTTTTGGGGACAGGACCCATCAGGGGTCTGGGGGCCCAGAGCTCAGCGTGTACAATTTCCCTGAACTCTGTGCTGCTCAGCTTCAGGCCCCACCTCTCACTGAATGTCTGTAGAGAATGAACCTCGTGTCTTGGGATGGGAGATGGGTGGGATGGGGGTTAGGAGCTGCTGCTCAGGACTAGGAGAGGCCTGAAGGCCCAATCACTTTGCAGAGACTTTGGTTCAATCATCTTGTTTTGGGTTCTGAACCCAACATCCTTCTTTTATGGAACCTGGTTCTTCACAATACTGCAGCCCCCATGGGTGCTGTGGTCAAAAGCTTGCTTCTTATGGTGGCTTCTCTTTGTACACAGAGCTAAAAATGGTCTCCATTTAGCTAGGTTCCTCTTTTGCTTTCAGACAGCCCAGCACTTCTTGATTCCTGTAACTGGTATTGCAGACTCTCTTGCTTACTCTGCACTTGCAGAGCAATAACATATTTATTTATTTATTTATTTATTTATTTATTTATTTATTTTTGTGGTACTGGGGTTGGAACCCAGGGGCTTTCTACCTTTGGGCTACACTCCCAGACCTATTTTATACTTTATTTGGAAACAGGGTCTCCCTAAGTCGCTGAGGCTGGCTTTGGACCTGTGCAGTCCTCCTGTCTCAGCCTCCAAGCACCAGGTTTACAAGCGTGCGCCACCACATTCGGCACATTTTTATTTTTGTAGTAACTTCACTAGCACTTTAAAGGAAGTTTTTGCAGAGGAGCTGCAGGTGTGGCCCCTGGAAGCGAGGACACCCTTCATGTCCTTTCAACAGGAGCTGTTGTACTTAACAGGAAGGGCTAAGGAGCTCCACGCACCAGAATCGCAGGCTTTCAAGCCTGCCCACAGCTCAGACAGTCACTCTGACTGTCCCATCTCCTGTGACCAGCCCCTCCAGCCATTCGGGCTCCACGGTCACCTTTCAAGAAAGGCTCGCCTGACCACGCGGTCTAAAGTAGTTCACAACATGTGTGCATACACCCCACACATGGATACACATCACACAACCACAATACCCCAGCAGACATCACACAAAACATATGTCACGCACACTAGTACACACCAAGATACACACCACCCAAACATACCTGTTATATACACTACACACGCATCAACACATGTACAACAAGCAAGCACAAACACTTTACACATACACAAATATGTATATGCCACACAATACAACACACACATATACCACACACACAATTGCACATCACACAATATGTACCCCAACAAACAACGCACACAACCATTTATCACACATCTCAATACACCCCAGCCAATATACACAGCACAGAAGCATACAGGTCATGTATGTACTGCACATACCACACCACACACAGACACACGCACAGGACCCCCTGACCCTCTTTCTCCGCACCTTCTACCTTCCCTCCTGGCTGGATCCTCTCAGTCTTTGGCTCCACATTCTAGAATATAAACTAAGACATCAAGGACCCTGCCCATCTTGTTTGCCAGGAGTCCTGAGCCCCTAGACCTTGCCTGCACCTAGCAGGTGCGGAGGGCTGTGGTCCATGGGCCAGCCTCACGCTGCAGCAGGGTGACTCTGGGGACAGGTGTGGCATCTGTCTCTGTCCTGCATGCAGTCCCACTGTGCTCAGCACCACCTCCTGTCCTCTCACAGCAAAGGGCCCATTCCCAGCTCAGAAGCAAGAGTTGCGAGCAGAGCCTGAGAGGTCAGGGGACGTTTCTGGATGCCTGTGGATTTCTGGAATCCACTCACAGATGCAGAGGCACGAAACTCGGTGTGTGTGAGCTGTGGAGTCTGGGGGAATACATGTCCCGCCAGAGGCTGCCAACCCGGGGTGCCACCCTCACGACCCTGAGGGGCCCACTGAACTCGGGGTGGTCTCTCTCTGCTGGCAGCTTTCTGGGGCCCATCTCACCAACACTCCTAGGACTCAAGGTGCTGAGCCAGCCCTCTTGCAGAACTTGTACTCTGAGGTCCAGGTTCAGGCTCTGCTGAGTCTCCAGCAAGGCTCTGAGCAGACACAAGCAGGACCCATATGGAGGCTGCGCCGGGGCTTGGCAAGCTAACACAGGTCCGGTGCCTCTCAGTAGCCATCAGCCAGGGCCCCAGCAAAATGATCCACGATCGCAGGTAGCAGAAAGCTTCTGGAACGGCAGAGAAAGCGCACACTTGAATCAGCGCACAGACACAAATGCATCCGGCTCTGTGCTCTGTGCAAAGGCCAGACACAGCCATTCCCAGTTATAGCACGGAACCGGCTTGGCCACGTCCCCTGCTGTCCCACCCAAAGGTCACAGTGGCTTCCTCGGCATCATGCTCATTTAATTCAATTCTCCTTTGCTCTGGAGGGCAACGTCAGGCCAGCTACAGGGCTCACACACAGCTCAGGCAGGCCCCACCCTGGCCCAAGACCCACATGCAGGCCTGCCCCTTGAAGACACCAGCAGAGTAACAGGCCCCGAGGGGCAGTCTACACGGGTAAGAGTATCATGTGTGAGGGGCAGTCTACTTAGGTAGCGCGTGCCTGCTGATGCTGGGGGAGAGAGTATAGTCAGGGCCGCAGCTTGGAGGACCCAACTCCTTGGGGATCTACAGGCCCTCCATGCCCTGGGAGGAGATTGTCAGCATTTTCACAGAAGGCAGGAGGTCGGGGCAGACACAGCAGAAATGAGGGGTGAGCGTGCCTCGGAAACTAGAGCCAGGGTGGCACGGGTGAGTGCGGTTCCCCAGAATTTCTTCATTAACTTGGGACTTTGAGAGACCCACTGGGTTCTCCTGGAGCTGGGGAGGAGCAGGGTGGTCCAGAGTCTCCAAGATGCCTGGCCCAGGGCTCGAGGCACTAGAAGACTTTAGTGGTCAGAGCCTGGGCCCGCAGCCAGTGGCTCCCTCGGCCAGCCTCCTGGGGACGTGCTTGCGACACCTCCACATTTGAGTGACGCACCAGCAAGGTTTCCAAGGGCTCCAGCACCCACCACTAGAAAGGCCTTTGCCTAGGGTGTCTGTCTGGGCCACCAGCACGGAGCCACGTTCCTCTGTGCCGCACAGGTGGGCAGCTTTCGGGCTGGGGTACTTTGCCATGAATTATTTCATTTTAAATCCAAGTGCCAAGGTAGAATGGCTTTACCCTTTGTTCGTACCAGTAGACAGCACCGTCTACACAGCACAACCATAAGGAGCAGACTGATAAATTACTTCTTCATGACAATTTATCAAAGCAAGTCAGGAACCCCAGGCACATGGGCATCCCAACCCATAACAGACACACCGCACACCAGAGCTTATCAGCCTCAGCAGATGTGAACCTCTCACTTGAGACCCATAAAGGAGGACCCCTCACCCCGAGACTGGACACGGCAGCCGCCCACTTCAAGCTGACACTCTGAAACTGCCTGCACCCTGGCCTTGGCAATGCCACGAAACTGGTTTCTTAAACCCTTATCTGAGCACCCACGTGACTCTTTGCATTCACAGCTCCTTCTGGCCGGCCATCCTGAAACTCTGCAGTCATCTAAACCCTGTCTAAGTCTTTCTGATTCCTGTGTATACATATCACCGTGTGAACTGTGGTGTGTCACTCGAGGCCTGTAGATGTTAGCAATTTAGACTAGAATGGAATAAAAGACCGTGAGATTGCCCGTCTGTGACTGTCGAGTGACAATGAGTGCTCGGGAAATTGCAACCAACAGAAGAGATGTAGCCTGTGAATGTATTGTTATTCAGGGAATCCCGACATTATGGAAAAAGACACGTGTGTTTGGTCTTTGTTAATGGCACAGGATGTTTAAGACACAGACCCTGTTCTAAGTAAGCTGGGTTGTTTTTCCCGGCAGAGACTGACACAAGGATCTTTATTTGGGATGGGGGTGTGTGACTTCATCGAAGAGGAAAGGAGGAAAGGAAGAGATGGAAGGAGTTGGGAGACATTGTAAGTGAGTGTTGTGACTTGGCCACTGCCGGGGTGAGAAGGACCTCGTCGTGACAGACTCTCTACCGGAGTGTTGGAACATATTGCAGAAGTGTCTGCTGGGGACAGAAGGGATCATGTCCCTGAAATAGTGCAGGGATTCCCAGCAGCATTCATCCCCTGCTCTTGCCCTGAGCTGTTTTTTGGGGGAAGAGGTGTCAGGGATTGAACCCAGGGCACATTCTATCTCTGAGCTAGGTCCCCAGCTTTTATTTTTTTATTTTGAAACGAGGTCTCGCTAGGTTGGTGAGTCTTGCTACACTGCTGAAGCTTTCCTTGAACTGGCAATCCTCCTGTCTCGGGCTCCTCAGTACTGGGATGGTAAACCTGGGCCAGCATGCCCAGCTTCTGGGCTGTGTCCATGCGAGTGTGAAGTGGAGCCTCTCACAATATAACAGGGGCCCCAGGGCAGGAAGCGAGAGCTGGGCTCAGAGCAGGTCAAGCCGGACAGAGCTGCCCAGCATCCAGCAACTGCTGCGCGGCGCGAGCATGAGCCTGCCTATCCCCCAGGCCGGGCTGCTCCCTCTGCCTCTGTTCCTGCCCTTCCCTCTGTACCCAGCCACCCCTGCTCTCTCACTCCCAGCTTTTGATTTCCAGTGCTTTTGTTGATGGGGTGCCTCTGCGTTTCTTCTTTCTGCAAGGTTTCAGCCTCTGCTTTTGCTGAAAGCTAGTAGCTGGTTTTTCTGAAACTCAGTTCAAATTCCCAAGCCTGCATCGCAATGGGGGCAGGTGGCCTCCATCACCGGATTCCTCCTTGACCCTAGGGGTCAGATGCTGTGTGAAGGTTCGGGAAAGCCATTTTTATTCCCCAGCAAATCTGATGTTAGGAAGCCACCCGACCAGTCCTTTCCTACCCTCTTCTCATCCTAGAAGAGAAAGAGTCTTGGCCTGTTAGGTGGCTCAAGGTGAGCCCTGCCTATGGCTACTCCCTCAATGGCGTCTCTCATCCCAAAGAGCAGCCACGGGGCAGAAGAATCCTCCCACAAAGTTGCCAACACCCTTTCCTGTGTCTCAGAGCCCAGAGAGTGAAGGCGGTGGATGAAATCAAGGTGGCTGGCCAGGGGTTCTGAAGACACAGAGATTATCCTGGGCCAGCTGGGCCCGGTGTGATCCCAAAGGTCCTTAAATGTAGAGAGTAAAGTGGGGTCTGAGTGACACCGAGTAAGGAAGGCTCTGCCTGCCGTGGCTAGCTTTGGCAGTGTAGGAAGGGGCGGTGAGCTCAGGCGTGCAGCTGGCCTCTAGCAGTTGGACAAGCGGGGGAGCCTGAGGAGTAGGAAGCAGGGAGGAGGAGGGTAACCCGGGAGGCTCTGAAGCTTCCCCTGTGGCTCAGGTCATGAGCTAAAGCCAGCCAGAGAGGCCTGCACGTCTGCCCTCTGCCCTGCTCTCCAAGCCAGCCAGGTGCGGGCTCTTCCACCCCAGGCAGCGGTACAGGCGTGCTGGACACCCACAGTAAGTCTGTTGCCATCATCTTCTTTGCAGCCGGGTGATAGAGACGCCACATCTGTGTTAGCATCGCTCCAGGGATAGGCCCTGGCGGGAGCTGAAGCCATATCCTTGCACTGAGCCTTGAGCCTCAGTTTCCCCTCTTTGCTAAGGTCATATCATCATCAGACCATGAGGGTTAAATAGACTGTGAAGCATTTTGTTAAAGTAAAATGCTCTCCAGGTGGCATGGTGGCCCTTGGTTAGGAGGACGGGGCTGTGAGGTCTGGGCAAGTCCCCGTCTTTGAGCCCAGCTTCTCCCCTGGGAAAGAGAGGCCAGGGGTGAGACCACTCAGCCTGTCCTCTGACTCAGGCATGAAGCTCCCCACGTGGCTGGGGGCTGGAAAAACACTGGTGTCATCCGAAGACCAGATGGTTTCCACCCTGGTGATGATGAAACTGGTCCCCAGGGAGCAGATGGACAGTCAAGGCTTTGACATGAAGAAATGTGACCTTCTTACCGCCCCTGACTTTGCCTTATTTCTTTCTCTCTCTCTCTCTCTCTCTCTCTCTCTCTCTCTCTCTCTCTCTCTCTCTCTCCTCTCCCTCTCTCTCTCTCTCTCTCTCTCTCTCTCTCTCTCTCTCTCTCTCTCCCTCTCTCTCTCTCCTCTCTCTCTCTCTCTCTCTCTCTCTCTCTCTCTCTCTCTCTCTCTCTCTCTCTCCCTCTCTCTCTCTCTCCTCTCTCTCTCTCTTTCTCCCTCTCTCTCTGTTTTTTGGGGGCAAAGGGAGGACTGAGAATGGAACCCAGGGGCATTCTACCTCCAGGCTACACCCCAGCCCTTTTTATTTTTTGTTTTAAACAGGGTCTTGCTAGATTGCTGAGACTGGCCTTGAACCTGCGATCCTCCTGTCTCCCCCTCCAAATCGCAGGCTTACACCACTAAATCTAGCTGTGTTTTTATGTGTTCCCCTATCTGTGTTTCTGTCTCTATCTGTCTCTAAGTCTCTGTCCTTTCTCAGTCTTGGTTTCTGTCTCTGCCTTTTTCTTCCTCTGTCCCTCCTCTCTCTGCGACCTTTTTAAGTTGATTTCACATCTGTGTTCCATCCTGTGCTTCTGTCTCTTTCTGCATCTTCTTTTGCTTCTCATCCCCCGCCCCACTTAGCTCTTAGAAATCAACCTCTGAAGCAATACCAACCCCTGATCTTAACCCTCGTCAGAGCAGAGCTCTGTCTTCATCCCATCTCTAAATCCCCCAGTCCTGTCCATCGTTGACTCAAATACCCTGGTGTCAGCTAATAAAGCACTAGAAAGCTGTCTTACTCAACTTGGGTTCCTATGCATGTTACTGACAAGTACCTACAGGCCAAGGTCCTGTAGCCTATGGCAAGAAGTTGGCTTGAGATCTGCTGACCAAGAGGATTTTCCTGGTCCCGTATCATAGGATGCTTCTCCTCTAGGCACTAGACAAGAACTTTAGGATCGGTGGGGTGTTAGCTGAACCGAGGGCTGAGTTGCTGAGCAGAGCTTAAAATGCACAGAAGTCCCAGGTTGTCAGGGTTGGCTGCGCTTCACAGTCGCTCAGGGCCCAGGTTCTCACCGTTTTCATTCCATCATTCCCTAGGTTGTTTTTGTCATTTGCCAAAAAGGAAAGAGAGTGCAGAGGAAGCACTCCTTGAGGCTTGAATTCTAGACTCCAAACAGCGCCCGTCCATGACAGCCTGGGCATGTGGTCTGACTGGGCTGCATGTCTGTTGTGAAGCAATCTGGGGAACCGATTCTGGTAGACAAATGTAAAGCCCAGTCACTCTGGATGACAGGAGAAACCCTTGTGTTGGCTGAGAACTCATCCTTGCCTTTGCTATGCAGATAGGGTGCTGGGCAAGCCTCAGAATGAAGCTGAAGGCCAGTCCCCAAGAACTTGGACTTTTATATAAAGGACCTAGGAGTTTCTTGGGAAATAGTCTACTGGAAGGAGGTAGAATTTTAAGATAAAATTAAGAGAGAGGGAGGAGCGATTCCCAGCAGAGCCTGCCATCAGTACTCAGTGGTCTGGCTCAGCCCTGCAGACCCAGGTCTAAGTCACGGAGGAGGTGCAGGGACACATGGGTCAAAACCAGAAGATGACTCAAATACAGAGGAAGGAAGCATCCTTGGGGACCAAGGCTCAGTCTACCAAGGAACACTTGCTGTGTCTGCCTAGCACCCAGGCCATGTCTTCTGATAGCAAGAAGCTTTACAAATGGACTTCATGGTGTTTTTTAAACAGTTGAATCAGTAATTCTACTGTAGAGATTATATATATATATATAGATTTATTTTTTGCGGGTCTGGGGGTGGAACCCAGGGGCATTTGACCTCTGAGCTACACCTCCTGCCCTATTTTTCTTTCTTTCTTTCTTTCTTTCTTTCTTTCTTTCTTTCTTTCTTTCTTTCTTTCCTTCTTTCTTTCTTTCTTTATTTATTTATTTCTTTTTTTTGTGGTACTGTGGGTTCCTGGAAGCTCTTCTACCTCTGAGCTACACTTCCAGACCTATTTTATTTTTGGAAACAGGGTCTCTTAAGCCAGAGAGGCTGGCTTCGAACCTGCACCATCCTCCTGTCTCTGCCTCCCAAGCGCGGGGATTACAAGCGTGCGCCACCACACCCGGCTTTATTCTTTATTTTGAAACCGGGTCTCACCGAGTTACAGAGGGCCTCACCAAGTCGCTGAGGCTGTCCGCGAACCGCGATCCTCAGGTCTCAGCCTCCCGAATGCTGGGATGACAAGGGTGCCCACCGTGCCCGGCTTGGCCTGGTGGTTTGAGAGTTACTTGGGGTAGCTGGGCATGGCGGCACAGTAATCTCAGTCCTTGGGAGGCTGGGACAGTATCAAGGTCAAGTGGTACACACCTGTAATCTCAGAACTTGGGAGACTGAAAAAAGAGGATACAGATTCAAGGCCAGCTAATTTAGCAAGACTTTCAAAATACAAATAAATAGGCCTGGGGGTGTAGCTCCCAGAGGTAGAATACCCCCGGGTTCAATCCTCAGTACCCCCTCTTTTTCTTCCCCCCCCAAAAAAAAGAGTTAGGTGGGGTGGAACAGGGAATATAGGCTTTGGCTCCCAGACACAGGAAGTCCTGGCAATGCGTAGGGGCAACCAGGCCAAGACCAGAAGGTCTGACTGTGGACAGTACGTGGTCAGGACTCCAGAACCCCTGACATCCTCTGATCAAGTCTTTGCAGAGGAGGAGTTAAATGACTCACCCGGCCGCTGCACAGAGAATTAGCTGCTCTTCATTTGCCTTTGGGCAGTCCCAATAGAAGGGAAAGAGCTTTGCTGGGATGAGACCTGGGAGCCTCAGCCAGGAGCTCAGGAATGTCGGGCTGGATGAGGTGGACTGGAAACTGAAAAGCTGGGGGGGGGGGGCGGGGGCTGCACCGGATGGTCAGGAATGTGGGCGAAATGTCACGGGCGGGGCTGCTGCCGGGGCAGGATGCTCTCATGCTTAGGATCCTGGATTGTGCAAGGCTGGAGAAACGTTGGAGCATGAGCATTCGTCATGCAAATGACATGTGTTTGGAGAGGACAAAGCTCCCTCATTCCTACACCCAACTGGAGATTCCTGATTGGATCCTGACAGGCACCTGCTCATTCAGTCTTTAACATTGCACCCAGAGAGCCAGGAGTGGTGGTGCACACGGTAATCCAGGACTTGGAGACTGAAACAAGAGGATCGCAGATTCGAGGCCACAGTCTAAGCAACTTTAGCAAGACTCTCCGCTGCTTAGTGAGACTCTGTTTTAAAATAAAAAATAAAAAGGGGCTGGGTGTATAGCTCAGAAGTAGAATGCTCTTGGATCCCTCGTACCAAGAAAATATTGCATGCAGACCTACTATGCACCCAGCCACAAGTTCTGAGGCTCTGTGGGAGTAAAGCAGGCTCTGCTGGCTCCTTGACAGGAGACATAGATGTTGGGAGAAAAAAGACATTAAATATGGAAGATCACAAATGCTTTTTTAGCCATTTCTGTAATCCGTGCAACAAAAGTTGGGGGCAAGAGGGGGGCAATGGGAACTGGGCTGTGTGGAAGTGGCTTTGAAGCTGTGCCAGTTGAAAGGAAGGCTTGCAAGGGGAGCAGGGAAGATACAGTCCCCAGCGGCAGCAATGGCAGGTGCAAAGATCCTGAGGTGTCTTGCTGGTGGATGGAGGAAGCGGCCTGTTCGTGAGGAACTTGACGGGGCAGGGTGTGTGTGGCACACGGGGTAGAGAGGGGACCAGAGTGGAGGCTGGCTCTCGAAGAAAACAAGAAGCTGGGGAAGGGCTCCTGAGAAAGGGCTTTGAGCTTTGTCCTAGGGATTGCGGAAAGCCACCAGAGGGGTGTTGTGTGTGTGTGGGCTCACTATTAGTCAGGATTTGCCAGAAAAACAAAACCAAGAAAAATGCGTGTGCATATACACAGGGAGATTTATTTTTAAAGAATTGGCCCATGCAATTATGGAGGCTGGCAAGTCTAAATCCATAGTGTCGGGCTAGAGTCCCAGGAAAGAGAAGATGCCATGGTTCAAGTTCAAAGTCCACCTCGTGAAGAATTCTCACTGGTTCAGGGGAAGCCCATCCTTTTGTTCTATTTAGACCTTCAACGGGTTGGACAAGGCCCGCTTACCTTATGAAAGACAATCTGCTCTACCCAAAGTCCAATGTTAATCTCATCCAACACTCTCACAGACATATAGGGAGTAATGTTGACCACGTATCTGTGTGCCAAAGCCCATCGACTTGAAACATCATGCTGACCATCACAGCATGTGTTTACGGAGTTTGCCAGGTGATCAAAGCCACATTTCCCGAGCCCCCTCTGGCTGTGGTGGGAGAGTGGATGGTCTGGAAGTGTGTGGAAAGTGAAGGATGGTGTGGTCCATGCGGGAGGTAGAGGTCCCCAGTTAGCAGATGGTGGGATGGAGACGAAGGTACCGATTCTGTTCTGAGATGTATTTCTTGTCTGGAGATGTAGGATTGGTAGGTGAAGGATTGGGCGTGGGATGAGGAAGTGGAAATGTCAGGGAATCCTTCATTTTGTGTTAGGCGGAGCCCAGGTTCTGAGTGAGGCAGGTCAGCCCCTGGAAGCAGGCCCTGAGAGCTGATCGTGCTATCCTCCTTCCTGCCTTCCTGGTCTCCTGGCTTCCAGGAATCATGCAGGCCATCCCTCCTCCTCATTCCTGTGTCCTGGGTGGCTGGCACATCAGTGATGAATCATCTTCTAATGTCTCTCCAAGATCCTCAGCCATTCCCTTCTCCCACTTGTTACCTCTCTTTCAACTTAACCGCCATCCAAAGTGATTTCTCTCTTCTCTGAAATCCCACAGACAGTAGTATATATGACACAATTAGCACACAACTGGTTCATTCCCTTATTTAAAAAAAAATTTAAATATTTTTTGGCGGCAATGGGGATGGAACCCAGGGGCATTCTAGCTCAGAGCTACACCCCCTGCACTATTTTTTATTCTTTATTTTGAAACAGGGTCTCACTGAGTTGCAAAGGGCCTCACTAAGTAGCTGAAGCTGTCTGCAAACTGTGATTCTCCTATCTCAGCCTCCCAAATGCCGGATTACAAGTGTGTGCCACCATGCCCAGCTTATTTTTCTAATTTTTAAAGCCCCACATTGAGGTGATTTTTGTGGGCAATTAATTTCACATGTTTTATTTAAAAGACGCTGTAAGCCAGTGGCTGTCAAATGAGACTAGGCTGCAGAAACAAATAGATATTGATACCTCTTAGCAACAAAGGTGAATCAGTACGCTTTTGTGTCTTTGTGACCAAAGTATCAGGCAAAAACAGATTTGGAGGAAAGGTTTATTTGTGTTCAAGGTTTCAGAGGTTTGGTCCATGGTTGGCTGGCTCCAAGGCAGGATCATTATGGTGGTAGCTCCATGTGGAGAAGGAAAAGTGCTCAGCTCATGGAAACCTGAAACAGGGCAAGTAAGAGGAAGTGTCTGAAAATCCAACTGATTTTCACTGAAATCAGTGGATTTCAATCCACTGAAAATCCAACATCCATTTATGCTAAAAGCACTGCAGAAAATCAGAATAGAAGGAACATACCTTAACATCATAAAGGCAATCTACAATACGCTCATATCCAACATCATATTAAGTGGGGAAAACTTTGAGAATTTCCCCTAAAAACAAGAACAAGACAAGGATGTTCATTATCACCACTTCTTTCTAATATAGTTCTTGAGACTCTAACCAGAGCAATAAGGCAAGAAAAGGAAATCAAGGAGTCAAAATAGGAAAAGAAGAACTCAAACTTTCACTATTTGCAGATGAAATGCTATGCTTAGAAGATCCAGCAAACTCAACCAAAAGGCTTATAAAAATGATCAACACACTTAGCAAAGTGTCTGGATACAAAATCAATCTTAAAAAATCAGAAGCTTTTCTGTATATCAACCATAAATCCACTGAAAAAGAAATCCAGAAAACACTTCCACTCAGGATTTACCACAAAAAATAAAATTCTTAGAATAAACTTAGCCAAGGATGTAAAAGATCTTTATAAATAAAATTATAAAACATTGAAAAAAGGGCTGGGCGTGGTGGTGCATGCTTGTAATCCCCATGCTTGGGAAGCTGAGACAGGAGGATTACACAGGTTCGAAGCCAGCCTCAGCTACTTAGTGAGGCTCGTAGCAACTTAGTGAGACCCTGTTTCCAAATAAAGTATAAAATAGGTCTGGGAGTATAGCCCGGAGGTAGAAAGCCCCTGGGTTCCGCCCCCAGTACCACCAAAAAACAAAACAAAACAAAACAAAATATTGAACAAAGAAGACCTTAGAAGATGGAAAGATCTTCCATGTTCATGGATAGGCAGAATAAATATCATCAAAATTTCCATACTTTCAAAAGTGATCTATAGATTTAACACCATACCCATTAAATTAACAAAGTCATTCCTTACAGACATAGAAAAATCAGTCCTTAAATTCATTTGGAATAACAACAACAACAACAAAAACCAGAATAGCCAAAGTAGTTCTCAGCAACAAAAACCATGCAGGAGGAATTACAATACCTGACTTTAAACTATACTACAAAGTCATAGTAATAAAAATGGCACAGACAGTAATAAAACCAGTAATAAAAACTGGCACAAAAACAGATATATAGACCAATAGAGCAGAATAGGAGACTCAGAAACAGAAGCCACACACTTATAGTCAATTGAGTTTTGACAAAGGAGCCAAAAACATACACTGGAAAAATGATAGCCTCTTCAACAAATGGTGTTGGCAAAACTGGTTAACTATATGCAGAAAAATGGAAATAAATCTCACTTTTTCTCCCAGGACAAGAGTCAATTCAAGATGGATCAAAGACTTGGAAATTAGATCAGAGACTGTGAGGTTCCTTGAAGAAGGCATAGGTCCAACACTGCAACACATAGGCACAGGTAAAAACTTTCTCAACAAGACCCCAAAGGCACAAGAAACTAAAAGGTAAATAAATATGTGGGATTGCATTAAGCTGAAGAGCTTCTGTGCAGCAAAGGAAACTGTCAAGAACCTCAACCAAGAGCCAACAGAATGGGAGAGATTTTTGCCACCTATCCCTTCAATTGAGGACTAATATCTGGAATATACAGAGAACTGAAGAAACTCAGCACTAAGAAAACAAATAACCCAATCAAAAAATGGGCAAGTGAACTAAATAGGCACTTCATGACGAATAAATTCAAATGGCCAATAAATGCATGAAAAATGCCCAACATCATTAGTAATCAGAGAGATGCAAATCAAAACTACCCTGAGATTTCACCTAACTCCAACTAGAATGGCAATCATTCAAAACAAACAACAACAAATGCTGGTGAGGATGTGCAGAAGTGGTAACTTTAATACATTGTTGGTGGGATTGCAAATTAGTGTAACCACTTGGGAGAACAGTATGGAGATCCTCAGAGGAATGGGAATGAACTTACCATATGATCCAGCAATACCACTTCTGGCTATCTACCCAGAAGAATGGAAACCAAACTACCAAACTAATGCATGCGTATCTATATTCATAGCTGCACAATTCACCATAGCCAAACTATGGAACCAGCCAACATGTCTATCAACAGATGAATGGATTATAAAACTATGGAATATGTTCATAATGAAATTCTACTCAGCCATAAAGAAAAACACAATTACATCATTTGCAGGGAAATGGATGGAACTGGAGGACATTATGCTGAGGGAGATTAGTCAGTCACAAAAAATAAGAAATCGGATGCTCTCCCTAATACGCGGAAGCTAGGGAGAAAATGGGTCATAGGAGGAACTCCAGATGAAGAAGGAGATGGGTCATAGGAGGAACTCTAGACGAAGAGGGAGATACTATAGATGAGCAAATAAGAAGAGGGAAATTCTCTAGTGCACACGATGTACATTAACAAACATATCAATGTCAATCACTAAGCAAAACATGAGGAGGGAGGGGGAGGGAATGGGGCGGGAACTGGGTAAGGGCTAATCGGGTGATGTGTGCATGTATGTCTCCACCATCTTGCACCCATTAAGATGTATGACTACAATGCTATTACTTTTTAATAAAAAAATTAAAAACAAAACAAACACTAACTGAAATTGGTACAACATAAAATAGAATGAAATTTGTTCCTGCTTACATCCTTTCTTCACACACACACACACACACACACACACACACACACACACACGTATACATGTACATACAAAGAGGAAAAAATAGACTAGAAGAAAATACACTGTGTGCCATTGGGTTCATTGCTCAGCCTACATATGGTTAATCTCCTCATTATCTTTTCAATATTTTCTACAATGAGAAATCAGTCTGTATTACTTTCTAAGATGAGCTGATTAATTTTCTTAGGCTGAATTATTTATTTAAAACAGCACGAAGCGTCACCGGCCAGGTCAGGTGACAGCAGCGTTCTTACCAATAGTACTAAGTCCTGATGCTAACGACCTCAGGGCCTCATAGTGTTCAGTGGGTTCCTGCGTGTTTTGTTGTTCTTGTATTTTCTCACTCCATGAGCTCTGATCCCACTCCCTGTCCACCAGGTGCAGGCGAGTCTCCAGAGGTCAGCCAGTGGCAAAAACGCTGTGGTGCTGGGCCAGCCCTGAGCCGAGACATTCTTAGCATCATGAGCCATGAGCGTGTTCAGTGAGCGTCTGCCCCATGGGCCCAGGTCACAAAGGGCCCCGAGTGCTGGGCTGTGGGGTGGGTGGGTTTCCTGTGAGCACAGGAATGTTGCAGCAGGCTCCCAGCTCAAGTGATGGGTGGTTCCGGGTGGACAGGGCTGTGGGGAGCCCAGGAGACATGGATTTGAAAGAATACAAGCCCAGGGCAAACCAGAAGCCTGGACACCACAGTCCAGTCCTTGACCAGCCCCGTGCTGCATCCTAGGCTCTTTCTAGGACCTCATTTCGTAGCTGCCAGATGGCTTGGCAGCTGGGATGTCCCTGTGTGCGGTCTATGAGCACTTCGGCTCTCCCTGCACGGCTGGGCCTGGAGCCTGTGGGTTCCCCCAGCTGCGACTTCAGAGCGGACCAGACACTGCACACAAACAAGTTCTCAGATTAATGGCTTGTGTATCTCAGCCTCTGGGGACGTAAACAAGGCCGCAGTCGCCAGCTGTGGTCACCTTTCAGGGTTCAGTCAGGAAGCCCTGTCACCTGACTCTGTGGGTGGGTGTGGGGTGCACAAGCATGCACGTATACACACATACAGTGCACCCCCCCCACATCATATGCACATATGCTCATGTGTATTCATGCCGTGTACACATACCACACATGTGTATACAGCCACACACACATATATATATATACAATTGCACACATGTACACATGCTCACACACCTATACACACACTCATCTCCACCACACAGTTGAGTCTCTTGACTCAAAGGCAGAGCTACTTTTTTGTGTGTGTGGTCCTGGGGTTCCTGGAAGCCCTTCTACCTCTGGGCTACACTCTCAGACCTATTTAATATTTTTTTATTTGGAAACAGGGTCTCTTACGCCAGCGCGGCTGGCTTCGAACCTGCGCGATCCTCCCGTCTCCGCCTCCCCAGCGCGGGGATTACAAGCGTGCGCCACCACACCTGGCACAGAGCAACTTTTTATTATTCTCTTTCCTGCATTCTTGATGTCAAGGGGCCTTACATTTTCTGCTGAAACCAATTTAAGGGCAAGAAAGTTTAAGAAAAATGTAGAAAGTACGGTTTTGCTTCTATTTTTAATTTTGCAAGCGACAGAATTTTTTCCAACACAATCTTACACTGATGGGAGCCAAGTTGCTCAGGTCAAAGCCAGGTGGGGCCAGAGCCTGGGCAGTGGGCAGCTCTCCTCTGCTGCCAGTGTTTGAGAAATACCGAAAAACCAGACAAGGAAGGACCAGGACTGTGTGGGCATCGGGATAGCCAGGCTCCAGTACCCTGGCTCGGGCGCAGCTCTGACTTTCAGGTGTGTGCCAACTCTCAGAAGAGATGCCTGGACCCAAAGATTGGCTCCAGGCCCTGGCTCTGCTGTGGGTGAAGTGGGGTGGCCTCCATTCTCAGCCTCTGTTTCCCTTCTGCACATCCCATCTGTTTCCCTGCACCCCTACTTTCCCTTCCTTAAGCCCAAGTGCTCTCTGAGTTGATTTCTAGTGCCACGGTTGAGTGTGGGGAACCCCCATTATGAATAAAATATAAATTCTAAAATTATACTTGACATGATTGATTATAAAAGCCCTAAAACATTACATGGTTGGCAATCTCTTGGCATAATTTAGGGACCTGGGGAAGAATTGTTGAGCTGTTTGCACGCTCATCTCCTCTGCACCCCAGCCTCAGATCGAACGTATGCGCTTCGCATCTCAGAACTATTTAGGGAACTTGAGACAATTCAGCAGAAGGAGATTTTGAGTTTCTGTGCAGCTATATTCACTCTTCTAAGCTGAAGATTGTCATTTTCAAAAACCCAGTGGGTCAGAGAGGGAGAGATCTTCCATTTTAGGGAAGACCTTAGAGACCTTAGAGGAAGGAGGGTTGGGTTACTGGCATAACCAACGGTGGGCCCCAGGGCTCCTGATTTTGTGCCAGGGCAGGGTGTTTAAGAACAAAGGTTTCAAAGTTAAGAAAGAACCCACCATGGAATCCTGGCCCAGCCAACTAAAATCCCTGAGCTGGTGGGCAAGTCATACAACATCATTGAACCTCAGTTTACCCTGTAAAAAGCAAAGTCATTCCCAGTTCATACGGTTAACATCAAACTTTACTGAAATGATAGTTATGAGATTATTACCAAGCACAGAGAAAGTGCTGGAAAGATGTTCGTGACACTATTATTTTCCCCATTGTCTGGATAATAAACGTGAGGGTCAGAAAGGTGCAGCCCTCCTGCTGGAGCATGAGCTCAAGCCTGTGCCCCTCGCTGCTACACTACATGGTGTGCACAGAGGAGAATGCTGGGGCACCCCAAATTCCTTCCAATGAGAAGATCACATGTCTGGGAAGAAATTCCTGGGCAAACCCAGTTGGGACAGAGGTTGAACCCCAAGGTCTTGTGCGCGGGCTGAAACATCCTGCCAGAGACCAGAGAAGAATGTCAGCCACTCTGATGTGGTCATGAGTTGAGGGCGGGTGGTGAGAGAGATGGAGGAAGTGGTGAGTTGTGCCTGTGCTGAGGACACTGCACCACAATGTCTTAAATTGCTAAACTCCTTACATGTGGCAGAGACGCAAACCCCAGGCTTTGAGTGCAGAGCACAGGCACCCGGATCCAGCTATCACCCTTCCTGACTTGAGAGCATAAGGCTGCAGAGAAGAGCTCCAGTAACGAGCTGGTGAGAATCCCAGAAGTCATTTTGGGCGGAAGGTTGGGGTAGGGAAGGAGAGGGACCTTTGGAGGCTCCAAGCCTAAAAATGGTCAGTTTGGGATGAAATTTCTCCAGATCCCCCAGGGGAAACCCCCTAGCTGACCTCTAGGTTTCATATGTATAAATTAGCATCGTTTTCTAGAAGCCTCGATAAATGGCCCCAGGAAAACTGTTCTTCCCAATCACTCCAGCATACGTCCCTCTCCTGAGCACCTGTCAGTGTGAGTGGAGGCCCAAGATCAAACCCAAGACTTAAATGCCAGCTCCTCTCAGTCCCTGGCAGAACCCGAGCCTCCAGACCATCCAACCACCCACTTCCTAAGAGGCTCCGAACCCTGCAGAGGTCTGGAACACTCCCGAATCAGACCCATCACTGTCCTTCCTTGCCCGTCCACCCCTCCTGTCATGGCTGCCATCATGTCACTTTCCTACCTCCAGCCTGGCTGTGCTTCCTCTGCACACTTCTCACTCCTCAGTCCCAGAACCTGTGAGCCCCAGGGCCAGTGTCACCCTCGACCTTTGTGACACTTCCTAGCTGTCCCTCCCACTTTTGACCTGCAAGTTTCTTGACTTCTCCATCATCCTCTTTATTCACCAATCAGGACCCCCATGGGTACCAAAATCCAAGGGTGCTCAAAGTCCTTTATATATAAAATGTCATAGAATTTGCATATGACCTATAGTTTGCATCTAACAATATGGGACGCAGAGAGTAAATCCTCCCATACACTATTTCATCACCTCTAGGTTACTTATGTGTGTGTGTGTGTGGGGGGGGGGTACTGGAGATGGAACCCAGGGGTCTTCTACCTCCAGGTTACACCCTCGGATCTATTTTATATTTTGTTTGAAAACAAGGTCTCATTAAGTTGTTGAGAGCCTCACTAAGCTGCTGAGGCCGGCTTCAAACTGCGATCCTCCTGTCTCAGCCTCCCCAGTACTGGGATTACGAGCATGTGCCACCATGCCTGGCATTCTAGGTTACTTGCAATACCTAATAAAATGTATAGGTAGATACAGATAGTTGGTGTACAGTATTTTTTATGGAATAATGACAAGAAAATATGTCTGTATATGTTTACTGTAGATAAAGTATTTCCTCAAATATTTTTATCCATAATTGGTTGAACTAACAGACATGGACCCCACTGATACAGAAAGTTGGCTGTACTTGGTTCACTGGCTCTTTCTCTACCACCATGCCAGTCGTTGCTCTTGGCATAGGATGGTCACCTGCCTCATAAGCATAGTCTGAGACTGAATTCTTGACCCAACGATTTATTAGGGTGTTATGGTTTGATGTAGAATTCCCCCTGGGAAAACTCACCTATTGGGAGTGCAGCAATGTTTGGAGATGAAATCATTGGACCAGTACTCTAATCTCCTCAGTGGATAACACTCCCAAAGGTTAACAATTTGAATGAATTTGTTGGGTAGAATTTTAGGCAGGTGGGGCGTATTCCCTCTTCCCCCTTTGCTGAAGGAGGGAGGTCACTAGGGCTGCAACCTTGGGGACTCTATCTGTCCCTGGCTATTTCCTATTTCTCCCTCTGTTTCCCTAATTTCCTCTGTCTCTCCATGCCACCATGATGTCTACTCTGGAGTTAGCAGACTATGGACTACACCTCTGTAACTGTGAGCCAAATACACTTTTATTCCTCTGTGTTCTTGTATCAGGTATCATGGTCTCTGTGGCAGAAACACAGACTAAACCATGGGGAGGGTATGACCATCCCTAGTTGGCCATTGGCCAAGGTCTGCAGAGGGCAGGGAGGGTGGCCTCCTGGGGTCTGGGCAGGTGGCCAGCTGCAGTTCTACCATCTAACCCAAGCCACCTTCCAGCTGCTGGATCTCAAGGGACAGCCAGTGATCTTTCCCCTCATCTCAGCGACCCATTCACAGTCTAGATTGTATCATGTTGCTGTGATTTCACCATCTCCAGTTCTTCTAGCTCTTGACCTTTCAAGACTTCTCTGCCCTGACTACCTATTCTGTCTGCACCTGTACCCTGATTATGACTGAGGACAGTCACATAGCTGAACCCTCCTCCTCCTCACTTCAAATTAGGAGCACCCCATCTCCAGGGGCACTCGGTAATGTCAGTAATGCCACCTAGGCTTCCATCGAATGTGCTTTTCTGCTTCCAAGGTCACAGCTTCTTTCTCTATTCATTCCATGTGATTTTCTTCCCTTGGTCTTGGCTGATAAACTTATGTCATGTTTTTTGGAGGCAGCAGATGCACATAGATGAGAATTTCTCATCACCAGTTCCTAACCTGGTCCAGCATGTTCCATCTCTACCCATTGCACATGGAAGTCAGTTCAGGATTCTGAGCCAAGTGCATGTATTGTATCCTTCCTGCTGGGCTTCCCTACCATGTTTCACTGGCCGCATAGCCTTCTTTTTTTTTTTTTCTTTCTTTTTACCATCCCCTTTTCTGTTTCCTTTATGGCACCTGGCAGAGTGACCTCAGCTGGATGTCTCCACTTTCTCCTCTTACCCTCCAGCATCTCCACTGGGTTCTTGTCTACATGATTCCCCTGGAGGTGGTTCTCAAGGTGACTAATGCCTTACATCATGCTGACACTGATAATCGGTTCTCTGTCCTCATCTGCCTGGACCTCTTAGGATCATTTGATGCGAATAGCCACATTCTCCTTCTAGAAACTTCCCTTTTTAGTTTCCCACCTCACATTTGGCTGCCTTTCTGACTCTACCGCATCCTCCTGTAGACCCCTAGAAGTTGGTGTGCTCCAGGGCTGGCTGTCAGCCTCTCTCTCCTCTCTCTCCATCTGTCTAGGCAAGCTAACACAGCCATGACTCAACACCACCCATTCTGTGCTGACTCTGCACCCAGACCTCTCTGCACCAGACCTGGTGCTGGACCAGGGGACCTCCAGGGACTTCTCTCCTTATTGTGACTTGGGTTTGAAATGTCCCCAGAGGCTCATGTGTTGAAAAGTACATCCCCAATGCAACGACATTCAGAGGTGAGATGATGGAATCAAGGCTCTAATATCATCAGTGGATAGACCCACTGAAGATGAATAAATTCAGCAAATTTCCCGGGTTCTAACTTAGGCAGATGGGGAAGTGGCAAGAGGAAGTAGGCCACTGGGGATATGTCCTTGGGGGCTATCATTGTCCTTGGTTACTTCCTGTCTCTCCTCCATGCTGCCAATGAGTTGAGCTCAGCTTTTCTCTGCCACGTTACGCTGCCATTCTATCTGCCTTGGATCCAGCCAGCTATGGACTGTACCTCTGAAACCGTGAACCTTTTCTAGACTTTTCCTTTTCTATGGTGTTTGTGTCACATATTTTGCTCACAAAAACAGTCCCTACTTACCCTGGACCTCTTCCTTGAAGACTAGCACACCTTGAACCTAACTTGACAAACTATAACCCTTGATTCTCACCCATTCTGCTACTTCTCCAACCTCCCCCGAGGTAGGAAATGCCATCACCATGGGCCCTGTGGCTCATTCAGAAACAGAGAAGTTACTCTTAATTCCTTTCTTCCTACTTCCACACCACCAGTTATTCCTGCAGCTCTGCTACTAAAGGAGATCCCAATGTGCCAGCCAGCATCTCATACCTCATCCTTCCTTGAGACCGGGCACCATCAGCCCTCACCTGGCTGCCCTGATTGTCTTCCCTCTCCTCTCAGAGCTGCAGGATCCTAACAACACGTAAGTCAAATCACATCACACCTGCCCTGCGCTCCCCTGTAGCCTCCTATTATACTTCCAGTGGACCTAAATTCCTCCATGGGCTGGTGCCATCACCCTGCCACCTCCTTTCTTGTGTCTCCCCAGCTCTCCTTCCTCACTCATGCCATGCAATCTCCTCCAGTTCCTCATCCTGTGAAGCTCTTTGCATCTCAAGGACTCTGTAAATACTCACCCTTTGGTCTGGAATATTCTTTCTGAGAGCTTGGTGCATTTGAAAACACCACCTTCTAAGAGAAGAGATCCCCTGCGACAACCCTGGCCTGTCCTGGGCCACCTGGTCACTCCCTCCATGAACCTCCATTTAACCTTTTTTGAGGTTTCTTGGGTTCCTGACTTTATCTCCCCTGCGTGTGGGTTCAGTGCCCTTTGTCTGCTTCCAAGAGATCTGGACCTCCAGGACGACAAGATTCAATCCTGCCTTATCCAGAGTTCTAGCACACAGCTGCTTCCCAGTGCCTGAAAGTACTGCTTACGGTAGAGGCTTAGCAGTATTTCTTGTCTGGCAGATTCAGAGCTCCTAGTGCTCAGAGACCCGTGGGATGAGTAGAAAACCAACAATTCATAGGTGTGTTGCAGGGTGGCCAGGTCTGAGCACAGATTGTGCTTACTTGGGAGGAGGAACCCATGTTCCAGGGCAGATCCCTGTAGGGAAAGCTGCCACAGGATAGGGAAGGGCAGCCAGGGACACAGCGATCAATAAAGCACGGGGGTGCTGCCAGAGGTCTCCTGGCTCTGCCAAGAAGATTTCTCTTAAGTACAGAGAAGATGGTGGCTACCCGGGGCAGGAGAAGATGCATTCTGCAAAATCCAGTTTCCTGTGACTGTAGAATGTTGAAGTTCTTGGGAAACATGGAGTCTGCCCAACAGCACCCAGAGAGGAATGTTAGCAACCAAGAGACATGCACAGATAATCCATGGCTAGGAGGGAACTCTGGGCCTCAATGGACACAGACTGATTACTGAACAAACTCTTTTGAGCTCCACCTCTGTCATCTGTCAAATCAGGCTGGGCGTTCTTGGATTGGCCAACAAAACTGCAGGACCAGGGGGTCAACAGAGCAGGGGGACCCCACAAAATAAAACAGAGAAGAGGGAATTCAATATTAAGATATGGCTTGTGGTAGTCAGTGGGCAGGGGCTCTGGTCTGAATGTTTGTGACTCCTCCAAATTCATATGTCAAAGTCATAACCCCAAAGTGAGGGGATCAGGAGGCCTTTGGGGGTGATTAGGCCACCAGGGTGGAGCTCTCCTGAATGGGATTAATGCCCTTATAAAAGAGGCCTTGGCCCTGGAATGACACAGCAGAAAGATGGTATTTGTGTACCGTCGGAAGCCAGCCATGCCTGCACCTGCGTTTGGATTCCCAGCTTCCAAAATGGTGAGAAATAAGCTTGTTGTCTGGAAGCCACCTTGTCTAGGGTGTCTTTTTCCAGTAGCAGGATGGACTGGACGGCAGGGGAAGGTTTTCTTTTATTGCCATGTGTTTATTTAGACGTAACTCCCAGCTCTCTGCTGTACACATAAAAGGTGCCATCAAATCTTACCGCCTTCCTGGCTGTCCTCCCCGTGGAAAATGGCCACAGGAAGGGCTGGCCAGCCTGGGGCTGCAGGTCCCGCTGACTCTTGCCCAGAGGACAAAAACCACCTCCGCTGTTGTGCATTCCTGGAAGTCACATGCACCGTTGTCAGCCAGGAACAGAGAACACCTGCCCTGGTGGGGCCACCTCTAGTTTTGGATGCAGGCGCCAAGCTAATGAAGAAAGAGAGAAGCACTGTTGGGATAAGACTGCCGTGCTGGGAAAGGTGGCAGGGTGGGGGCCCGGGGAGGGCCAGGCAAGGGACCGTTTTAGATGAGGGGACATTGGAGGAGGGCTCTAAAGGGGCGGGGACATCACTGCAGTCTCTGGAGGTACAGTTTTGCAGAAAGATGGTCAAGTACAATGGCCATAGGCTAGAAGGGGCCTGGCATACTCAGACACAGCAGAAGGCAGTGGAAGGCTCAGTGAGCAGGGCAAGGGGGGGGGGCCTGGTCAGATCCAAGGGATCCCTGTAGCTAACCAAAGGCTCCAGGGGGTGGGCATGGGGCCCTGGAGGGTCCTGATCTGAGGGGCTGTTGAGAGCATTGTTGGTCATCTGCTTTGAGGTTCCCTTGGTCCGGCTTGGGAGGGGAACAAACTAAAGTGAAAATTGTTTGCATGTAGACAAGTTTCCAAAGACCAAATAGGACAGATAACCAGGGACCCTGCCTGATAAGCCAAGTCCCTGACAGCTTCCTTGTTTACCCTTTCCTTCCCTGATTCATCTGTGACTACCTTGATGTGATTCCTGACTCACCCCAGGATCGCTTTGTTATTTCTTGTGATTAATAATATCTTATAATATTTTGGTTATAACCCTTAATAAAAGCAAGATGCTAGTGGAAGGATGGCAGGAGTGGAGACATCGCGCTCCTCCCTGGCATCCCCAGCTGCCAGGTTGACTCCGCTGTCATTCATGTGAGAGACGACTTTCCATCAATCAATCAACATCAAAGCCGTCCGCTACAAGGATCTGTGGATGTGACCTGACCTTTCAGCAGATCGCCCCAGCTGCTGTGTTAAAAGAAGGCAGGGCTGGGCGTGGCGGTTCACACCAGTAATTTCAGTGCTTGGGAGGTTGAAATAGGAGGACTGCAAGTTTGAGGCCAGAGTCAGCAATTTAGTGAGATAGAAAGAATCTGCTTCGTGCTGGGCATGGTGGCACACACTTGTAATCCCAACATTTGGAGGCTGAGACAGGAGGATCGCTGTTCACAGACAGCCTCAGCTACTTAGTGAGGCCCTTTACAACTCAATGAGACCTTGTTTCAAAATAAAGAATAAAAAAAATAGGGCTGGGGGTGTAGCTCGGAGGTAGAATGCCCCTGAGTTCCATCCCCAGTACTCCCCCCACCACAAAAAATACAGAAAAAAAGAAAGATTCTGCTAAAAAAAAAAAAACAAACAAAAAAAAAAACAAACAAACAAAAAAAAAAAACTGGATACCCTTGGGATCAATTTCCAGTATGAAAAAAAGGAGGAAATATGACAGAAAATGGTCATGAGAGCCAATACCATGCATGAACACTGGTGCCTGGCTCAGGAAAGGGATGTCCCAGGGGCTCTGGGCTGCGGGTGTTTCACTGGCTGGCTTTCCCAAAGAACCTGGCCATAAAATTAACTACCACTCATTAAGTGCCTGACAATAGAGACAGCTAACACTGATTAAATGCCTACTATGTGCCCACACTGCCAACTTGACCAGAACCAGGCTTAGAGCCAGAGACGCCACTGGGAGACTTCAATTCTCATGTATTACTGAGAGGCAGGAAGAGGCGCAGCCCAGAGGCACCGGGGCTGCCGCGTTTAGCAGCTGGAGCTGCGTGGAGTCAGCCAGCGACAGGAGGTTTTGGGGTGGGGCAGTGGGGGACCCTCAAGTCTCAGCAGCGTCTCAGCCACTCCCACCACCCTCAGCCCTGAGGAAAGAGCTCTGTGCCCAGCGGGGTTGGTGGGGCACAAGAGAACAGGCTACAGACGTACAGATCGTCCCCACAGGGGTCCCAGCCAAGGACAGATGCGCAGCAGTCTCTGGGAAGGCCATTGTCACCACATGTGACAGATTCAAGTGCAAAGGAAGCAGAGGGTTGAGTGTCAACGAGGAGGAGTCCGGAGCTGTCTAGCCTCAGGACAAGCTCAACCTGGTTATATCTCATCTAGTGCAGTAGAACCCTCAGGACCTCAGGGACCAAGGACGGGGAAGGGTGGGTCTCCACCCTCCACCAGAGGCTGTGAAGAAGAAGGGTACTGGGGAGACTCTACGGCCACCAAAGAGACTCTACCATCGGCAGCGGACCCAAGAGAAGCCACGGGAAACACTGGGAAGGGTGCTGAGGGGCGGCCGATTCCTCTCTGGAGCTCAGCCAACGTGACTAGAGGTGGCGGCTGAGCTGAGACTTGCAGGGAGGTTCCTGGAGGTGCAGCAGTCAGGGAAGTCATCCCAGGTGGAGAGCACGGCCCAAGGTCAGAGGCGGGGTGGGGGACAGTGGGGGGCCGGGCATTGGCAGGCTTAGAAGACAAGGGCAAGTTGGGCACGATGATGCACCCCTGTAATCCCAGTACTTGGGAGGCTGAGACAGGAGGATCACAGGTTCTAGGCCAGTCCCAGCAACTTGGCGAGACTCTTGGCAGTAGTGAGATTCTGATTCAAAATAAAAATGAAAGAGGCCTGGAGGTGTAGATTAGAGGAAGAACACCCTTAAGTTCAATCACTAGCACAAGGAGGGAAAGGAAGAGGAGGAGGAGGAGGAGGAGGAGGAGGAGGAGGAGGAGGAGGAAGAAGAAGAGGAGAAGGAGGAGGAGGAGGAGGAAGAAGAAGAGGAGGAGGAAGAGGAGGAGGAGGAGGAGGAAGAGGAGGAAGAAGAGGAGAAGGAGGAGAAGGAGGAGGAGGAAGAAGAGGAGGAAGAAGAGGAGGAGGAGGAGGAGGAAGAGGAGGAAGAAGAGGAGAAGGAGGAGAAGGAGGAGGAGGAAGAAGAGGAAGAGGAGGAGGAAGAGAGGAGGAGGAAGAAGAGGAGGAGGAGGAAGAGAGGAGGAGGAAGAAGAGGAGGAGGAGGAGGAAGAGGAGGAGGAGGAAGAAGAGGAGGAGGAGGAAGAAGAGGAGGAGGAGGAAGAGAGGAGGAGGAGGAAGAGGAGGAGGAGGAGGAAGAGGAGGAGGAGGAAGAAGAGGAGGAGGAAGAAGAGGAGGAAGAGGAAGAGAGGAGGAGGAGGAAGAGGAGGAGGAGGAAGAAGAGGAGGAGGAGGAGGGAGAGGAGGAGGAGGAAGAGGAGGAGGAGGAGAAGGAAGAAGAGAGGAGGAGGAGGAGAGGAGGAGGAGGAGAGGAGGAGGAAGGAAGAGGAAGAGAGGAGGAGGAGGAAGAGGAGGAGGAGGAAGAAGAGGAGGAGGAAGAAGAGGAGGAGGAGGAGGAAGAGGAGGAGGAGGGCTGGATTCTTCAGCCTGCAGAATCTGGACATCCCCTCCTGTAAGTAATGGGGAGGAACTGGAGTGCCGGAACAGGAGTGGCTGTCCGTGCTAGAAGGTTATCCATGGCAGGGTGAGGCTGGACAGAGCAGGGTCAGGGGAGGCTGCCAGGGGCTGCACAGGGGCAGGAGTCTTGGCAAGGAGAAGAGAGGTGGATTTGAAGAACCTGAATTTGAAGGTTACTGGAGATTCGGGGCCGGTGATGTGGGAAGCAGGAGTGGCAGGCAGCCGAGTGTGCATCCAGTATCCACTCTCATCTTTCTTGGCATTAGAGACTCCGTTTTCTGCAGAGCAGTAGTGTGACTATTTGCTGCTTACCTTCCCAGGTACTATGCTAAAGAAGTATAAAAAGAACCAGGCAAAGCTATCGTTTCTCACATAAAAAGAAAGCCATTCAGGGGGTGTGAACTTTTACCTCCTGTTTTCTTGCTCAGAAAGTTGTAATGACTGGAGGTATGGCAGCTCTTCTGTGACCATGAGGCTGCTGGTGGAGAATGAGGCCACAGAATATGGATTCTTGAAGGCTTTCTCAAGCAGGTGCACAGGTAGACCACCTACCTCCAGAGATCATGTTCCCTGCACAAACAGGTGTCTCTTTGGTTAGTCCACTCTTTGGATTTCTGACTTCGCTGCTCATGCTGATTTTAAGCGGTTCAATGTGAGGGATAGCTTGGGTGGGAACATCAAGGACCAGGTGGAAGTTCTGCATTGGCGGACTGGGGATGCTGGAAGGGGAGCAGGTTTGGAAGGATTAGCACGGCAGGAAAAGAGCCCACCACCCGGAGCCAGGATGCCCATGGGTGACGGGGCCTCTGGGAAAATCCCTTCCCTTCTCAGCCTCTGTTTCTGTGAAATGGGATTTTTAAACCTAATACCTTGAGAAGACCAGAGACACCAAGTCTGTTGTATAAAGCTTCCCAGGTCTGTTTGGATTTCCCAATAAATAATGCATGGATTTGGTTTGGGAGTGCCAGAAAAGAAGGGTCCAAACTCGCTGGGGGACTTATGAAAGAGTAGAGAAACCCACATACGACGGCCCTGCGCCCGGCCCAGCACGTCCCGTAGGGGTGGATGGCAACCATGGTGCTGCCCGGCGGCGCTCCTCGGGGTGAGCTGCGGCAGAGGCACCCACCCTCCGCCTCCTCTTCCTATCCAGCCAAGTGCGTTGACGGTGGCCAACATCCCCTTGGATCCAGAGATGACTAAATATGGGGTGGTCAGATGTTTGCGGGCTCATCCTTGATATCAGGTTTCGTGCAGCAGCATAAACTCCGAAGAGCAAACAAACAGAGCTGCCCCGTAATGTGTTTATAATGGTTATTCAAGACGGAGGCGACTTCTGCTCAGGCATTCCACCGCGTGACTCAGCTGCCTTCGGCTCACGGGCGGCTTGCTGGAAACTGGGAGACTGCGGATGGGAAGCCAAAGGCCTGGGAGCCAGGATTTTACAGGACCCTGGTCCCCAGAGCCGGGAGCCAAGGGGGCCTAAGGAACACTGAAGCCATCCGGGTCACCGCCGTGGGGGCTGGAGTGTCCTTCCGTGTCCCTGACACGCTGCGGCTCAGCCCCTGCCTCCAGACCTCCAGAGACGGGGGCCTCACCACCTGTCAGGAGGCCCATGTGGCCAGGGCTCTGAGACCCTGGACTGGTCTGCAGGTCTTATCCACCTGTGCCCTGGGAGCCTGGGTCAGAGTCCAGAGAAGGCCGGTCTCTTCAGCACCAACTTCTACTGAGGCTTGAGCTCAGATCAGGGACTCTGATAGGAACAAACTCAGCTCTAGGCCTGGGAAACCCCAGCGTCTAGACGGGTGGGGGAAAGAGAACAGGTTAAGGATGGCACAGAGGGCCAGGCAGGAAAAGCGCCAGGCGCCGGGCGGGGAAGGGCGCCGCGGGCGGTCACTGTGTGGGCCCGCAGGCGGCCCGGGCACCCTGAGCCCTGTGTCTAGCTAGGTAAGACGAGCTGGAGCCCCTCGCCGTGGGGACCCGAAGCGCCTCCCGAGATTGCTGCTGTTGCTGCTTCCTTGGGGGTGGTTAGTTTCCTGGGATGCCCCGTGCCTGATCCCGCTGCATCCAACAGAGTTCAGTTAAAGCCCATTTTACCCACGCCCACCACATCTGTGTATCACATCTGTGCACACATCTGTGTGCCAAAGCCACGAGAGCAGAGAACCGCGCTCTCCGCACAAGACGTTGCACACAAGGCAGGCAGGAGGGTGTGCGGCTGCCCAGGCCAGGATACCGAGCGCCGATGGCCCAGCCGGAGTCCGCTGGCCACCCTCGGCCGGGTGACCGTCCCGGCTGATTGGCCCACACAGACCCAGCTTCCCAACATCCTGTATGGACACGGGCATCCGCGGACATCTGTATGGCGGTGCCTGTCCTGGCCCCTTCCCGCTCCTTGCCTGCCCTCCCCGCCGGTACTCAGAGCAATTGGCTCTCCTGCTCCCCTATCTGTCCAAAATCACCCAGGTCAGCAGGACAAATGGATATTTCCCACAACAGACTCTTTGCCCAGGGACAAGGGACATGATTACAAATAGTGGCTCTCCCTGCTCTATGGTCCCCGATTTGCTACGTGGAGCCCCAATCCTTCCCCGGACCCTGGGTCATGGCACAGCATGAGTCCGCTCCTTTCTAGAGGGAGGCAGAGCCGGCACCATGCCCTTGCTCTGTGCCACTCTGGAAGGGACATGTCATCCAGCATCTCTTTGTGCTGTTCCCTCCCCTCCTCCACAAGGGCACTGGTCCCTCGCTCCCGCCGTGGCTTCTCTGCTCCGAGTGGGCCTACAGGATGCAGGAGACTTGGCTGGGCTGCCCTGTGGTCGACTTTTGAGCCAGCCTCTCAGACCCGATGTGGGGTTAAAGGAAACGTGTGGGCAGATGGCGGCCCTGAGAAGGCCTGTGCTTTGGGCTTTCTTCTTTATTTTCCTTAGGGAAGCGGCGGCGGAGGAGGAAGCCTGGGAGCACCGAGGTTCCCGTCGTCCTGGGAGTCTGCCCTTGGGTGAGGCCAGATCAGACCTCGCTCAGAGATGCTCAGGGTGGATCAGCCCCAGGGTCTATGCTTGAACCTGGATGTCCCAAAGGTGACCTGGGCATTAAGTGGACAGCTGAACCCTACCCACTGAGAGAGACTCACCCAGCCGGACCCGCCCCACCAGCAGCTAGACAGATCGAAGGCTGCGTGGCTGGCACATGAGGCCTGGCCTTTGCCATCCCCAGGTGCCGGGATGCTGGGGCTGGTTCTGTGGAGTGAGTTTGGTCTCTCAAGAGCCTGTTGTTGTGAAAGAAGGAGTCACGTCTATGATATGAGGAAGCCAGGGGTTCCTTACCAGGACCTAAAAGATAGGGCTGCTTGACCTATCATTTTGCTTCACAAAAATGTGACCTCAAAACTTTTTCTTTATAAAGTATCCAGCTTCAGGTAACATGTTATAGCAAAAAACATAAAACAATAAAAAATAAATAAAACACCAGACTAAGATAGTTGGGTCTCCTGCAAAGACCATGCTGCTTTTTTGCTTCTGTGTTTTTGCACTGTTAAAGTCCTTGCTCAGAGCCCCATTCCCATGTTCATTCAGCTGGAGAAGTCTTAGGACACCCAAGACATTGTCTCACCCAGGACATTGTCCCTTGTCCTTCTGAAGGTTGAGCCAGCGCATGTCCCTGGGCTCCAGATGGTGGTCTGCTCCATCCTGCTTCTCACGCGTTGTTTTAAAGACACACGGGCTCCTCCAGGGCAGGGACGGGCTCAGTCTCTCTCTGTTCTCCAGGCCTGGTCCAGCGTGTGGTACAAAGTAGCTGCTTTGGAAAAGTCTGCAGAACCACATGCAGATGATCTTGGCCTGCTGAGGTCGTTGTGGAAGAAGCTGGAGCTGGGTAAAGTTATTGTCCCAGGGACTTAGAAACCCAAAAGCAAAGTTTATGTCTTCAGGATTATAAAATTAGAGACAATTTGCAAAGGTCATAAGAGTATAAGGTAAAGATGAGTGAGCCCTAGTCTATTTGCCCAGAGATTATTCTTGTTAATATTTGATTCATTTTCTTTTAGAGTTTTTTATTATATTTTTTATTTTGCAGTACTGGGGATTGAACCCAGAGGCATTCTATCTCCCAGATACGACCTCAGCCCTATTTTGTTTTTATTTTAAAACAGGGTCTTGCTAGGTTGGTGAGAGTCTCATTACGTGCTGAGGTAATCCTCCTGTCTCAGGCTCCCAAGTACTGGGATTTCAAGTGTGCACCACTACTCCCAGCTGAGTTTGTTTTATTTATTTTATTTTATTTTGGTACTGGGGATAGAACCCAGGAGCAGTCTATCTCCAAATTATATCCCCAGCTCCCCTTTTTTGCAGTACTGGGGATGAAACCCAGAGGCATTCTTCCTCTCAGCTATACTCCCAGCCCTATTTTTTATTCTTTATTTTGAAACAGGGTCTCATTGAGTTGCAAAGGGCCTCACTAGGTAGCTGAGGCTGGCAGCTAACCCCGATCCTCCTGTCTCAGCCTTCCAAATGCTGGGATTATAAGCGTGCGCCGCCACGCCCGGCTCCCCTCATTCTTTATTGGTGCAGTGTAATCATACATCATGATGGAGTTTAGAGCCCTGGGGGTGCACATGCACACAGTATTTGACGACCCCCTGGCTCCCACCCCACTCCATTTCCCACTCTGTGCACAGATGTTGAGATCGGCGTTGATAATTTTGTGTATGTACATCGTGTCCATTTTACTAATTTTAAGTTGTTCTGCTTGCTGTCCTTTGCCAGAGTTGTAACCATGTTTTATTTAAAACTCCTTGCCACCCTACTTGATATTCATCATAAGATAAAGCTGCTCTTTGTATATGCCTTCTTTAAACAGTTGCATAATTTTCCACTAAGGAGGATTTGTCATAGTTTACTGAATCCCAGTTATTAGAAATCCAGGTTATTTCCACATTGTCAGAGATATAAACAATGGGGTGATGACACACGCTGCCCTGGCTGGCGGTGGATGCAGAGACGCAGGCCCACATCCCAGGCAGCTTGAGGCCGGCCAAAGCGAGAAATCACAAGTGTGGTCTCCGTGGTTGCCACTGTCTTCATCTACTTTTTTTTTTTTTTTAATCACTTGAAAACTTTGGAGAAGTCACATTCAA
Source organism: Muscardinus avellanarius (assembly GCF_963383645.1). NCBI lineage: Eukaryota > Metazoa > Chordata > Mammalia > Rodentia > Gliridae > Muscardinus > Muscardinus avellanarius. The sequence goes on along the minus strand of NC_137798.1, from coordinate 99,250,075 downwards.
GTTTGACTTTACAGCTTCTTTGGAAGAATCAGGAGATGAGAAGCCCCTGGCCCTCACTGTCCCGCATGTTACTCTTTAGCTGGGGCCTGATCCGTCCTTTGTAGTACAATCTCCAACCTGTCCACTGCCTCTTCCACAGGGAGGCCACGCGGCAGGGGCCTTTACCAGTGCTGCTGGGCTGCAGTTTTTATTAAAGAGAAGTATGAGATGTTTCTCTTGCCCCCAAAATGAAACACGCAAGACAGACCAAAAGGCCTTGGGTTTTATAAAGACAGAGAGAGAAAGAGGAAGAGGGAGAGGGAGAGGGAGAGGGAGAGGGAGAGGGAGAGGGAGAGAGAGAGAGAGAGAGAGAGAGAGAGAGAGAGAGAGAGAAGTTTCCGTGGTGGGGTGAAGGATGCTTAATACTTCCTATGCAAGTCCAGTGCGTCCACAGAAAAGAACGCCATTCAAACCGATGTCTTGTAAAAGTTTGAAACAAACGCTGGGTTGCTGTGCCATGGTCCTAGGACTCTTGGAGGCAGCCATTGACATCTCCGTGCGCCACACCTTCTGTAGCATGCTGGACCACGTAGGAGGCTTGTGCCACCAGGAAAAGACTGACTCTGCTGAGCCCCAGAGGCAGCAGCGCTGGGTGTGCAGCTCTCAGGTGGACTCGAAGGCGGAGGGAGGCAGGCGGGCTGCAGGTAGGGATGGGAGCCTCTGTGCTTTGACGTCGTCATCGGGAATGCAGTTGTTTCTGTCCCTCTGTGCTGCTGTGCCCCAGAGGCCAGAGCATCTCACAGTTGCCCAATAGCAGCCAGTGACAGTAGGGACAATGTGTTTGCTTGTTCACACCCACCAGGAGAAGGCAGGGAAGATACACTTCCTTCCATCAGATCAGGCCAACATAAAGCAAGTAACATCTCCAGTGAGAACAGCCGCCCAGGGTGCCCATCTTCAGGGGACCCTTGTAACCATGCTCTGTTGTACTTAGCCGACGGTTAGCTCTGGCTCAGGGCTGGAAGGCATCTGGGGTCATGGCTCAGGGCCACCAGCTGCCTTCCTAAAGCCTCCTGCCTCCGTCCATGCTCACCAGTGCTGGGCTTCCCGTTGGCAGAGTTCAGGGTCTCCCTGATCTAGGTTAGCATTGCCTCGGTCCCCTCCACCCTCCTCCCAAAGCCAGACAGGCTGCTCTGGTCCCCAAGCCAATGCCCACCTCACTTCTTGGTCTAGGCCTTCAGACGTTGTTCTCAACAATGCCTATATATATCAAAATGGAATTTTGTACACCTCTGTATGACCCCAGGGGTTGACCCAGCAGGTCTTCAGGGACTTAAATGAGCAGCAGTAGAATTATTTTCCCATCAGGCTCCTGACTCGTTTTGCCATCTGCCCACCGTGCTAAGAAGAGCCATCACCGGGTGGTTTCTGTAGGCACAGCAAGTGTCTGCTGGGGAATGGGGAACAGGGCTGTAGTGTGCGGGCAGTAGGGGATGGGGAGGGCTGGCTTTCCTGGTTTCCAGACTCTGGGGGCCCCCCAATTGGTGGGTAGGGGTGGGAAGAGATTTTCCAGCTAAGGAAACTGCCACACAGCTCTCAGATCTCTGACCCCATGTCCTGGGCCACTGCCAGCTGCAATCCAGTAAGCACAAGTCCCTAACGTGATTAGCTATGCAAAAGATTGGGCTTTGCAGCTGCCTTCCAGATGCTAATGTAATTATGCCTCCACCCCACTGTCCCCAGACGGGCGATTGGCCTCTGAGGAGATCTCTAAATGCGCATTAGGCCCAGAGCCAAGGATGCGCCTCATCTTCAGGGGACCCTTGTAACCATGCTCTGTTGTACTTAGCAGAGGGGAAATCGCAGAATACTGGAACTGTGGAGGGTAACTGGGGACCTGCCAGACTACTCCCTGGTATACCTACCATAGGGTCGGTCACCTGTGGTGCTGGCCAGGAGGATGGTTCTTGGGCCGCAATGTCACGCTTTCCCCAAGGACACAACAGAAGCCAGTGGTGTAGAAACCCCAGCCTCTGTTCTGTACCACCCATGCCCCTCCCATATGCACAAGGCTGTCGATTTAGAGATGATGAAACCGTCTGAAAGATGGAACGTGTCTACTTAGGGCCATGTGTGTAGTTTACTATACAGCCAGGAAAACTGGTTGGGAAACCACTCCCCCATCCCATTCTCCTCCTCTAAGTGGCTCAGGGATCAGGCTCTAATCTTATCCTAGTACTTGTGAGGATAAGATGGAGGATCGCAGGTTTGAACACATCCTCAGCAAGTAGTGAGATTCAGCAACCTAGCAAGACTTTGTTTCAAAACAACAACAAAAAATTATAAAAAATTGGGCTAAGGGGTGTGATTCCTAGCAACACAAACACACATACACACAGAGAGAGAAGAAGAAAAAATATATATAAATATCCTGGATACCAGTTCTTCCTCAGTTACATGATTTGTAAATATTTTCCTCCAGCCCTTGCCTTACTTACACATTTTTAAAGAAACAATGTCTTTTGCTGGGCAGAGGCTTTATTTTGATAAATTTGAATTGGTTGATTTATTTTCATTTATGCCAGTTGCTTACTGTGTCTTGTGTAGAAAACTCATACCTGCCCCTGATTATGAAGACATATGCTTATGTTTTCTTTTAGAATTTTTATTTTAGTCTTTTTTTTTTTTCTGGTACTGGGGTTCCTGGAAACTCTTCTACCTCTGGTCTACACTCCCAGACCTATTTTTATACATTTTTATTTGGAAAAAGGGCCTTTTAAACCAGCGCAGCCGGCTTCAAAACTGCACGACCCTCCTGTCTCCGCCTCCCAAGCACGGGGATTACAAGCGTGCGCCACCACGCCCAGCTAAGTCTTTATGTTTAAGTATACCATTCACTGTAAATTACTAGCTTTGCTTAATGATGTGCGATAGGAGACTGGTTGATTTTGGGTCTTGTATCACTTGGCTATTCCTGTGCTTCAATTCAGACTTTGGAACCACAGTGTCAATTTCTAGTCATTGATTTGGTTGGCATTACATCAGATCTATACGTCAATTTAAAGAGAACCGACATCGGCAAAACAAGTCCCTGAACATAATATAGCTGAGAGTTTTGTGTTTATATTCGTGAGGACTTCTTATCTGTAATTTCTTTCCGTGTGATGTCTCTGGCAGGTTTCAGTATTACGTGGCTGAGCATGTCTGCAGAATAAGCCAAATTTTTATTCCTGATAAAAATAGTAGTTTGGGGCCCGGCGTGGTGGCGCACGCTTGTAATCCCCATGCTTGGGAGGCGGAGACAGGAGGATTGCGCAGGTTCGAAGCCAGCCGTGCTGGCTTAAGAGACCCTGTTTCCAAATAAAAAAGTATAAAAATTGGGTCTGGGAGTGTAGCCCGGAGGTAGAAGGAACCCCAGTACCACCAAAACAAGCAAAAAATAGTAGTTTGTATTCACATTTTTTCTTCTTGATCTCCTTAATTGGGTTTTTATCATAATTTCTTGTATGTTTTCAAAGAGCAAACTTTTGGACTTAATTTTCCCTTTTCTTTTTCTATCCTATCTGTTTCTGTTTTACTAATTTCTGCTGTTGTCTTTATAACTTTCTTCTCTGATTTACCTTTACTTTGCTCTCCCTATTCTAATTCTTTCCCACAGAAGCTTTGAATATTGACTTTAGATCCCTCTTCTTTTCTCCTATAAGCACTTACTGCTAGAAACCATCTCCAAATACTATATTAGCTGCACTGTAAAGACGTTTTCATTTTAAATATTTTATAATTTTGTGATATTTTTCTTTGACCCACGAGTATTTGTTGAACTCCCAGATATGGTGGCATCATTGACTTCTAACTGAATTCCAGTTGCTTCATGATGTACATGGTGGTGGGTTTATGGAGACTTAGTCCATGGCCCTGAGTCATGTCACATCAACATTGTCTGCAAAGATCCAATGTGCACTTGAAGTAAGTAGATTCTGGAGCGATGGAGTGTAGGGGCTGATAGCGTCTCATCTGTATCTTCCTGAGCTTTCTTTCAAAGCTATCAACTTTGTGGCAGCTTGTTTTATCAGTTGTAGAAGAGGGACATTCAAGCTCCTTTGGACGACAGCCCGTGTTCTTTCCACAGAGCACACTTCAGATCATGTTACCTGCTGTGGCTTGAACATGGTTTGTCCTCACCAAAGCCCAGGTTGAGGCGTGGTCCCCAATGTCACAGTGTTGAGAGGCGATGGTCTATGGATTTCATGAACATAGTATAGCTGATAATTTTGTGTCTATATTCATGAGGCCTTCTTATCTGTAAGTTCAAGAGAGGTGATTCGAGAGTGATTTAGCCATTAAGAAGGACGAATGCTTTCCTTGTAAGTCTGAGTTCTCGCTCTTGCAGGACTGGATTGGTTCCTGGGAGAGCGGGTTCTTACGAAGCAAGTCTGGCACTTCCCATGTGTGCTCTCTTTCTCCCCCACTTTCCACCATGTGTTGAAATCACACGAGGCTCCCACCAGAAGCTGAGTTGATGCCAGTGCCTTGCTAGTCTCTAGAACTGTGAGCCCCCAAAATTTAAATAAATCTGTCCTTTATAAATTACCCTAGGTATTCTATAATAGTGTCAGAAAACGAACCAGGATGTTCCCCTTCATTTCAGAAACTGGCCAGAGCATCCCATCATGCAGGCCAAGGCCAAACTCTGCATCATGGCTGCAGGCCTCCGGAGTCCACCCTCTCCAGCTCGACTTTCACCAAGCAGCAGGATCCCAGGATCCATGGAGAACCTCCCCCTGGTCTGCATCTGGCGGGGCTCGGAGTTTCAGTGAGCGGAACTTCCTCTCTCAGCCTCCCCACCCAAGCATGACTAGCCCCACCCAGCGTTCCCAAGAATTTCCTCTTTGTTGGCGCTTTGGCAGTGTCAGACTTAAGAGTGCCAGCTGTCATCAACAGTTTTCAGCAGGCAAAACCCCTCTCCTGATGTGCCAACTTGCGGTTTCTAGCCATTTCTCAAGTTGAAATGGGCAGCGGAAGGGGTCAGATGATATCACTGAGGTGACTGCTTGTGAGTCCAGCTCTTCTCCAGCTTCCAAAGAACTGTAGGAGGTTCTGTTTTACCAAGTGCCAAGTGGTGAATGGAACCAGTGGGCACACGAAGGACCGTGGGGACATGCGAAGACCCATGCGCTTGTGCTTGACCGTTGAATGGAGGCGATCCATTCTGGCATTGGCCAAACATCTCGGCGATTCCCACGATGCCCCAGTGTCCAGGCTCTGGCTCGTCCTGCTGCATAGGATGCCTTTTTCTTCTCTTCCTCGTCTTTTGGAATCGAACTCATCATTCAAAACCTTGCATCTGGAGCCGGGTGTGGTGGTGCACGCTTGTAATCCCAGTCCTTGGGAGGCTAAGAGAAGAATCCCAGGTTTGCAGCCAGCCTCTGCTACTTAGTGAGGCCCTCTGCAATGTAGGGAGACCCTGTTTCAAGATAAAGAATAAAAAATAGGGCTGGGGGTGTATCTGGAGGTAGAATGTCCCTGGGTTCAATCCTCAGTACTGCAAAAATAAAACAAAACAAAAAATCTTCAATCTGTGTCTCGTCCTCTATAAGGACTTTGATTTGTTTTCCAGAATATTATTCTCCCACACAGGAATTTGCTCTTTTTCCAGTTTAGTGTAAAATAGGGAAGATAAATTGAGGCTGTGGAGGCAGACTCAGGTTAGTATGCTGGGTCTCAGTGTTGGCTCTAAGACAAGGCCATGTGCCTCTCCAGGCCTCTGTGTTTTCTTATCTATGCAATAGGGCTAGGAAGGGAACTTCCTTAAAAGTTGCTGTGAAAATTGAATGGCCTGATGCCCAAGAAGCCCTGTAGTGTTAGCACATAATAGGCCTTCATCCACGTGAGCGGCTGGGCTCATGACGATGGCAATGGTCACGACTACCAGGTTAAATTTATTTTAAAAAAGAGTGGTCATTTTTATCTCTCCTTCTACACCGTCACCTAGAAGGAAGAAATTGCATCTGATTTCTGTATGCCAAACTTCTCCCAGGAACCTGCACAGAGCAAGCACTTAATCGATACCTTTTTAAGTGCCAAATAAAATGAATTGGATTCAATAACTGGCACGAGCACACATTCCTTTCTCAACATCCTAGAAGGCCCCATGAGCCAGGATTAGTGAGCGACTCTTGCCTGTGATCCTAGCACTTGGGAGGCTGAGACAGGAAGATCGTGTATTTCAGGCCGATCTCAGCAACTTAGCAAGACCTTGTTTCAAAAACAGGAATAAAAAGGACTGGGAGGTGCAGTTCAGAGCTAGAATGCCCCTGGGTTTCATCTCCAGGACCAATAAGTAAATAAATAAAATAAAAATAAAAGTAAATGGCCCAGAATTTCCAGAGTCAGCAGAAGCCTTAAGATTCTTTCAGACTGTAGTCTTCCAGGTTCCTGCTGCACGCCAGGGGCAGAGGGAGGTGAGACCTCACATCTTGGCGTTCCTGTTTGCTTCCTGATGTACATTACAGGAGGAAGGGTGGGGGCGGCCTGGGAGTTTTCACTGCTGTCTTGGGAGCTGACTGTGCTCTGCTTCTTAAACACTCTGGGCTTCTGCACACCAAGTGACTGGGCGGGGAAGGGGCCTAGGAATGGGCCACGGCCAACCTCACACGCCCATGAATGTATTGGTCCGGAGGGAACCCGCTGGCCTGTGTTTTCCCATTCTTGGCCTCAGTACACAGAAATGTTTGTCCTGTAATGTCCAGGGAAAGCCATAAGCCCAGAAAAATGGTGAGTGATTTATTTGGTAAAGTGTATTTGAGTCCAGAGTGTTGTTAAGCATGTTAAGTAGCTGCCCCCTCCCTGCCCACCCCCAGCCCAGCCCGTGGTTTCCTGCAGGAGTCCAGGAGGAATTGCTCTCCCTTTATGTGAGGTTTTCAAAGTGCTTTTTAGCTTTCCTCTCAATTTCCCAGCCCTTGCATAATGTGTTTCTCAACTCTTCAGCCACAGGCAATCAATGTTGTGTAAGTTAATGAAATTAAAAATTCAGAAGGTTAAAAATCTAAAAGATTTATCACAAAAAGTCCTAATCCATTCTGTATTCATATTTTTTTCTTGTTCAATTTTTTTTTGATACTGGAGATTGAACCCAGGGGCATTCTACCTCCAAGCCTTATTTTATTTTTTTATTTTAAAACAAGGTCTCCCAGCCAGGCGTGGTGGCACACGCTTGTAATCCCCGCTCTTGGGAGGCGGAGACAGGAGGATCACGCAGGTTCGAAGCCAGCCTTGCTGGCTTAAGAGACCCTGTTTCCAAATAAAAATATAAAAAATAGGTCTGGGAGTGTAGCCTGGAAGTAGAAGGGTTTCCAGGAATCCAAGTACCACCAAAAATAAATAAATAAATAAATAAATAAATAAATAAATAAATAAATAAAACAAGGTCTCCCTAAATTGCTGAGGGTCTTGATAAGTATCTAAGGTTGGCCTTGAACCTGAGATCCCCCTGTGTTAGCTTCCCAAATACTTGGTTTACAGGCCACTGCATCTGACTAAAACTCATTTTTCTTCATGTTCTGATACACCTATGGATGTCACATCCAAATGTCTAAATTGGCAAGGTGTCCTAGCTGAGTTCAGCTCAGGGTATGGGTCAACGGGTAGGGAGGACTCTCTTTTACCCCTTAGGGCAAAACAAGGCTCCAAATCCCAGCGTCCCCTTCCTAGTCCACACCATGACTATGAAAATAGACTTCTCCCCTTAGAGCACAAGCCTTCAGGAAAAGTCCAATGAATCATGAAATAGTTGTTTCCCCAAAACGAACTGGATGCAGGCCAGAAGTTGACTGACCCTGTCCAGCTCTGGAAAATACTCAATATGTTTTTTTAATCAAAGAGTGCTCATAACTTATATGTTATTTCATAGCTTTCTCCTTGCAATTACATCATGAATATTTTCTTTCATGCTTAAGGGTCATGTCTAATGGTTGTGGAATACCACACTGAATTATTGTACCATAATTGATATGCCTAAAATATTATTACCAGACATTTAGAATAGCTATATCTTAGCCGGGCATGGTGGCGCACGCTTGTAATCCCAGCATCTGGGAGGCTGAGACAGGAGGATTGCCGTTTGCGGACAGCCTCAGCTACTTAGTGAGGTCATTTGCAACTCAGTGAGACCCTGTTTCAAAATAAAGAATAAAAAATAAGGCTGGGGGTATAGCTCAAAGGTAGAATGTTTCTGGGTTCCATCCTCAGTGCCGCAAAAAAAAAAAAAAAGCTATATCTTAACGTAATTTATTAATTCACTTGCCAAATACCCCAGGAAGTCCCAACATGTACCTATTAATAAATAACACAGCCCTGGTCCTTAGGGAGTCCCCAGCCAGGGGGACAATCTCATGATCCACTATATTAGAGCAAGAACTCAGAGGCCAGACTTATCTAACAAGTGGGGTCTCTCCCCCCTAAAATCCACCACCCCCTCCCTTTGACCCCAAAGTGCTCAGGCCTGGAGCTGTACCCACTGGGGCTCAGGGGTAGCAGTGGGCTCGCATCAGGCCAGCTGCTAGCGGAAGCCTCTTCTTCACCGTCTCTTTAGGGTGAATAGTTCTTTACCTCTCCGCATGTGTGCGTCTCAGCCAGGAGAGTTTTAAAATACCAATGACGAGCCGGTCGTGGTGGCGCACACTTGTAATCCCCACACTTGGGAGGCGGAGACAGGAGGATCGCGCAGGTTCGAAGCCAGCCTCACTGGCTTAAAAGACCCTGTTTCCAAATAAAAATATAAAAATAGGTCTGGGAGTGTAGCCCGGAGGTAGAAGGGTTTCAGTACCACCAGGAACCCCAGTACCACCACCAAAATAAAAAAAAATAAATAAAATAATAAAATAAAATACCAATGCCAAGGTTGATCAATAATCACCAGGATGGAGCCTGTGCTGGTAAATATTTAACAATCAGTAATAAAAAAGATGCATAATTATACATGTACATGAGTTTATTATAAATTTTACTGGCATAAAGGATTGCAGGACACAATTTACAAATAATTAAAGTTATGCAATACTCTTTATTGCAAATTCCATCACAAAAGCCTTTTACAGAAAGCACGCAGAGTTACAGAGCACAGTCCCGCCCCACCAGTGCTTGATCTTTATTTACATTTATGTTCATGAGTCAGACCAGAGTGAAACGAAGAACACACACCAGAAACTCACTCACTTATCCATGATACAGTGACATTTTTGTTGGATTAGATAATGGGTTCTGAATACGGGAAGCATAGTTTTTCTTTCTTTGGTGTAACACACAGTGTCACAGCTACGGACATGGCTCTCCGTTAAGTTGAGCCTGCACTGTTACCATTCTACCCATTAGTATCTTAGATGTACCTATTCAACAAGATGAGAAATCAAGTTCCGGCTTGGAGCGTTTGCCAATTCCTGTGGTATAAATTCTATGGCCGACGCCAACATGCTGGCGGGGCATCACCGAGCCCGCACAGGGCTGGGAGGAAAGGGGGGCAGCCTTCATTGCAGGTGCTTCTACCATAGATACGACAGGCCCAAGAAACCTCAGAAGAGGCAGGCAGAGCAAAGTCATTAGGATGTGATGACTCGTGAGTATTTTTCACCCTTACTTTTATGTAAGTTTATATAGTTTAATATTTGATAATGTTGGTGCACAGCTGAAAATATAATAATCAGCTCTGGCATGCCCGGAAAACACAGAACAAGTACAACGCTCAGAAGCGCCTATGTCCTCCTTCTGTTTCCCAGAAACGGTTGATGGCTCACTGCTCAGGAAAGAGGATTTAAATTTCTTTGTCTGCCAAACTCCTTAAGATCATTTTAAAAATTAGCCCTCATACCTAGGTGGCCCTATAAAATGCATCTTGAAGAGAGTGTTACCAAGCCTGTAATTTCCAAAATGTTATAAATATGTTAAAAACAAAATGGCTGGACATGGTGGCTAATGGTGGGACTTGGGAGGTTGAGACAGAAGGATTGCAGATTTGAGGCCTGCCTCAGCAACTTATCGAGACCCTGTTTCGAAATAAAAATAGAAAGGGCTGGAGGCACAGCTTGGAGGTAGAATGTCCTGGGTTCAATCCCTTGTTGATGGGGTGTGTCCATACAGTGCCTAAGGAGATGCAGCCTCCCTTGGCCTGAGCGGCCTGCAGCCTAAGGCAAAACTTTAAGTAAAGTGATTCAGCAGAAAATGGGCTAAAGATGGCACCTGGAGGAAGCTACGAAGGCATGGTTTCCCCATTCATTATGGGTGGGGAGACTGAGCGGTTTTTCCCTTTCTACCTTTAAAGGAGCTTTCCTCACACATGAATGGCTCATGTACTGGCCTGGGATTGGCTGTGAACTACATGCTAGTGATCTTTATCCCGAATAGGCTAGGCTAATTCTCATGGGAATTCCCCTCGAGGCTTGGTGCTATATAAAGGATGGCTTGGAGAGAAATAAATGAGATCTTGCTTGACTTGACTCCTGGCTCGTGGGTTTGTGTTCGAGTCGTCGGTACTCATCATCTCTCCAAGCCCCGCCAGCTGTCGGGCTGGATCCCGACACCTTGTGCCAAAAAAAAGAAAAAAGAAAAAGAAAATGAAAACGAATCTAAATGCCATAGTGATTTAATATTCATTATCAAGCATTTATATAAATACATAAACAATCTTTAAGATTCATAATTTTATAGTGTTCTTGTTTCTCATTGAACTCATAATTCTGCTCCACCTGCCTCTCTCAAACTTTATGTCAGTAAAATATATTCTCCAGGATAAAGATATGGATGTAAACAGAAATGTAAACAATAATTATAACTGCCTTTCCATATAGGCTCTAAGTGATGAAAATATTTTTTGAATTGACTTATTATCATTATTCATTACCAGCTGATTAAACAATGGAATATTATAAAATTAATAGACAAAAGCTACAATTTTATGGGAAATGCATCTCCCAGTGAGTATATAGTTTCTTTTGTCATTAAGTCACATATCTCTCAGATGAATATTAATTATTGAGACAATTCATCACGGCCTCGCATTGGTTCTATTTTTCATTTTTATAAATTTTGAGTAAACTTTTCTAAGGACATGGGAATGGTAGAAGTTTGGCTTCCGATGTCCCTCAATTCTTCAGACATCATCTCATATGCCAAGCCCTGTGCCAGACATGATAGTGTTCATCAACGGTGATTTATAAGCTGGACGTGGTGTGTACGCTTGAAATCCCAGTCCTTGAGAGGTTGATACAGAAGGATTGCAAACTCGAGGGCAATCTCAGTAATGTAGCAAGACTCTGTTTCAAAATTTAAAAAAGAACCTTTAAAAAAAAAAGAATCTGTAAGGTGAACAATACCCCTTGGTTCAGTCACCAGTACCAACAACAGCAAAAAAAGATTTTGAATGCGCTATCAGGACAATTAGGTTCTTCTTAAATTTTGTTGAAAGAATCGTTGCTCTTAGGAACTGTAAGCAGTTACCTCTTTTTCTTGAAGGCACTCGTCTCCCTGTATGTCAGCTAACCACAATTAGAACAAAATCCCAGAGACACCAAGACAAGGAGAAGGCGGAGGCCGCCCGGTCTCTGGTGGTGGACCACCCACCTGGTTATTTTTTCTCCACTTGACGTTTGTCCTCCCCATCCCAGGACAGCCGCCCTCCTCCCCGGCCTGTCCTGTGTCTCCTCCGCTCAGGCCTGGCCAGATCCCCTGGGCTCCGGGTTGCTTGCTCATCGTCAGGTTCCGCTCCAAGTGCCCTGGGACACTCTCCCAGCGGCATCGCCTCCGTCTCTGAAAGCCTGGCACAGAGACTTGGGATGAGAACGGTCTGACACCCTCCACAGCCGCAGGGCACATGGGCAGCCCTGTCTGGGCAGCACAGACAAGCCAGGTCCAGCCCCAGGGTTGTCTCTGGCCTTGGGAAGCGACTTCTCCAGCGCTTACATGTCCAGAGTGCCAGATGGTGCAGGCTTTTCCAAACTGGGCCTCAAAGGACTCCATGAAGCTTATCTTGAAGTCAGAATCCTCCCTGTTTCCTTTCCTCATAGAAATTTTTGTTTTGTTTCTGTGTTGCCTAGTCTAGTGAAAAAAAAATGGCAGGAAAAAAATAGAAAACGGAAAGTCAAGGAGTAAAATGATTAAGGGCCTCTAGAGATGGCATGCATCTTCCCTGGAACGTGTATACCTTTTTTTTTTTTTTTTTTTTTTTTTTTAGTTCACTCTTCAGAGGGCCATGTTTCCTTTGAATGTGAATTTCTTACTGTAGTCCTCTAAGGCATCTCTGTCTTGAGAGAGTCTGCATTCTCCCTTGAATGTGTTGTCTGTTTTCCTAAATAAATCCAAAGGAATAAAGTAAAATGATGGAGAATTTTTCCTCCAGTAGAAAATGAGACTATGTCCTCACTTGCAGCTTCTTAGTCCCTCTTTTGGGTCTTGGAAGAAGATGAATGTTCGTGGGAGCTGCTGGGGAACCAGAGAAGCCGTCTGGGTTGTGAGCAGCGGGAAGCATGCCCCGGTTACAGTCTCACTGCACTCTCTCGCAGAGATGGGCTGTGGATCTAGGCTGGACATTCAGTTACATGCCCAAGGGAGACCAACAAAGACTCTTGCTGTCAAAGAGAACTCCGTGCCCAATGATAGGGTGAAAAGTACCCATGGAGGCAATATTGGCACCACGGCAATTGGCAGTGGCACCCCCAGAAGACCCTGTCAGCATCACACGAGGCTGCCTTCCTTCAGATGTCCCACCAGCACACCCTGGATGCTCTTCCTTGAGACCAGATTAGATGGTATTTACTAAGCATGACCCAAGGTCCCAGGAGGTAGGAGTCTGGGGAATGGCCACAGTTTAAGGGAAAGAAAGAAGGATCCATTCAGGGTCTGCAGTAGGGTGACTGGATGGAGCTGTTCCTATAGCAACACAGAGAGGCTGGTGTGAATTTAGGAGGTAGGGCGTGGTGGGTTGAATAGGGGCAGAGGGCTATTCCTGGCCCTTATTCCCATGCTCCTGTGGATTAGAAGATGTGACTCCAAGCTAATGTACAGCCCCATCAGTTTTGCATATCCTTCTGGGGCGTGTAGGTGCTCAACTGTCCCATTACTAGGATGCCTAATAATGAATGCCAGTGAATCTCCCACAAATGGAGATTGGTGTTGGGTTCTAATTTGAATCCTAGTCATGCCCGCTGAGCCTGAGAAGCTGGTAATATATGAGGAGTAGAAGGGTGGCTGGACATGGGAGGGCTTAACCAGAACCCACTATGACAGAGGCGGAGGAACAGGTCTGTAATTCTGAGATGCATATACACAAGTCCTAGGCTGGGGCTACGGGATGGGCTGGGGTCTAGAGAGCCCAATCCAGAGCCAGGTGGGATTGCACATCACAGCAAGTAGCAAATGAGAAGAAGCAGACCTGGAAGAACCAGGGAAGTGGAAACATTGTAAGAGGTTAGGATGGGCTGGGGATCATTGCACATTCTCTCTGGAAGCTTCACACACTTCCTGAGTGGGCGTGGTGTGCGGTGGGCTGGAGAGGGCTCTGCAGGTGGACAACAGCAGATTGAACTCTGTGCCCAACTGTAGGGTGAAAAGCATCCATGAAGGCAATATTTACACCACAGCAATTGGCAAAAGCTACAGACCTCATCCTACCCACAGATGGAGGTTAAACATCTAATTTATCATCTAATCAGCACATCACAGTAGCTAAGATGATAGGAAGCACTCAGGAAATAGATGAAGGTCACAGATCCTAGCTTCTGCCTCAAAGAGGGATGGTTTTTGTTTAGAAACTAGAATTCTACATGGGAAATAGCATGGGTGTGAGAAACAAATATGCCTGGGCTTAGCTGGGCACGGTGGTACATGCCTGTAATTCCATTATCTGGGAGGCTGAGACAGGAGGATTGCAGGTTAAAGGCCAGCCTTGGCAACTTAGTGAAACCCTGTTTCAAAATAAAAAATAAAATAAGGTTAGGGTATACCTTGGAGGTAGAATGCCCAGTACCAAATACCATATACACACAGATCATGTGTGTGTGTGTGTGTGTGTGTGTGTGTGTGTGTGAATAAGGGATAATACTATATATATATATATGTATATATTTATATCTTTGTATAGATATATAGATATGTATGTGTGTATATGCTCCTGGTCATGAATCTAAGTTCTGCTCCCTACCTGCCCATGACCTTGGGGACATTAAACTTCATCTTCTTCATTTGTGTGAAGTGGGGACAGAAATGGCATCGGCCACATCCTGCAGGGTCTCTGGTGAGCCAGCACTTTAAACAATCATACCTAATCATCGTGACCTTTGATGCAAGAAGAGAAACACTTATTCACTAATTCTGAAGGGTTTCTGGGGATCATGAGCTCAGTGTGACACGGGTGTAGAGGAGATGTCGAGGAGAAGCTGCCACTGGAGCAGGGCGGAAGAGCAGCTGGTCTTACGAGGCAGTAGTCTGGCCTGACCCTGTGGTCCCAGCCTTCTGGTGATGCCCTGGTAGAAGCTGCTGCATTTCCCTCTGACTTCCAGGAGTGACCGTGAACTCCGGCTCAGTGGCACACTGCAGATTTGACCTGGGTGCTCATGGCGTGTCTCCCAGGTGGTCCTTCTCAATTGGTCAGATGGCCTGCCTAACTCTGTGGCCTCTGACAAGTGTCCCTCTCACAAAAGACTTGTTGGCACCGGCAGGTGCTATCACGGCTCCTGTCTGATCTGTGTCCAGTATTTCCCACCAAGGCGGCCCCTCTGCAGGAAAGCCCCAGCAGGGAGAAGGGTAGGCTTGGAGTGTAGTCAGGAGACACAGAGGCGGCCAATCAGCAAACTCCATGAAATAACAGAGACAGTTACAGGTCCCAAAGAGAAGAGGGTAGCCTGCCCTGCAGGGCCTTCAGGGCTGGGAGCCACCCATCGCATGCACACTCAACCAGTAGGTGGAGACAAGAGGCCAGAGCAGGCCATGGGGCTGACAGCTTTACGGGGTCCAGGACATTCCTCATGCAGGGTTCTAACTGGTGGGCCTAGAAGGAGCACGAGTGCCACGGTGCCCTGCAGCCTGGGAGGGGTCACTGTGGTGATCCCGTTTAGTCTACGCCAGGAGTAGGGCTGATGGGGACGTCAGGTAGGTGGTATCAGCTGCACCAGAGGGAGAGGTCTCTAGAAGAGGTAGTGTAAGGCAGATGCCTAGATGGCCCACCTTGGGGAACTTAGGGATGTGGAGGACTGGAAACCAAATTGAGGATAACTGAGCCCTGTCTCTGATATGGAAAGTCCAACCTGTATTCAGAATGGAAGCCGAGGCAACATGAGTATTATGGGAATTCACTGCATGACAGGCTGTCTCATCCGAAATTAATTGGAGAAGACTTCAGCCTTAGTCTTGGGTGCTCCCTCCTGAACCATCCCCTCCAGGGGAAGCCGGATGCCCTGTTAGGAGCAGTCCTGTGGAGACACCCACAGAGCAAGGCTCTGCGGGCCTGGCCAACAATATAAAGGTGAGCCAAGATATGGGCTTAAACCTCAGGGAGATTTCCAGTGACAGCACCCCCAGCCAACAGCCTGGCTGTCATCTTGCAACAGACCCTGAGCCAACACCAACCCGCTCAGCTCCAGGATCCCCACCCTCAGAAACAGTGGGGACAGCTGGGCGTGGTGGCGCATGCTTGTAATCCCAGTACTTAGGAGGCTGAGATAGGAGGATCATGCAGGTTCGAAGCCAGCCTCAGCTACTTAGTGAGACTCTCAGCAACTTAGTGAGACCCTGTTTCCAATTAAATATAAAATAAGTCTGGGAGTGTAGCCTGAAGGTAGAAAGCCTCTGGGTTCCATCCCCAGTGTTGCAAAAAAAAAAGGAAGAAAGAAAGAAAGAAAGAAAGAAAGAAAGAAAGAAAGAAAGAAAGAAAGAAAGAAAGAAAAGAAAGAAACTATTCTAAGCTTCTATATTTTGGAGTAATTTGTCATTTAGCAATAGACAACTATTACATACAATTCTAAGGATTTGTGGTTAGAAAACCACTCAGTAATTTTACAGATGAAGAAACAGTTTGAAACAAGGATACGCAATTTACGCATAAAATGTTGGAGAGGGATGGGAACTTAGAAATCAACTATGTCATTAAGGGAGATAATGAACACAATTACTAAATAGCTTTGCAATGTCAATAAATTGTAGCCATAGCACCATTCCAACATATCAACAATTATATTTACATTTCTCCAAAGCCCTTTTCACACTATCCATCAACTATAACTAGACATATAGTTATTATATAGCATGTGTATAATTTTGTAGCCAACTTCTTAAAGCCTGACATTCACAGACTTTCATCTTCCTGCATACATATCACAGTGATCCAAATAAATGTATAATATTCCCTGGTATCAATAAACCATATTTTATAGGTATTTTAGCAAACACTTCTGTTATGTCTTATAAATAACATTATGAGAAACAACTATATACATGATTTTTCCATTTTCCTCAACTAGTTGCTTTTGGATGGGTTCCCAGAAGAATGATACATCTTTTTGGCTCTTGGTCTACAGAGAAGGATACCAGGGAAGGCATCTAAATGTTCATCTTGTGCTTCTGAGATGCCTGGAGGTCCAGAAGGGAGCCTCCTCCATGTGTCTGGTGTGGGATGGTCCAACTGGCTTAAGGAGAGAGCTCACCTTGCCAAAGTAGGAGGCCAGAGGATCAGCAGCCATTAGTTTATTGACAACCTACTCTATTAGTTTATTTTTTTTTCTACTCACAGCCAATTATTTTTAATAGAGGTCACTTGGAACTGGAAATCTGCTGAGAGATTAGGTGAGGCAGTGGCAGCTTCTAGTGCTTCCTGGCCACACAACTAAAAAAACCTGCTGGCCCTTTGCTGTGGAGCAGGCCCCAGTTCCAGGCCTGCCACACAACAGGTTCCAGGCCTAGCCTCATTGGCTCCAGACCTGGCCTCGCTCCTCAGCAGGCTCCAGGTTTGGTCTTCCTGGCTCTAGACCTCGCCTTGCTGCACGGCAGGCTTTGGGCCCAGCCTTGCTGGCTCCAGACCCAGCCTCACCCTGTGGCAGGCTCCAGTCTCAGCCTCACTGGCTCTAGACCCAGCCTCGCTGTGGGGCAGGCTTCGGGCCCAGCCTTGCTGGCTCCAGATCTGGCCTCGCTGTGCAGCAGGCTCCAGGCCTGGCCTTGCTGGCTCCAGACTGGGCCTCGCCGTGTGGCGGGCTCTGGTCCCTGTCACTGTGGGCAGAATGTTTACAGAGGTTCTAATTTTTCCCTCCATAATATATATATTTATTTAAGTAGGAGAAAACAGCACATGTCATTTGTAGAATCTGGGAGCCCAATTCCCTAGCAGCAATGGATTTTATCTCCCCACTGAAAGTGGAGGCTTGCAGCCTCACCATGGAGAATGGTATCCAGTGCTC
This sequence comes from Muscardinus avellanarius, assembly GCF_963383645.1. Classification (NCBI taxonomy): domain Eukaryota; kingdom Metazoa; phylum Chordata; class Mammalia; order Rodentia; family Gliridae; genus Muscardinus; species Muscardinus avellanarius. Next base: position 99,232,667 of record NC_137798.1, on the reverse strand, counting down.
CAAGCACACCCTGACCCCCAGCACAGATGAGTGCAGCAGCCATGAGCTGAGGTCTTCTGGGACACCCAGCACAGCAACCTGGCCCAGCAATATGGGTGGGGCTCCCTCCAACTTGCCCCACACATTTTTCTTGCATAGTATGTTGTCTAGAATTCCTGCACATGTGCGACAGGAGCAGTCAACTTTTGGGGAGATTTCTTCAAAAATTCAAGGTGGATTGGATTGGATCTGTCTGCCTCTCCTGAATACTGGCCGCTGCTGCCACCATCTTGGTCCGTCTTCGTGAAACTTTTTCTTACATAGTATGTTGTCCAGAGTTCCTGAGCATGTGGGGCAGGTGCAGTCTACTTTTGGGGAGATTTCCTCAAAAGTTCAGGGTGGATTAGAATGAATCTACCTGCCTCTCCCTGATACTGGCTGCTGCCACTGCCATCATCTTGGCCCTCTATAAGTTTATTGACAATCTATTCTATTAGTTTATTGACAGCCTACAACATTCATTATTCTCATAGCAACAACCCTAAAAGTGTATGTGTGTATCTGTGTATGTGCACATGTGTGTCTGTTTGTCTGATGTGTGTATATCCCATGTTATTGATGGAGAAACTAAGATTACACAACTGTTCAGTGATAAAACCAGTGATTCAAACCTTGATCTGCCAGACTCTAAGGTTTGTGTACTTTTCACCACACAAAATTGCCTAGAAATCAACTTCAGTTTCTCTTTGGTGTTATATTTTGTGGCTCCAGTGACTTCCAGTCCCTTCAGTTGGTAAGACCTGGGGATACCCAGGTCACAAATGTGTTGCTCTTCACATGATAGTACCCACCCAACAACCTCTGGAATACATGAGTATTTCTGTTAAACTGCAAACTCACCTGTGGTGCATGTAAACTTTTCCAAATTTTCTCTGGTTATAGAGCCCCATCAACTGAAATTTGAACTGGGTGGGGCGGGGAGTTCGGTGATATATACTTATAATCCTACTACTTGGGAGGCTGAGATGGGAGGATCTCAGGCTTGAGGCCAGCTTCAGCAACTCAGTGAGATTCTGTTTCAAAATAAAAATAATTGGAGATATAGCTCAGAGGTAGAATGCTCTGGGTTCAATTCCTATTATAAAACAAAAAAAAAAAAAAAGAAAAAAGAAAGGAGAAGGAGGAGGAGGAGGAGGAGGAGGAGGAGGAGGAAAAAAGAAGATCTCCTAATGAGTTTGCTGTCCTAAAAGCACTTCATGTTTTTCTGTTCTACTTTCCCTACCATCCAGCCTGACACATTCCTAAGAGAGGCTGAAAATACACTTTCTGCTTGCTCTTTCCGGGAACCTGGCAGAAAATTAGTTTGTTCACGGTCCCCTTCTTTAGAGGCCAAGCCAGGGTGTGACCAATTTCCACATCCCTGTCCATGAGGCCAGACAAAGCTGGGACCCTGACTTCCTCACCACTTCCCAGGTCACAGGAAGCCTGGACAGCGCTGCTGCCAACTCTCAAGTGTCTGTTTCCTCGAGCTCCTGGCCCTGGGGCAGCGGGTCCCTGCACTAGATCCCTCCCTATATGGGGGTTGTTTTCTTTGCTCTGGGCCGGTTCCCAGAATAGGTATCAGGAAGCTGCTGGTTTTACTCACCAGGGAAGGGCGGCTGCCACCAGGATGAAGCCATGCCGGGATGGAGCTGGGAAAGGGAAGGCAGGCAGACACTTGGACCTTTGGGGCTGCTCATGCAGGTTGGGACCTTGAGTCTGGTGCCCTGGGCTCCAAAGGCATTCATCATTCGTGGGGTGGGGGAGGTGCGGTGTGGGAGGAGGCAATGCCGAAGTAATTGCAGAGGGTTCCTTCTTCCGAGAATCATCTCCTCCTCCTCCTCTTTCTTCCTCTTCTTAAAGTGAAATTCACAATAACATAAAACAAACCATTTTAAAGTTTACTGTTGACTGGCATTTGGTACATTCACATTATTTTAATTCACATAACAAGCCCATCTAGTTCCAAAATATTTTCAGCGCTCAAAAAAAAAAAAAAAAGTACCCATTAAGTTACTCTCTGTCCCTCGTTTCCCTAAGGCTCCTGGCAATCACTGACATATTTCTTATTTCTATGGGTCTAACTATTCTGGATAGTTCACATAAATGGAACCATATATCACCTGGCTGCTTTTCACTTAGCCTGTTTTTGAGGCTCATCCATAGTATATTATGTATATTATGCATCAGCGCTTTCATCTTTTTAAGGGTGAATAGCATTCCTTCCTATGGATAGACCACATTTTGTTTACCCATCATCCATCAGTGGACATTTTCCCTGTTTCCACCTCTTGGCTAGCGTGACTAGTGCTGCTATAACCACATATTTATGTGAAGACCTCTTTTCATTTCTTTTGGACATATGTCAAAAGTGGGATCGCAAGGTTTTGTGGTAATTTTGTTATCTTTTTGAGCAACCACTAAACCAATTTCCACAATGGCGATGCCATTTTTTCCCTTGATACCAGCAATGTACAAAGGTTGCAGTTTCTCTACATCCTTGCCAGAGCTCGTGATTTTCCATTTCTTTGATTATAGCCGTGCTCATGTGTGTGAAGCGGTGTCTCTTTGCAGTTTGGATTTACATTTCCCTAGTGGCTAATGATGTTGAATATATTTTCAAATGTTGGTTAGCCAGTTATATATCTTCTTTGAGGAAGTGTCTATTCCTAGTTTTTAATTGGGTTAAAATTGTAATTTTTTGGTGGCACTTGGGATTGAACCCAAAGGCATTCTACCTCTGAGATAAACCCCAGCCCTATTTTATATCTCATCTGGAAGCAGGATCTTACTAAGTTATGGAGGGCCTTGCTAAGTTGTCAAGGCTGGCTTCGAACCTGCGATCCTCCTGTATCAGCGTCCTAAGTACTGGGATTACAAGTGTGTGCCACCACGCCCAGCTAGAATTATATTGTTTTTAACCTTAGAGCTGACAAGGGCTTTGGGGGAACCATCTTTTTCTGCCAAATCCCCTCTATTTTACAGATGAGGAAACAGAAATCCAGAATGGTGCAGAGACCGCCACAGGATCACACAGTGGGACTGAGCTGGAACAAGAATCCAGATTTCTTGACTGAATCCTATGTACCTTACACAGCTTGCTCTTTACAGATTCAACCTGAGGTCAAGTCACAAGACTGGAAAGTCTGGGCTTTGGCTCTAAGGAAAGCTGCAAAGCAATTGACTCATGGTCCTGTTGATCTGGCTTGCGGGCTATCCAGCTGATGCAGAGAGGATCTTAGGAGCGATCTCAGGGTCATAGAGAGTGAGGCCAAGAGGATTCACACCCAGTAGCCTCCATGACACTCCCAGACACTCACCTCTCCTGTTATGTGTCTCTCCCTGTTTACCTTCAACACATTTTCACCCTGTGCAAGTAGGTGGATAGGTGTTTGGGTGAAGGAATGGATGGTTGGGTGTTTGAGTGGACAGGTGGATGGGTGGATGGATAGATGGGTGGATGGAATTTGGTGCCAGGATTTCTCCCTTTGGACACCCAGCCTATAAAGCCCACCTCCCATGAACATACAGGTCCCACCAAGGCACCATTAGAACCTCAAATCCACCGCATCCAGGGGAATCGTTAGTCTCCCTCAGCACTGCTTCTCAAACTCCCTTGCCCAGCCTGTGTGTCGTCATTTGTGACTCTGGGCTCCAGCTACAGTGGTGGCATTTTATCAGTACTTGCTCTGAAGGCTGCCTGATCTGCATCCCAGTGCCACCGCCCGCCCTCGGCATATGAGCGTGACAAACGCTTGTATCACTCGGCAAGGTCCAAGGAGGCCAGGCCCCGAGGAGGAGGCGTCATCTCTGGCAGAAGTACTCCCCCACTCTTAGATATTCTTTCATAACTATTATTCTTTTGGTAATGATTCTTTTAACTTTCCACACGAATTGCTCCGGTGATGTAATATCAGGACTGTGAGAGAAACTGAGTACGTGGAAAATAAATTTTCTAGTAATTTGTCTAAGCCTCTAAACACCCCCGGCTTTGTTCAAAGATGTAAATCTAGTCAGAATTCAGATACTGTGGAAGCATTCCTGCTACCACAACTACAAATGCAGAATTCCTCCCTATCTTTGACCTTCATTCTAATCAAAACAATAGAGCCAAGGGCTAGAAGGAATCTTGACCTTTGCACCTAGTGATAGCGCTGCCTGGAGACAGGGCGACACCACCTGGTTAAAATAGCTATGTCAGAACAAAGGACAGATAAAATAGATGTGTAAATGTAAAAGAAAGGAAATATGGTGAAAATAAGAAAGCATTTTTGTATGAAGAGGAGCTTATCCTAAGAATATCCCAAATGGGAAAGAAAGGAATTAGAAAGACTAAACGCAGGTTGCAGAAGGATTGTGGTGTGGAAATGGATTATTAAAAGAGGAATAGGCTTCTAATAAGCCTATTGTTTGAGGAAAAGTGCTCAGCTGCTAGAGAAGTACATCTGACAACTAAATCTAAAAACTTCATGTTATTTCTTGGTGTTTACCTGCTAAACTGTGTTATGAGCTTGCTTAAGCTTTCAGACTTTAGAAGGTAATGCAGATGAAACCTGGGAGACCTCCATCGCATCCCCCTGGATTGCAGTATCTCCCCACGCCTGCCATATGGACTAAGCCCTAGGAATGAAAGGTTCCGAAAGGGTTAAAGAAAACTCTTAAAAACTGGATTCTTCAAGTGATTTTGGGTGTGACTTTTGTTCCTCTGGAATTGGCCCACTAAAAGCCTCTGCAGCTGCAAGGCAAGGCCAAAGGGGCTGACTCGTAGCACAAGAACCACCTGCAGGGTCATGGAACTGATTTCAATCACAAAGACCTGTGATGTCACAGGCCTTACTTTTGTCTTGTTCAGGGTTGGCTATTTACATGTGTATCTCACTATTGTATTTTGAGCATTTGCACTTTTCTACTAGGGAATCACGGGGAAATGGGGAAATATAAAAAATCTTGTGTCTAGAATTGAGGAGATAGAAAGGAAATAGGCAGATAGGGAAAAGGCCTTGGTAGAAAAAAGCTAATTTTCTGATTTTCCTGAGGGGCGACAAATGCCTGAAACTCCAAAGGCTCAGGAGATAAGAAGGCCAGAGCTTCACAAAGCCATCCTGAGTTTCCTAATCAACAAACCCACCTAGCAAGTCTGGCATTCCTGAAAGGAGACCCTTCAAAGAACTTGCAAATGCCCTATGCAAATTCTCCTTGAAATCTCAAAGTCACCCTAACCACAAACGGACTTGCAAGTGGTCAGGCATCGGCCAGTCAGATGGCAAAAGCGGGGACTTCCCACTCGGGACCCCCTCCCCTTTTGGGGAGCTGTTCTCTCTCTCGCAGGTCGAGTTGGCCCTGAGAGAAGGCAGAGTGCATCTGGCACGTGGCTCGGGCGACTCTCGAGTAGTGACCTGAAGGCCTCTGCTGGACATCATGGCTGACCAGGCCCCTAGGGGTGACCTGCACCTCTTTTCTGGCAGATCGCGTGGACTCTGGGAGAAAGTAGTTTGCAACTGATGGGCACTTGGCTCGGGCGACACTCGGGTAGTGACCCTGAAGGCAGCTACTGGACCCCGGAGTTCCCACCGCCCCTATGGGGTGTTCAGCCACTTTTCTCCATTCCCTTCTGGCAGATCGCGTGGACTCTGGAAGAAAGCAGCCTGCACCTGAAGGCAATTCGGCTTGGGCTACTCTCAAGTATTGTCCTGAAGGCAGCTGCTGGACCCAGAGTTCCAGCCCCTTTGGGGGTATTCAGCCACCCTTACCCCATTCCCTGCTGCTTCCAATAAACCTTTTACTCCCCTTCCTGAGGTCTGCGGGTGTCATTCTTCGCTCACCATAGACAAGAACTCGCCGGGGTTTTCTCTCAAGAAACCCCCGTTTCAGAATAAAGTGTTCGATTGCACAAGAGGCATTGATCCATGTCAGATTCTTTCTTGGAGAGGAATCTCCGCATTTAGCACCATGAATAGGAACTTAAAGGAGTTTATTTCATAAAAGGGAAAGAATCGCTGCAGATAAGTGGCTGCAGAACTACCACCCTAACCTTTGTCCACCTTTCTGAGATAAAATCGATCATATTTAGTGCTGGATTTATTATTCCCGACTGAGCTAGGCTGCCGCACCCCAGTAAATCCCACTGCTAGATGAGCAGGGAGGTAGCTAAGTTGATTTTGTGCACTCGAGGTGGTCAAGGTCAACGTGTTAGGGCTCACGAGTTTGCACATAGTCACAAAGACACGGCCAGCAATATTCCTAGGGAGGCCAGTCCTCGAAGGAAACGTCTAGCTCTGAGCAGGACTCTGAGCTGTGGCATCCCAGCGATGCTCATGTCTGCTTCCTCCCCAGAGCTGCGTGGATGAGCCCCTGGCTGGGAGTTCCTGTAGGAGAGGCTGTGTACCAGGTGCAGTCCACAGATGGAGTCCACAGATACAGCCCCTCTAGGTCACTCATGGGGTCTCCAGGCACCCATCTGAATGTGTGTGTGTGTGTGTGTGTGTGTGTGTGTGTGTGTGTACGTCAGTGAGAAGATTTGGTGAGATAGGTTGGATACTTTTACATAGAACATTAGTTTTGCACTGGATGACTCTGTAATAAACATAAGTACTTTGAGAGCACTTTCAATTTTTTACTGATTACATCACAGGCAGTAGAGTGCTGCCCTCTTCCCCAGCTATGACTTGAAAGTGTCCTCTGCAAGTTTGTGTGTTGGAGCCTGAATCCCCAGTGTGCTGTACTGAGAGGAGGCAGGCCTTTAAGGGGTGATTACGGCGCTTGCTTCCGCAGTGTGTATAATAAAACTGGATCTGTACAGAGGAGGTTAGCATGGGCCCTGCACAAGGGTGGCACGCAAATTCATGAAGTGCTCCATATTATCTCCTGGAACTAGAAGGGAGACCAGTTGAGTAGAGGAAGGAGACCAGGGGACAGAGGAGAGGAAAGAGGAGGAAGCGGTGATGAACCTGGCCCATTGATGTTATGTGCATGTACGAGGGTGACACAGTGAATCCCACAGTTACATAGAGTTAAAATACACTGATAAAAATCTAACTTAAAAAAGAGGTGGGGAGGTTGAGTGAGCTCATGCCCTTCTCTCGGGACTGGGTTACCTCTCTGGGTAGTGGGTCAGGTCTCGCTCTCTGGGGGATGGAGTGGGTCCCTCCTGCCGTGGGTTGTGGTCAAGCGAGGCTGTCCCTCGTGTTCTGTGTCTCCATCCACACTCACTCACCCTTCTATTTTCCACCGCGAGTGGGAGTGGTGTGAAGCGCTGGCCAGCTGTGGTCACCTGACTTTGGGCCTCCGGGCCCCAGAACCCTGAGCCAAAATAAACGTCTGTATCAGTGTATTTTCTGTTTCTGAGAGCACAGTACTGTCACACATTGAGTCAGTTGTAACTAAGATTTATTTTGGCTCACAGTTCTGGTGCAAGGTCAGTATCTAGTGATGGCCTTTTTTAGCAACAAAGGCCCCAGGTGGTGGGGGAATCGCGAGGGAGGAACAAGGAATGCATGTGTACCTGGTCTCTCTCCCCCTTCCTATAAAGCCGCCAGGATTCCATCATGGGGGCTCCACGATGGGTTGCTGATCTTACTGAATCCTAGTCACTTCTCAAAGTCCTTACCTCTAAATACCACAAAATTCCAGCCTCTTGGCCAGGAGATGGAGGCAGGAGGACCCAGCTCAAAGCCAGCCTTGGCAACTCAGCTAGACCTTATCTTAAAATAAAAAATTTTTAAAAAGGAGCCAAGAATGTAACTCCGTAGTACAGTGACTATGGGATCAATCCCCAGTACTGGGAGGAGTGGGGGGATAGACAGACAGACAGACAGAGAGGAAGAGAGAAAAAAGAAATGACATTCAGATTGGTGACTTAATTTATGCCGTGTTACAACTGTTCTGGTAAAAACAAAATACACATGCATGTATGAGTCACAAGATACAAGTTGCATTTTTCTTTACTTATAACACTAACTAGTAAGTAACTAACACACTGAGAGACTGTATATATTTTATATTTTATTATCTTTAATGCCATTTTTCTCCTGCCTTTTTTTTTTCTTTTCTTTTCTTTTTTCTTTTTTTTTGGTACTAGGGGTGGAACCCAGGGGTCTTCTATCTCGTGGCTATACCCCCAGACTTATTTTTTTATATTTTATTTGGAAACAGGGTCTCACTAAGTTGCTCAGACCCTCACTAAGTAGCTGAGGCTGGCTTCGAAACTGTGTGATCCTCCTGTCTCAGCCTCCCAAGTTACTGGGATTACAAGTGTGCGCCACCATGCCCAGCTTCTCCTGCCTTTTTTTTTTTTTAAATCAGGGCCCCAACATTTTCATTTTACACTGGGCCCCACAAATAATATAGCCAGTCCTGAGAGCCTAGTCTGTCAGAAGAGGGGCGGCCAAATTCTCTGGGCTCCAGATGACATAACGGGAACCACTGAGGGAGTTCAGAGGATTTGGTGCCAGACTTTGTTTGAGAAGTGATTCATAGTGTTGTGCCACGGACTAGGCTGGAAAAGAATTTTCCAGATATGAGCCAAGCTAGAGACAGATTTATTTTGGGGAAAGCAGAAATTCATACTCAAAGAAGGCAGACCAGTTCAAGAGGGGCAGAGAGAGAGAGAGAGAGAGAGAGAGAGAGAGAGAGAGAGAGATTGATTGGCTGGCAACCCTGGAGGAACCAAGAAGGTGTGTCTTGGATGCTTCAGGGTTTTTTCAAGAGGGCAGGACTGTGTGAATCTTCCAAGTCCAGTTTCTCTGGAGGGGATGGAGGCTGGAGGTCTGGCTGCGCTCTCCCATGCAAGCTGTTTGCAGCCTGGGGCCGGCGCCACCTGCTCAAACATCCCAGTCCCAGGGCTTCCCAGTGACCCTCGGTGGGCATGAGCCCCAACTGTCTGAGGTGTGACCATGGCGACCATCAGGTTTTAGGTTTAAAGCTTCTCCCACGTCTTTCCTTTGCCTCTTCCTCATCTCACCTCCCCTTGGACTGGCAGCTATCTCTTCCCCCGTTTCTCGTGGAGTTTCTAGGACTTAAGTTATGAGGCCCAGGTTCTAGAAGATTCCAGGAAGCATCTAGAAGACAACTATGGGAGCTGCAGTAGAAGATACTCCTGCTCTGAGTACACTGCTCTCAGGGACCCCTCAAGGCCAACCGTCCTGTGACTTAGAGGACAGGTCCATGGTCTCTAATCTAGGTTTTTCTTTAACCTCAAAACCTTCTGCATGGTGCCTGGTGTGTCTTTCAGAGGGTGCCCTGCACAGTGAATTGAATGTTTCCTTAAAAGACAGTTTATAAGCAAGGCCCTACTAATGCCTCCAGACGCTTCCCTAAGCCCTTCTCCCCACCAGCACTTCCAGTCCCTCCACAGTGCAGCCCCCAAGGGCAGACACCCAGCAGAACAGGGACCCTCTGGAAACGGCTCCAGTACTTGGGCCAGAGACTATACCCTACTGAAGCTGTGTATCTGGAATATCTCACCCCTGAGAGGCCTGCTATTGAGGTAGCATGGAAGAAATAAAATAAAGTGGCAGAAAAGAGATACAAGGGAAGAACAAGGAAAATGTGACTTTAATATAAAATCCTGTGGCAAAACTTCCCAATACTCTAACTCCTTGAGCCAGGACTATCACCCCCACCTCCAACCCTCAGCCAGGCCTGTTAGGCTCCAACTTCTGAGAAATTTACAAGTGTCTATGAATCACCTGAGCACTGGTGACTATCCTCAAAAAGGAATCTATTGATCAGACAACAGAGACCACATAAAGGATACAGGAAGCGTGACCAAACGCCATATTGGAAATTCACTCACTTATTAAAAAACACCATAAACTGTTAATTATCCAGTCCAGGAATAGTTAAGCAGGAGAGATATCTGTTGGTCAGAGGACAGAGGTTACACAAAAGAGAAATATTCTTGGACACTGTTGGACATCCTGCTTGGTAAGTAGTTTAAACAAAAGAGTTATCTATTAATAAGATAGTGAAGGTCCCATCAGTAACCCACAGATAACCCAAACACCCTAAATCAACTTGCGACTGGACTGACATCATTCCTACACTCTCTTTCTGCCCACCCTCATGAAAATCTCTTTCAAAAGATGAACTGTGAACCCTCAAGTGCATGTCTTACTCTGGAGATAGCTGTCGATTCTTCCTTGAATAAGTATTTTTTGTTTTCATAAATAAATCTCCCTGTCTCTGAGTGGCTCCTCTGAAATCTGTTTCCCTCACCTGAGTTGGGCTCTCCTCTCTCTCCCACTAGGGACTTCTCAACCCTTCTCTCATGACACTAAGAAATCCAGCATCCTTCATTATATAGGTGTCTGCCAAGAATACTGCACTCCCAACCTTCAAATATTGTTCTGTGTGTATCTGGCTGAGAAAAATGGGAGTCTCTGAGCAGCTTCAGGCCAGTGTACTCCACGCTTGCCCCCCGGGTGTCATGGTCACCTGGTGCTCTTGCAGGTAAACTGCAGGTAGACGGCCCGCCCCAACAGCATCAGCATCTCCAGGCAGGTGTACGGGGTCCACATTCTTCAGATGATCATGCTTGGGTGGGGTCAGGGATCACTCCATTTACTTGGATAAGAAGAAAAGGCTCATTTGAATATGGGGGCGCAGCAAAAATTGGCTCTGTCTGGTTCTCATGCTTAAGTAGCTTTACAGACAAAGCTCCCGGTTCCGGTGGTTTCCACTTCTCCACGGCCACTTCCTCCCTTTGTCAATGTATATGTGCACACATCCAGGCTCTCTGTTTCTCACGCCGCACCTTACTGGCGTCTCCATTGGCCTGGACTGGCCACGGTGCTGAGTGAGCAGGTTCCCATTTGCTCTACCCACCTGTGTGTTGGAATCTCCGAAATAGGGGCTCTTCTGGTGGGGTTGACCTCCGTTGTCCATTTGTCTTGTTCAGTTCTAAATTGGCTCATTTGAGCGACAGTGCTGATGATGTTCCTGAAAGTGGGGAAATTTTCCACACACCCTTTTGCTGCATCTTGACATTATTACACAGGAACTGGTTGCCTGGCAATGGGAGGCTCCTCCCCTCCCTTCGTTGGATGAAGCTGCCAGTGGCCGCAGCCATGGACACGTGCAGGCTCTGTATCCCCAGCAGCTCTTGGTAAACAGCCTGTTTTGAGTTTCTGTGTTCTTCTTTTTCAAAAGGATGAGGAAACGTGGAGACAAATGGAATATTTCCTAGGGACATTGTTGGCCCCTGGTGCTGCCAAAAGGAAGTGGATTTATTTTCTGTTTAGGTCAGGAAATTATCTGTCATATTTGAAATCATTTTAGAAATATCTACTTCTCATAAACTTCCTGTTTCCTCACCCTCTGATTTGTTGATTCTATGACATTATCAAGGGAATAGCAGATTAAACAACATAAAACACTGAAAATTCCTTTAAGTATATCTACATTTTGTTATGGAAATTGCTTGAATTTTGGAGTCCACCATCTCTGCCACTTAAATGCTACATGACCTTAGAAAAGTTACTTGACTTCTTTGAAACTTGGTTTTCTGTTACCTACATGGGGCTACTAATAATGACCATAGATTGCAAAAATGGGCATAATCCTCTACTTTTCTTCAAATACTCACTGTTTGCAATGAACTTTGAGGTTTCTCCCATCAAGATGTAATGTCTGCTTCCCATTCCCTGAATATAGGTGGACCTCTTAATTTACTCTGATCAATAGAAGGATAACAAGGTAGGGCAGAGGACTAAGGAACAGAAGGGGTTAGAAGAAACCATTTGTAAAAGGAACAGAACAAGGAAGGCAGTCAGATGCAAGGGTAACAATGACCAGACAAGAACAGTGCAAATTAAAATAAAACTTCAGCAATGTCCACAGGCCCAAATCAGGACAACGAGTGTAAGCAAATTCTGAGTAACCAAAGGGGAAAAGATGTGAGAGACAGAAATATGGCCAGATTACAAGCACCCATCAACCTGTAAAATAGAGATTCAGATTAGAAATTATGACTATGCCCCAGACATTACATCCCTAAGACCCGGTTCTGATCAGTCACAAAAGAGAAAATGGGAAACCACAGGAAGGTATAAAAATGCACCTCCCCAAAGTTTCAACAGGAAACCACACAAGGGTATAAAATCTCACCTTCCAAGAACATCAGTGATTACTTGTTCAGGGACACACCCCCTCACCATGTGGGGAGCTTTTCTTTCTATTTTCTATCTTCTCTTGGCTTAAAATAAATCTTTATACCTAACACCCTCCCTTCTATTGTTTATGAACTTTATTCTTCAAGTTTATGAGACCAAGAATCCACTAAGAGGAGAAAACCTGCATTGGTAGTGAGGAGGTAGAAAAGAAGTAGGCAGGTAGGGAAGAAGCTTCGGTAGAAAAACCTAATTTCCTGAGGGGCAACGAATACTAATTAACTTCCAAGCCTCCTAAAAAGAGACCAGCCCTTTCAAGGTTCAGAGATAAGAATGACCAAAGCTTCACAAAAGCATCTGTTTACCAATCAACAAACCCAGGAGACATCTCTGGAGCAAGTCTGACATCTCTACTGAAAGAAGGAGACCCCTCAAGGACATGCACATACCCTATGCAAATTTTAAGAACTGCCTCCCAGATTCCAAGTAACAGAGGACTTACAGAGATATATAAATCCCTAGACCAGTCACCAGGACAGTTACCCACTCTGGGAACCCCTCTCCTTTGGGGAGCTTTTCTCTCTCACAGGTCGCTTTGGCTTTGAGAGAAGGTGGGGTGCAATTGAATGCACTTGGCCCGGGCTACACTCGGGTAGTGACCTTAAGGCCTCCACTGGACATCAAGGTCGACGAGGGCCCCTTAGGGTGACCTGCACTTCTTTTCTGGCTGATCGCGTGGACTTTGGGAGAAAACAGCTTGCAACTGAAGGCATTTGGCTTGGGATACCCTCAAGTATTGTTCTGAAAGCAGCTGCTGGGCACCAGAGTCCCGACAGCCCTTAGGGCTGTCCTGTCACTTTTCCCTATTCCCTGCTGTTTCCAATAAGCTTATTGCTCCCCTTCCTGCTGTCTTCGCTCGCCGCAGACAAGAATCTGGTAAGGAAACGTCGTGTTTCTTCTCAAGAAAACCCGTTTCAGTAGCTGCTGGTTCTGAGTCTAGGTTCAAGAAACAATGCACCCTTCTGCTCTCTCTTGGAATCCTGTTCCACTATTATATGAAAAATGAGGCTGGCTCAATGAAAGATGAAAGACCTGTAGCAAAAAAGAGCCACTCCAGTGGAGATCATGCCAGGCATCCAGCCTCTGGTCACCCAGCAGCCAGCTACAGAGGCAGGAGAATCCAGCTGAGGCCAGAACATCTCTTGGCCCAGCCCAGCCCAACATGTCTTCCTGCAGAATGGTGAACTCTTTAAGTGGTTATTTTTAAGTCATCAGTGTTGGGTGGTTTGATATAAATAAAAATCAAACTGATCTAATATGTTTATCTCTCAGTGCAGTTGTAGAAATAAGGTCAGAACAAGGAAGGTAGTGAGATGCACATAAATAGTTGTTATATCGCACTGTTTATGAGTGATAACAAGAGAAAAATCTATACATGCTCAGTATAGATGCAACTTTTTTTTTTTGGTGGTACTGGGGATGGAACCCAGGGTCCTTCTACCTCTGGGCTACACTCCCAGAACTATTTTATATTTTTTATTTGGAAACAGGGGTCTCTTAAGCCAGCTGAGGCTAGCTTCAAACCTGCATGATCCTCCTGTCTCAACCTCCCAAGCGCAGGGATTACAAGCGTGCACTACCACTCCCAGCTTAGATGCAACTTTTTTTTTAACTGTAAATATTCTATCCATGGTTTATTGAATCCCCAGATATGGCACCCATGGGTACATAGGGTTGTCTACATGTTTAACTTTTACAAGAACTGACAAATTATTTTCCAAACGTCTGCACTATTTCACACTCCTTCCAGTAATGTATTGGATTTTCAGTTGTTCCTTCACTTTGCTAACACTTGATATCTTCAGTCTTTTTAATTTTAGCCACCCTGATGGCTCCAGGCATTTTTTGTCTTTGCTCCCCAAACCAGTCCCCCCACCCCCATCTGTCTCTACCAAATTCTGGGAAATTCTTCCAAATTCTTCCAATTCTTCCAAATTCTTGGGAAATCTGTAGATCCTAGAGTTAACAACAACAACAACAACAACAACAACAAGTTGCTCTATGTACTGTCAACAAGGCAGATAAGATATCTTGAGAAACCTATAACTTAGGAGACTTTTTCCCAGATTCTCTGTTGATCAGATAATGGAGACCTTGATCAGTCTGAGGATCCCAAAAACTGCCTCAAGCAAACCAGATGATTGAGGTCCTTCTCACTCTCCTTCCATGTTTCTTTTAAAAGAAGAGATATAAAATGCCCAAACTATGTCTTCCTCTTGAGATAGCCCACATTCTCCTTTGAATATATATTTCCTATTCTCCAAATAAACTTCTATGTTTCTGACCGGTGTGTGCTAAATTTTTTCCCATTATGTAAGCCAAGAACCCTGCTGTCCTGAGGTGGGTTTTCCCCTTAGGAACTCCTTGGACCCCTCATGCAATCAGCCCTCCTCCCTCCACAGATGGAGACCCAGATCTATGACCATGAATAGTCATACTTGTTGGTTTTTTTTAGATGAAGAAAATCTCCAGTGTATGCTTATAACAGACCAACTACAACAAAAACATAATAAAGTTAAATGTCACCAGATCCAAAGACTTACACAATATGCCCACAACTGATTTATGGCTAGATTGCTTAGCCAAAAGGAAACATTCTGAGCCCCAAATATCAAATGATTGTCATGGGATTTGATTTTCGAAGAAATTTGCCTGAGAACCTGTGCATTCTTATATATGTGTATATATATATGGGTATATATGGATATATATGGATATATATATCCTCATCTTCATATAATGTTCACATATATATATAATGTTCATATATAATGTTAATTATATAATGTTCTCATATGTATGTATTATATATTCATGTATATATGAATATGATTTTCCTGGGTTCAACCTTGATAAAGATAACTTCATTCATTCATTCATTTGTAGGTTTCAACACTGAACATGTTGTGCTGATATTGGGAAATGGCTTTGGTGCTAATTTCAAAATGTATTGGAAAATAGCTTTGGTATTAATTTCCAAAATATAAAAAGTAGTCAGAGCCTGTGTGCTGTGCAGACACTCAGGCAGGGAGGGAGCTAGCTGTTACCCTGCAGAGTTTCCTGAACCAAAAATGATTAGCAAGTACACAAAAGTGTTGTAGCCCAGGGCCTTTGTATTTTAAAGACAAGTTGACATAATAAATAACTTCTAGCAGATAGGCTAAAACTCCCCAAGAACCAGGAGGATGGTCCAGGCCTTCCTCAAAGAGGGCAGATACCATGGGATCCCTGACTTTGTTAACCAAGTAACACATCTTGGTTTTAACAAAGACTTGCACCAGAAACAGGGGAGGACCTATACCTGCATTTGGTCAGGGGCAAATGGAAAAACTAAACAGGATGGGAGATAGTGAATCCCATAATCAAAAGGCTTGCACTGGAGTTAATGGGTGGCCCACACCTAGTTGGGTCAGGAAGACTATTGATTAAGCAAAGATGGGAGATAATTAATCCTTATAAAAACTGTTCTATGTTGAAAAACTTCAGTGTCTTATTTTCAAAGTACTCTACCACATTCCTCTGATGTAGTGCTTTAATATTCTGTCCCTTATTTCTACCTTTGTAATAGTAAAAATATCTTAAGCTTGCAGCAATATAGTTTTAGCTAATTTTTAAAAATTAGCTAAAAACAAGAACCTGCAGCTCTGTGTCTCACACCGTTACACATGTCACTTGTCTTCTCTCCTTTGAGAGGTGAGGTTACCTTCACTCAGACTTTGAGGTGTGTATACATTTCTTGTCCTTAAATAATCTTTGCCTTGTGCCTTGTTTTTGATTCACCCTAGAATCATTTTCAACAACAAAAGTCAAGAAACTGCCCAGGCCAAGTTTTTATCTCATTGCCCCCTTTGGAGGGTCCTCGTTATAGCCCTTTTCTGGTGACTGGTTGATTATCCTGTATCACCAGCATTTTAATATAAAACTTTAGACCATATTTGTCAATTTCTTCAAAATATCCTGCTAGAATTTTCCTGGCACTGAATCAAACCTATAAATAATTAGGATTAACGGACACTTTATCAATATTGTCTTCCGGTCCATGAACATGGAATACCTCTATTTTGGTCAGCATTGTCACTGCTATGACCCAAAAGACCTGATAATAACAACTTAGAGGAAGGAAGATTTATTTGTTTCAAGTTCAGGAGATTTCAGGGGTTCAGTACATGTTAGGCTGGGTGAACTCTGTGGAGCTTAAGTCATAAAGTGAGAGAACAGAGAGAGAAGAGCTCTCATACTGTGGAGACTGGAAGCTGAGATAGCACCAGAGACAGAGGTTCATGGACAGAGGCATAGGCCCCAAGACCATGCTTCTACTGACTCATCTCCTCTGGCCTCACCCACCCACCTAAGTTACACACAATGGATTAGTCCACTGATGAGATCAGAACTATGGTTCAATGATTTCACCTCTAAATATCAATACCTAACGTCTTTCAGGGAACATATTCTACATCCAAACCGTAATAACTTCCATCTCCCTCTTTTTCAGAGAAATTTTTGCAATTTTTCTATGCATAAGTTTTGCATTTTTTTTACATTTTACCCTAAACATTCTAATAATGTTTTAAATTTTATTTTCCAATTATTCAATGTTAAACATAGAAATGCAGCTGATTTTCATATACTGGCCTTTTGTCTTATGACGTTCCTAAGTTTACTTATTCCAGTAGATATTGTACAGAGTCCTTAGGCTCTTCTATCTAGACAATCACATCAGTTTGTGAATAGAGATCATTTTAATCTTCTGTTTTAAGTCTTCGTGCGTCTTGTTTTCTCTGTTTGGCTCTTTGCATTGACTAAAACCTTCAGTAAAATTGTGAGTTGAAGATAGGGAGAATAAAGTCTTTGAATAGTTTCAGATTTTAGGGGGAAGCACTCAATCTTTTACCAGTATAGAAAAAATGTCCTTTATTAGTCTGAAGATGTTTTTTTACTCTTAAGTCCCTGAGAGATTACATTTTTTTTTTAGTGACAAAAGGGTGTTGACATTTGGTAGATTTTTTTTTTTCTGAATCTATCACGTGGGTTTTCTCTGTTCTGTTAAGGCAGTGAATTATACTGACTGATTTTTAAAAATAACTTTCCTGAAATATATTTTAGTACCATAATATATTAAAATATATTTTAATCACCATAAAACTCATCACTTCAAGGCCCGGCCTATTTTTCACATTTTGAGGAACTTGCAAACTGCTACTCAGAGTGGCTTTGATTGATTTTTTGAATATTTAATCAAACTTGATTTTCTGGAATAATTCCGCTTATGACACAATACACTTCTCTACACACTGTCAATCTGATCTGCTCATGTCTTTGAGAATTTGTGCTTAGGCTCATGAACAATACTGATTTCTATTTTTCTGGAAATATCTATGTTCATTTTAAATTCAGGGCAATGTTAGCTTCATAAAATTAGTTATGAAACATTCCCTCTATGTTTTGAAAGAGTTTGTGCAATATTGACAGTGTTTATTTATGTTTTAAGTATTTCACAGAATTCACCAGTGAAACCATTTGTTCCTGAAGCTTTTCTTTGTGAGAAAGTTTTTTTTTTTTTTTTTAAAGAAACTAACTCAATTTCCTAAATAGCCACAGCACAGGGCACTCTATTTTACCATGAAAACTTTGATGAGTTCCATTGTGTGACTAAATTTGCTCTTCACAATACACCTTAAATGTGCTTTGAGTGTGTGTGGATGTGTCCTGCCTGGAATCCTCGCATCCCCAAGCACCACCAACCTTGGGTGTCTTTATTCTGCCCTCAGTCCACAGCAGCTGCTACCTAAAAATGCTCAACGGTCTCACTGTGCGCACGTACAGCCTCGTCCTCAGCAAAACACAGAGCTTTGTCCACCCTCTCGGCTCTGGATCCACTCTGGATTCCACCCTTTCCTCGCCCCCAAAGCCCGGCATCTGATGTCTCAGATCAGCAGAATCACGAGCTCTGCTTAGACTCTAGCTTGCTGTGCCCCAGTTGGGAAGGATGGGGCTGTAACAGCCAATCCTGTAAGTTTCCCTTCTTTCAGATTTGGCCTCTCCCCCCTGCTTGATGTCCCACACCCAGAGCATTCTCCTGGTGTATTGAGTCTAGTCTCAGGGTTGTTTATGGCGAGTGGATTAGTTGAGCATGGCCGCTGCAGCACGGCCCGAAAACAAAATCCATTTCTAAACTTTCTTTTCTTCTCACAAATCTTTAAAAGCACATTTATGCCATCATAACTGTTTAGTGAATCTATATTCTTTCGCTTGTTTGTTCTATAATATTTTATTAAAACGATTCTTCTCATATGAACATTCTGTTTCACAATTCTGCCTGTTTGGACTGAGCAGGCTATCTCCAGCATTGGCCACCGTGGATAACAATGAACATGTTTGTGCACGGAGCCTCTGGCTTTTGTTTGGTTTTTCTATGGGACAAATTCCCCCATGTATAATTAGTAAGTCCCCAAAACCATAGTACCATATTTCTTGCTAGCAGGTTGTGAGCAGTATTAACACTGAAATTCAACATCAATAGTTGTTTTCGTTTTTTTCATGTTTAGTTCACTTTGTACTGATTTCTAGCAAAAATGTAGTAAACATTTTTCTCAAACTCTGTTATGTGTCTTGAGAACATAATTTTGGCTGTGCACAGCAGACAGAGATTACTTCTTTTTTTTTCACATCCATTTTGTTTAATTTCTGTCTATTTTTTTTCATGGTACTGAGGATTGAACCCAGGGGTATTCTACCTCCAAGTTACTTCCCTAGTTCTCATTTATTATTATTTTTTGTTTATTTTGAGATAGGGTCTCACGAAGTTGCCGAGGGCCTAAGTTGCTGAGGCTGGCTACAAACCTGGGATCCTCCTGTCTCAGCCTCCCAAGTACTGGAATTCCAAACATGAGTCACCACCACACCCAGCTACCTATTTTTATTGTAACTTCTCTTCTTATTTTGAGGTACTGGAGATTGAACTTAGGGGCATTCTGCCTCCAAGCTACACCCCCAGCTCTATTTTTTATTCTTTATTTTGAAACAGGGCCTCACTAAGTAGCTGAGGCTGGTGGTGAACCATGATCCTGCTATCTTAGCCCCCCAAGCACCGGGATTACAAGTGTGTGCCACCACACCTGGCTGTAAATTCTCTTAACAAACAGAATGTCTTCTTTTAATTCTCTGAGCCTCCTAAATGTATTTTTTTCACCAAGCAATGCATCTTTTACTTAATCTTCTACTCACAAGGTATAGTTCTTGCCTAAACAAATTTGTTTTGTAGTTTTATCAGTTACAGTGTCTCATAAAACTTTTTTTCATTTAGATGAGAATTCTTGCTGTTCAGTGTATTGACTCTTTCTTAGCACTAATTTTTTATACAGTGATATTTTCTTCATAAACTCAAAGTAAATATGTTTTTGTTTTGTTTTGCTTTACATGTGTTTTCCTCACTCTTCCTATTCTGTAACATTTCTCTCTCTCTCTCTCTCTCTCTCTCTCTCTCTCTCTCTCTCTCTCTCTTGCTTTGATCTGGTTCCAGGGACTGTTCAGTAGAAAGCACATTCATAATTGCATTTTGGAGCTCTTGTGCCTTGATGACGCTGAGGATACCACGATCTGGTCACAGGGACAGTGGAGTAAGACAGCCCCCAGGCCAACTGTTGGGACTGTTCTACTGCCTCCTTCTTTCCCCCAAAGATTCTAATAAAGTTATAAAGTAGAAGGACAGAAAACCTGCTCATTTCTCCTCCTCAGCCTTATCTGTGAGTTGTAGGCTACATTCCCACCAGGTTTGGGCCAAACCCTAGTCTCTTCTTTCCCGAGACACTAAACTATGTTTGTTTGCACAATCTGGACAAATGCTAATTCACACATGGCTACCCTTTTATTCTGCCGTGGAAGGACTGGGGTCAGTTGAACTCCACCAAGGGGTACTGAGGTCAGCTATGTTTGGTGAGTGAGACACAGGATTAAAACACAACAGAGCGTTTGTAAAGCATGTTAGTCACTAATAAGTAAAGGTAACAGCTGCATGATTAATCTCCTCAAGATCGCACCTTGGAAGTCTCACTGTGGCTCGCCTGTTCCAGGTTGCGTCCTGCTAGTCTCTAGTCTACACACACCCATATTCTTCCACCAGAGTCTGTTCCTAGCTCTGCAGCTCCGCCTAGGCTTAAGAGCATTGTTTGCTTGTAGCTGTGATGCAGGCTATTGGGTGTGTGTGTGTGTGTGGCTTGGATTTGGAATTTGCAGCATGGAAGTGTGCAGTTTTCAGGAGCTCTAGCACAGACAGAGTGAGTGGTTTAAACAAGTGACATTTATTCATTCGCTCACAGTTCGAAGACTGGTGGTCCAAGATCAAAACTCCGGCAGGGTTGGTTTCCTCTGAGGCCTCCCTCCGTGGCTTGCAGATCATTGCCTTCCTCCTTGTTCTTCTTCCCTCTCTTTCCTCCTCCTCTTCCTTTTATGTAGTACTAATATTGAACCCAGGGGAATTCTTCTTCTGAACTACACCATCAGCCCTATTTTATTTTTTATTTCAAAACGGGGTCTAGTAGCCACACGCTGACCTTGAACCTGTGATCCTCTTGTCTCAGCCTCTCAGGTATTGGGGTTATACAGGTGTGCACCACAGCGCCATCTTCTCTGCTTCTGTGCCTGGCTGTCCTTTCATGTCCATACACCCTGGCAGCTCATGGTGGGTCTCAGTCTCTTCCTCTTACAAGGACACCAGTCAGACTGGAGTAGAGCCCACCCTGAAGACTTTAATATAATCATCTTATAGCCCCTATCTGCAGATACAGTCACATTGTGAGGTGTGGGGAGTTGGGAGTTTAACACAAATTTGGAGAGGACCTAGTTGCATTCATAATGAACGGTTGTAGCTCACAATCATTTTTACCTGGAGCTGTAAGAATGATGGTCTCGCTGAGGGAGAGGGTGAAACGGAGTCACAGATTTCACATTGTAAAGCTTAATGAGCAAAGCAGTTTGGTTGCAACACAATATTGTCTCAAATCGTATTCTGTTATCACTTTTTTGTGGTACTAGAGATTGAACCCAGGGGCATTCTACCTCTGAGATATATCCCCAGCCCCATTTTATTTTTTTATTTTGAAACAGGATCTTGCTAAGTTGCTGAGGAACTTGCTGAGACTGGCCTCGGACCTATGCTCCTACTGCCTCAGCCTCCCAAGGACTAGGATTACAGGCATGTGCCACTATATCTGGCTAACACAGATATTTTTTTGTTGACTATTTTTCTCATTTTTTAAAATGTCAAAGAAAGATCCTCTCCTAATTTTCTAGAACTGAGCTTCACGGTTGATATATCTTTTGTTTTCAGACTCTTGATGGTTTGGCCTTTTCACATAGAACTAGTTACCTATCATAAAAAAAAAATAACAAAAATAAACAAAGAAACAAACCTGCAGGTGCCTGGCAGGTCAACTGCTGCTCAAACTTAGCTTTGGGGATAAAAGGAGAGAGGCAGCAACCATGGAGAACCAAGGAGCATGCTGTGTAGAGTGTCAGTCACTAGTCAGATCTCATTAGCTTGCCACCAAGTGGCAGAGTGGACCCAATGCAGCTGAAGTTGTATATATATATATATATATATATATATATATATATATACACACACACACACACACCATACACACACATACATACATATACATATATACACTTCATACACACACAAATATATTTTAAAAATATTTTAGGATCATTATTATTAGTTTTTGCAGTACTGGGGATTGAACCCAGGGACATTCTTGTACCAGTATTGGGAAGAGGCGTCAAAATGTATTAATGTATTTTCAATTTTCAAAACATATCTGAAAATAACTTTGGTAGAAAAAAACCAGGAGCTTCGAGGAAAGGGCTGCAGATTTCCAGGCGCCAAGAGTAATTAGCGAGAGAATAGAAGAAGCCCCCAAGCCTAGGGTCTTTTTACATTTTGGAGAGAAGCGAACTTCCTCAAGGGTGGAGGAATCCCAGGCTCCCCATGAGCAACTTAACACATCTTGGAGTGTAACAAAATGTGTGGGGTTTGTGCCTAAGAAGGCGGTCTACAGGGAGGAGTCTCCATATCAGAAGACCTGCCCCGAGTCAGGTCAGAAGACTGGTTATAAAATACTCTGTATCCAGGATCCTCAGTGACTTCTTTTCACGTCATCTCCCTATGTCACTCTGTTCACGTAGTGGTTTACTCTAAGCTGTCTGTTATCTTTTCCTCTTTCTAATGGTGCCATAACAGTTACAACCGTAACAGTTGCCGGGTTAGGGATAGTATAGGGCTGTATTAAACTATATTCTATCTTTCTGTCTTTGTAATAAACTTATTTAAGCTTTCAGCAAGAGTTCGGACTAGTGTTTTATCTATACGGAGTTCAGAACAAGAACCCGTAGCTATTGAAACAGTTTCGGGAGCCTACCAGGGTCCCCGGAACAGTTCCCTCAACCTTAACAATTCTACCTTTTAGCTACACCCCTAGACCTATTTTTTATTCTTTATTTTGAAACAAGTCTCACTGAGTTGTGGAGGGCCTCACTAAGTGGCTAAGGCTGGCTACAAACCTGTGATCCTCTTGTCTCAGCCTTCCAAATACTGGGATTACAAGCATGTGCCACCACGCCTGGCTAATTGTTTTTTTAGGTTTGTTTTTCAACATCACCGATAAAAATTTTTTAAACAAAGTACAGCAAAATTGTAGTAAAAACCTTTTAGAAATGTACTCTTAAATATATCATAGTGGCAACATTACTAATTTGGCCTTCGCATTTTCTGTTACACAAGAAACGCCAATAGTAATTGTCATTTAAATTCCCTTTTGAAATTGCATCCATAGAAAGACAAATTTTCTTTTTTATTTGAATTGGCAACTCAAAAAAAGAAAAAAGGCAGGTGTGGTGGTACACACTTGTAATCCCAGCATTTGGGAGGCTGAGACAGGAGGATCGCGGTTTGCAGACAGTCTCAGCTACTCAGTGAGGCCCTTTGCAACTCAGTGAGATCCTGTTTCAAAATAAAGAATAAAAAATAGGGCTGGGGGTGTGGCTTGGAGGTAGAATGCCCCTGGGTTCCATCCACAGTACTACCAAAAAAAAAGAAAGAAAGAAAGAAAGAAAGAAAGAGAAAAAGAAAAAAGAACTTTTCTTTCAATACTGGTACAAGCAAAATGCCCATAAGAACAGAAGCATTCTACAAGTTTTACAATAACTTCTATGGCTTCTAAAGAGTACAGCAAGCCAAGAAACCTCAGTTTGGAGTTCCCATATTATAAAAGGAGCTAAAAATATACACTTAAAAACATATAGCATCTCTACAGTAGAATTACTGACTCAACTGTTCAAAAAACACCACGAAGTCCAAAGGAAACACATCTCCAGGCTATATTCAGAGGTAAGCTGTCAATTTCTAACCCGAGACAAGGCGGTGTGAGACAGGAAGGGCCACCAGGCAAGCGTGAGGGCTGTGTAATTAATGCTAGCAGGGCGCAGGGGAGTCCTACCTTCTAAATGTCAGCTGGAACCTTTCAACCTCTCATGGATTAGTTAACAGCCACGACGGGATGTAAACCATCAGAAGAAAGGTTAATGAGCAACCTTAAACAGAGGAGCAGAAGACATTGTGTGCTCCTGGTCTGATGTAATAGGAAGTGCCCAGTACCTCTTGGGAAGGGTTTTGTGTCCAAATCACTCAACCTGAATCTAATCAGGCCTTTAGGCCCAATATCCGTCTTGCAGGAAATTCAAAGGTCAGAGGACCTGCTGCAGACATTAGAAGGATGTGCTTGATCACACTCAGAATGCAAGAAATTCTATGGGACGCACGGCCTGCTGCTTTCTTAGAGGTCAAAGCAGGGAGAGAGATGTACCAACCCAAAGTAGTGCATCCACCATATTTGGATCCTGATTTGAACAACAAATTTTTTTTTTTTTTTTTTTTTTTTTGCGGTACTGGGGATAGAACCCAGGGACATTCTACCTCCGAGCTGCATTCCCAGTCCTAATTTTTATTCTTTATTTTGAAACAGGGTCTCATTGAGTCACTAAGTAGCTGAGGCTGTCTGCAAACCATGATCCTCCTGTCTCAGCCTCCCAAGTGCTGGGATTACAAGCGTGCGCCAGCACGCCCAAACTTGAACACATTTTTAAGCACTTCTGAGACAGTTGGAGGAATTTGGACTTTAGCTAAGCACTTTAGCTAAGCATCAGAGGTTTGGGGACCCAGCAATGAGAATGTACCATATAATGAAGGAACGCATCGCATAAATGATTCTTCAGTAACACTGAGAAGTGAGAAGCATCTCAACCTCTGGGAAAGGCCACATCCCGGTTGGAGAAAGGGGTTTTCAAGTATCTTTCCTTTAGACCCACTTCTGCTGCACTTGTTCCTATCTGAGCGCAAGGTGGGCAGGTGTGTGTCTTGTCAGTGGAAAAGTTTGTCTCTGTTGTCAAACTGAGTTGTTACAGTTGGAACTCTTATGGTGCTGGGACTGCTCCAGGGACCCTGCTGGGCTCCCGAAGCTGTTACAGTGAGAGTTGTAGCCGTGGGTTCTTGTTCTGAACTAGGTATAGAAAACGCTAGCCTGAACTCTTTTGCTGTAAGCTTAAGCAATTTTTATTATTACAGTGACAGAAAGATAGGGTAGATTTAATAAAGTCCTATACCAGAAATAGTATAGAGGGGTGACTTGAAGTCACCTTAGGTTTCTGGATACAGAGTATCTTTATAACCAGTCTTCTGACCCTACTACATCCTCCCTTTCTCTGAGGCAGGTCCTTTGATATGGGGATTCCTGCCTGTCTCCGGCACAGACCCCACACCTTTTGTTACACTCCAAATATGTTAGTTAATTATCAGAGTCTGGGGTCTCTTGGAGTCCCAGGGCATTCCCCCACATCCTTGAGGAAGATTGTTTCTCTTAGAAATAGAAAAGACTCTAGGCTTCTGGGCATCCTCTATTCACTTGCTAAGCACCCTGGGTACCTGGGTCCTCTGCAGCCCTTTCCCCAAAGCTGAAGTTATTTTCACATTTTGAAACCACTTCCCAATTCTGGTACATTCGTACATTTTAAAGCCATTTCCCAGTACTGGTACAGAATGATGGCCTCCGTGCTGGCATCGAGGGGCGCCACCTGAGCTGTGCGCTATCACCTGTTTCCATCTTCCAATGTTTAATTATACAGATGTGAGCATTATGCAGGTAACCCGAGTGTGCATTCTCTGTAAAAAACAACACCATTTGGGTCAAGAGTGGGAGGTCGACACCCTCCCCGGCTGCTCCCTGGGCTTCTGTGCACTCATGTTGGTATCTATGGCCCATGCAGACTGTGGAGCAGCGCTATCTACCTTCTAGATGGTACTATAGTGTTTTCAATGACTTGCATATCAACCATAGACCAGCCATGTTTTGGTGTGCCTTTATTTCAGCGTGGCCAGCACCCCAGTAGTAACAGCCTTATCTTCTCTGAATTGATAGGCATCATTCCAGTTTATTGCTGTTTTCAATAATGCTATAAAGTCCTTGTGTATATTTTCTGTGAATTAGCCTAGGGATGTCTCTGGGTAGGTACCTGGGAGGACTTTCTGGTGTTAGGGCCCTTTGCATAGAGAGCTCGTTCACACCTTCCCTCCAGGGGGCGCCAGCTGCCTAATTTACAGCCTGCAGCCTGCAGCCTTTCCAGTAAGTGACATCACACCTAATCCTACCCTCTGTCTGCACCTCCCAGGGTGACAGAAGTCTTCAGAGTGACAGAGAAGATGGCCCTGGTTTTCACAGGGCTGAGCCACAGTTGGATTATTATGCCCAGGGGATAGAGGGAGAAACTGAATCATCAAGGAGACAGAACTGCCCGATATCACAGCTACTTGCTGGCAAGAGTGGGAAGGGCTGTTCCCTCCTGCCCAGCATGGCTTGAGTATTTCTGGGTTGTTCCTGTGGCCGTGTGAACCGATGTGCTGGTTTTCTGTCCATCCCCTGTCTAGAAGAGGTTGATCTCCACCCAGGCTCTGTCCTCAAGGTCTGCCTAGTGCCTGGCACATGGCCTTGGACAGACAGACCCAGCCAGTGACAATGTCACCAGCCACAGGCCCACACCCCACTCCACTGAGGGCTGCCCTACACACAAAGGAGCCAGGCGTGGTGGTGCACAATTGTAATCCCAGCGTTTGGGAGGCTGAGACAGGAGGACTGCGGTTTGTGGCCAGCCTCAGCTACTTAGGGAGACCCTTTGCAGCTCAGTGAGACCCTGTTTTAAAATAAAGAATAAAGCCAGGCATGGTGGCGCATGCTTGTAATCCCCGCGCTTGGGAGGCGGAGACAGGAGGATCACGCAGGTTCGAAGCCAGCCTCGCTGGTTTAAGAGACCCTGTTTCCAAATAAAAAAATATAAAATAGATCTGGGAGTATAGCCCAAAGGTAGAAGGATTCTCTAAGGTTTACAAGTTCCACAGACACGCGAGATCATCCATGCAGGTGCCATAAGTCTTTATTAGTCCAGCCCCCTTGTCCCGGGCAGCTCCCTCCCCCACCCCCGTGTCGCGGGTGCGGGGTGGAGGGGGGAGGTGTGTGGAAGAGAGCCTTCCACGAGTGTAGGAATCTCTCTGTCTTGCAAGCTTCTTCTTCTGCCCCCGGATCGCTCCGTCCCCCTTTTTATCAAAGGGGAGTGGCTTTCCGTGGGAAACCCTGGACCTCGCAGGGTAAGGAGGCTGGTCTTCCTGCCTCCTGGCTTCCAGCCCCGCCCCTGCCCCGTGGGGGTCCAGAACCTAACAGATTCCATCCCCAGTACCACCAAAAAAAAAAAAAAAAAAAAAAAAAAAAAAAGAATAAAAAAATCAGGCTGGGAGTGTAGCTCTGAGATAGAATGTCCCTGGGTCCATCCCCAGTACCACACACACACACACACAAGCCCAAGAAGCCTTCCACGCACTCTGCAACACACTACCCCCCGCCCCCTGAGTAGGAAGGAGAAGCAGAGGTGCTCCGAAGGGCAGCAACTCAGCTTCAGAGCATCATAACTCCTGTGCGTGGGCCGGGGTCTGTGCTCCAGCCTCATCCACGGCTGGGGCTGTGCTGCTTATCCCGTACAGAGACGGAATCTGCTGCCGAGTCCAGCATAGACGTGAGGGTGTCATTGGGTCTGAGAAACCCCGAAAGCAGGGTCCTGCACCCCTGAGAGCAGAGCGGGGCTCCTCTGCACCACTGGCTATTCTCCAGCGTGTCAGTTAAACACCACGCAGAGCAGCCTGACACAGCCCGAGCCAGCATCAAAGGCCGCACATGCCTCGGGGACCCTCCATTCTGCCCTCCTCTCTCTCCTCCTTCCTTCTCTCACCTCCTTGTGAAAGTATTTACAAGTGTCAGCGACTTGTCAGGAGTGGCAGAGGGTGCGCACAGGAGCAGAAGGGCTCTGATCTCCTGGGCCTGCGGTGGGGAGCGGAGAACAAACAAATGCTTAGTTAGCAGGGCTGGGACGCAGGACCCGGAGCTGTGGCCGGGCAGCTCAGGTGCTCAGGGGCCTGGGCAGGCCGGCCATGACATGCCAGAAGGAAGGAGGCCCTGGGCAGAGGGTCACGTGGGCAGGGCTCTGTGACCACACAGAATGAGGGAAAGGATACCTCCCGCAGGGGGACAGGGCTTGAGTGCGTGGGGCATCCACCGAGCTTTTAGTGCAAAAGGACGAGTTGATCACCTGGGGCTGGGTCACTGGGTGAA
The DNA here is from genome assembly GCF_963383645.1 of Muscardinus avellanarius. Classification (NCBI taxonomy): domain Eukaryota; kingdom Metazoa; phylum Chordata; class Mammalia; order Rodentia; family Gliridae; genus Muscardinus; species Muscardinus avellanarius. The sequence continues at coordinate 99,204,778 of NC_137798.1, read as the reverse complement.
ATCCCCAGGAGGGGGAGGGACCTGGAGGGTGGTGGGGCTTAGCCGCAGAGGGTAACCTGTGGGTGGGTGCTGGTCCCTGTCCAGGCCCTGGCTTTTTATTTTAATTTATTATTATTATTATTATTATTATTATTATTATTATTATTATTATTTGGCATTGTGGATTGAACCCAGGGGCATTCTACCTCTGAGCTACATCTCTGCCCTATTTTATTTTTTATTTTGAGACAGATTGGGTTGGTTGGGGATTTAGCTCAGTGGCAGAGTATTTCCTGGGTTTGATACTGAAATAAGTAAATAAATACATAATAAATAAATAAAAATTTAAAAAGGATGAGGTCTCACTAAGTTGCCAAGGCTGGCCTTGAACCTATGATCCTCCTGTCTCAGTCTCCCAAATACTGGGTTTCCAGGCCTTGTAAAATGAGGGCTCAGGGCAGATCTCCTCTCTGCCTGGTCATCACTATTAATAGCATGATATTAATAACAAACACTTTAACCCGGTGACCAGCCTCAGCACCAGCCTCCTCGCTCCCCAAGCCCTGCAGCCAGGCAGCTGTCTTTTGGATCTTTCCATTTTGCCAGGAAAAATCAGAAATGGAGATTTCTCTGTTGCTGTCCCTGTCGGCAGCTGGTGAAAATGAATTTTCCCGCAGCAGGCTGGAGGGCTCGAGGGTGTCCTGAGAGCCCTGGGTGTGTAGACCTGGTGTGGTGACTGAGAGTCCATTGAACCGTATGACGTATGGCACGGGTATCTCCTGTCTCTATGCCATTCTTCAACACAGAGCTTTATTAAAACACACCAGAGCCATGCCCCGGCCCATCCATCGAAAGAGATCTGGGGGCTGGGCTGGCCTGGAGCCCACTGTTTGGACCTTGGCTCTGAAGGTCAGCTTGGCATTTATTTAGGGGGTTCCAGGAATTGGGGCTTAGAGGCTGCTCCCTGTGTGGGCCATGATGTCCCCAAAGGTACATAGGGCGTTTCGGGGCCCCTTCTGTTTCTTTATAGCCTCAAGGTGCCTCAGTCACCACCAGCCTGAACCCCCGGACCACCTGGGTCTCCCCGTTCCTAACACCACACTGCCCCCTGCTGGACTGCCACACTCTGGCCTTCTACCATGGGACAGGACTGGAACCAGACTGCTGGATCAGAACCCCCAAACACTGCCTCTTAACACCGGCTCTCTGAGGGTGTCAGCCTGCTCCCAGCCTCCGGCTCCCTCATACCCTCAACCCCCCCAGGCTTCTTTTCACACATTACACCCTGTGGCCTTCAGCTGCTCCTCTGTCCCCTTCCCAGGATAAAGAAAAAGCGTCCTGCCTGGTGTGCCTGTCCAGAAGTGGGAATCAGGGTTGGCTTGTGCCTGCAAACCCTAGGGACAGCATCTACGCACATGCCCCGTTGCCATGGTACTTAATGTTATTTGTGCTGTTTGCACAGAAGGCTCTGGCAGCCTGGCCTGTATCAGGATCAATCATGGTGCCAGCTCTGTTGCCCTGCCAAGGCCAGCACGCTGCGGGAGCCGGGGCGATTAGAGGTCAAATGTTTTAAAAATGCCCCCCGGAGGGTGGGTGTTAGAGACCACATAGAGGGCAGCCGTGTGAACAGGAACAAAAGCACCCAGGCCTCTGTTTCCTCTAAAATGGGGATCATCGCAGCACCTACATAACACAGCTAATGTGTACATAGAGTTCAGATCTGCACCCAGTGTGAAGTATGTGCTCCGTAAACGTTAATGAATGAGTGAATGAGAACCACACCTGCGTGCTCAATGTTCCTGCCCTGCTGAAATGCAGCAGGCTGCTCATCCGGGGGCCAAAGATTCAGTTATCATTCATTCATTCATTCATTCATTCCTTGGACACCTGCTTGCCAGGACTTGGGCGTTATGCTGGGAGTAGACATGGAGTGAGATGCGCTTTGCTCTGGGCAGGCTCAGGTGCCAGGAAGACGCGGTGGCTGCTGGGAGCCCCCGCTATCGGCTACACGGGTGGCCACATGGGTCTGGAGAGGAGCAGGGAGGGGACCCGTCGTGCCTCAGTGGCGCAGGGGCATGGGCGTGGGAGGCTGGAGTTGAGGCTTTCAAAGACAAGGAGAACGGATGGGGTCAACACGGACAGTCAGACAGTTAAAGCTTTCCTCTTTTTTTTTTAATGATCATAATAGAAAATAACAACAGCGATAATACTAACAAGGGGAGAGCTCCCCACGGTTTTTACATCTTCAAGGTTATGTATTTTTAATCAAAAGCGCACACTTGCAATCCCACACAAAGAGAGAGCCTTTCACCGTGTCAGGGGCTCATGGGGAAACCGGGTGCCTCGGTAGCAAAGGCCTACAAGAAGAGTTAAATACCTTTACGTCGGGGTAAACCACGTACATTTACAGGTCGGTTATGAAAATGATAACAAGACACATTCTACATTTCCGATTCTGTCGGCATGAAGAATTGGTATCTGCGAATGGCAAGTTACAAGAATAAGGGTTCTGTAAAAGTTTAAATTGTAGAAAGAGTATTAGTTTGCTTTCAGCCAGGGGAAAGAGGGCGGGCGTGTGGAAAAGGGTCAGATTAAGAGAAGATGCAGATTTGTCTACAGACTGTTCACCAGCTTCCCGCGCCACCCATTCCCGAGCTGCTCCCCAGAGGTGTTTCCAGAGGCAGTGGGGTCATTCCCCAAGGTCCTGGAGTCACAAGACACCCTGGGGACGAGCTCGGCCTCAGCCTCTTCTAATCCATTTTGTGAGGTTCGCTCCGTCTAGGCTGGGGATCCTCAGGAAAGCCTCTGCCCGTGGAAATAGAGTCGCCTGGATTTCTCTAAGTCCAGTCTGACTTGCTAGGAATTCCAGATTTTTGTCCTCCTCTGGAACTGCCTGAACTTGGGTGTAACCAGGGCCACGGCGGTTGCTTGGAAGAGCTTTGACGGACTCAATGACTCACAAATGATTAAAAGTGGAGTTTGGGGGAAACCAACCTGCGTTTTAAGAACCCAAGATGGTACCTTACCCTGGGTTTCCCAATCTCCGCACTGTTGGCATTTTGGGGCTGGAGAATTCCTTGTCCTGGGGGGCCGTCCTAGTCACTGCACCATGTCGACCAGCAACCCTGGCTCTACCCACTAGACTCCAGTAACACCCTTCCCCCCAGCAAAACTGTCCCGACTCTGTCCTTCTAGCCTGACCTGACAGGGCAAAAACGTTAATGCTGATGACGTTACTAGTGGCTCAGAACCAGCCAGGTGAATGCCGCGGCATGGTCTTACATCCATAGCCTCTCGTCGTGTTGTCTGTCTGGGTGGTTCTGTTGTCTCACCGTGGAAATCATCTTGCCCTTCAGTCTCTACAGTCTGCCTGGTTTCATCTTCTCCCCTCAAGACAGTACTCACCGGAGCTCGGGACTCAGGAAGACTCTCCCAGAGCAGGCGGGCGGCTATCAGGATATCCTGCTTTTCCGGGGTCCTTAGAGAGACCCCTTTTACTGTTTGGCCGTCATGAACTTGGTGCGTCTGGGTCCTTAGTGTTCAGTCTCCCCCTCTCCTTGTCCCTCTCACCGAGTGACACAGCCAGGGCCTGTGGTCACTGGGGCAGGAGAGGTTGGTGCAGGAGAGTATGGACCATCTGGGTATCTGGGTTCCAGCTGTTCCCCCAAGACGCAGAGCAGAGCTCCTCAGGCCTCCTGGCACATCAACAGAGCCCACCCTGGGGACACTCAATGGGCATTTTCAGGACACAGCAGAGGGGGCCTAGCAGCAGCCAGCAAAAGACATAACCCTATCTCAGGGCCAGCACCGCCAAGCCGGGGAGCCCCTGTTCTTCCCGGTGACTTACAGGGCAGCCGGGCGCCCAAGGCCACAGCCGTATACCTCAAACACGAACGGCCCTGTTCCCATGCTCTCGAGAGCCCATTGCTGTGTGGTTCTGATCTGCACTGCTGTAGCCCCGTCTACACTTAGGCTTCACGCCAGCAACAGCCTGGCTACAGGCTCTCTGGGAGCACACAGGACCCCAGCCTCAGAGGCCCCGCCGGGGATGGCCCACTCCAGAGGACTCGCGGCTCCAGCCTCCAGAGCCAGTAAGGCTGGTCTGAGTGAAGGCTGCTCAGCAGCGTCTCAACAGAATGGGATGACTCTTGTGCCCCTGCCAGCTCCCTTACGCCTGCCCCCGGGGGTAACTTGGGAAGTGTATGAGATGCCAGTGGAGCCCAGGGACGACTTGCGAGATGAGAGTAGGAGGTTGTCACCGTCACGAGGAGCCATTGGCGAGATGGAGGACCATTTGTCTTGAAGGAATCGGGCAGCAGTGCTGATGCCCACGTGTGGCGGAGTCGCTCTGGTTCCAGGGACAGATCCTGGATTCATGCCAGATTTGCTGACATGGTCTGGAGAGCATCCTAGCCTCTCACACAGAACTGGGCTGGCATCTGCCTGTGGCTTCTCCAGCGGCCTAGCGCTAGCCTGTCCTTCCTTCCTGCTCCCAGGGCCCTGGGAACTCCTGCAAGGAGCCATGGTCATCTCTCGGGGGAGAGGAAGGGGTCTCATCTGCTTCTAGACCTTGATTGCATGGAGCACAGAGGACATTCCAGCCAATGCACCCTCTCCCTTCTCTGAGGACCAGCTGTTTCCTTTCTCATCACGGATCCATCAAATCATGGGGCTCTAGGGTCCACCTCACCCAGGGAGAAGCCAGAATGGGACCCCACTGGGGTCTGAAGGAGGAGGCCGTGTCCCCTGCTCCAGCGAGCCTTGGGGCTCCAAGAAAAGCCGGAGCCAGAGCTGGTGGGGTCAACTTGCAACACAGGCGGGTCCCAGGACTCTGAGCCCACGGGGCAGGCTACAGGGAGCTGCTCTCCACGTGTGCTCCCCCGGGGGCTCCCTCTTGGTGGGCCCACCACCTCTACAGCCTGGGCAGAGAAGGCACCGAGCAGGGTCCTGGGGAACCAGAGCTGACCCCGGCCATCCCATGAGGTGGCACCTTAGGAAAGGGCCTCTATAGATCCAGGGCCTGGGTTCCATGTGCCCTGGAAGTGCCACCAGCCACAGAGGGTGTCCCAGAAAGAGCCTGGCTTTAGACCCCAGCTCCCCAGGTGACAAGCCTAGCATGCTGTGTGGCCTCGGGAAAGCCACCGCACGCCTCTGGGCCTCTGCTTCTTATCGGTGTCCTGGACAATGATGCTGTAAGGTAACTGTGTACGGGCCGAGCGTGTGCGTGAGCCAGCTCGGCACCTGCACACACTTCCAGCCCTGGGCTCAGCTCTGGGTTTGCCCCTTACCTGATAGCCCAGGCAGGAGGGAGCATGCCTCACTCCCAGGATGGAAATCTGTCCCTGTAAGGATGCCGTGGTGGACTGAGACAGGTCACTGATCTGTGCACTGCAGAACAAACTCTTCAGTTCTGGCATATAAATGGGGAGAGATTTAAACCCTGGACTTAACTGACCATCATGGACGTGTGCTGGGGTTGACACAGGGGACCCCTGGGGACAGAGGCACCGGGGACTGGGGTGCTGACGCCCTCTCTCAGGCTAGACGCCCCGTTCTTCCCTCCTATTTTCTCCTCCCACAACGGCAGAACGTGGGACCCTCTTCCACCTGTGCCATCTGTGCGGGTCACTTGAGGACTGGTGACCAATCTTGTCCCTCTAGAGGGCTGTAGACTCCTTCAGGAGTGTGGGGCCAGAGGGTGGTAGATGAGAGGGCTCTGGGACAACAGAAAATGGTGGCTCAGCCCTGACTCTGAACCACCTCCTTGGGTTCTGGGGGAGACAACTGTCTAGGAAAGTCCTTGCACAGGAGGCAGAGCTGGGGCGTAATGAAGACGATTCTGCTGGAGAGGCAGGCAGGTGAACGTCCAACAGCCCTGCGCACAGCACTGACCAGCCGGTCCAGCCTCCCGCCCATCAGCGATTCCAGGAGTCCCAAGCAGATCGTCCCTTCTCCTGGCCGGTTCTCTCCACTCGACCTCCACTGGAGCTGAAGCTTTGCGGACGGGTACGTGGCAAACGAGAGCTGGCGGCCATCCATGGTGCTGTCTGGGGGATAGACTGATAATCCTGTCTGCAGCTTCCAAGGATGAGTGGCCACTGGACAACCGAGAGGCCTTCACCTGTCACCAAGAACACTCCTGTCCCCCAAGACCACAGCGGCAGGGTCGGGACTTCCACTTTTATCCCCTAACACACACGAGCGCCCCTTACCCAGCCTTTTACGCTTCTCTGCTGCAGAAGAAAATTTATGCCACTTAATTTTCTGTAGTGTAGGGAGAAAGCAGAGAAAGTCACTCAGGCCTGTGGTGCGTAAGCCCTTCCCACGCTCGGCTGCACACAGAGCTGCCCAGGAAGGTGGTGGCGGTGGGGCACTGTGCAAAAATCCCCCAGGGAAAAGAGAGAAGCCACCTCGCCTCCCATATTGTACCCCAGAATGCTCCACTCCGCTCAGGTTTCTACTTAAAAGCTTCCTCCCCGCCCCCAGAACCCCCAATTGCCACTTTCTAAAGAATTTAAGGAAACTGGTTGGGTACAAACATTCAAAACTGCAGGACAGTGTACAGGATCTAAAACAAGGCCAGACACGCGCCTCTCCATCCAACAGTTAGGTGGACGTGAGCCTGACTCATCCCGAAAAGCACTCAATTCCGCAGAGAAGGAAGAACGACTTCATGGGGGTGGGGGGGAGTAGGAACTGCCTGGCAGATCTCATTTTCAAAGCATCCTCTCCTCTTAATGACCAGAAAGTCTATCCAGCAGATAAATACCCCCAGCACCCCAGAAATCCACCCTGTTACCAGCAACTGCCCACCCCAGGGTTCCTGAAGCTCTTGGGTCCCGGGAGGGGCCAAGTATCTGGTGACAAAGTGCCATTCCTAAGTTAAAAATTAGGACATTCTGTGGGCCGCCCTTGCAGGATCACATATACAAGGCTGAACGTGAAACCGAGATTAGGTGAACTCTAAGATTCTCAGAGCTGTTGCCGCCCAGCACCCACACCGGCTCTGACCCGTGTGCATTAAAAAAAGAACAAGACATACCACTAATTATCACTACCAAGTGATCACCAAACTGCAGCCACATCTTAAACCCCACCAGCTGTCAGTTTCAAGAGCCTGCAGTAGGCTCCTGGAAGGTCCCCTGCCTCCATGCTTCTGGGAGCCGGAAGCCCATCCTCCTGCATTTTCTGGATCAGCCGTTACCACAGCATGGAATATCTGAAATCAAGGCTGCCTGGGGCATCCCAGGTGCTCAGCTGCGGCCCCTGGAGAGGCCATTCAGATGGTCAGAGCTCCTGGTTCTGGAACATGAGCGCAGCCAAAGCCCGATGTTGAGACCCGGCCACGAGGAGAGCCGGGGTCCCCGAGGCCATGGCCCCCGTGCCCTCAGAAGGTGAAGGCGTACACCACCCCAACCACCACGATGTTCCCCAGCGTTGCTATGATGGCAATCCACAGCAAGACAGCGTCGTTGGAGGAGCGGGGGGGCTCCTCCGGCTGGCCCTGGCCGTTGGAGGCCGCGTGGACGTTGGCGGAGGAGTTGAACAGGGAGTACTCGGTGCTGAAGTCCTCATTGGGCGAGTCCATGAAAGCGCCTCCCATCATGGGCAGCTGTGAGAAAGGAGAGAGAGAATGAGCCAGGCCGTGGGGCGGGGGAGCGCCCTGCAGGGGAAACTGCCTGCCCAGGCGGCGGCTCCAAACTAGTTTCTCTGAGGGCTACCGAGCACGATTCTGTTTTTGCAATTGTGTAACTGACTGTGTATATTTCAGTCCATAACAATGAATATTCATGGCATCCTTTAAGGCAGATGCCTTCAGGCCCACCCACTCCACACACAAAAGCTTTAAGGACCTCGTCGGACAGCTGATTGTAACTCGTGGGGACCTATAGCTCCCCACTGCCGTTCCAGGCTTCTCCAAACAGCATGGCTTGTGATTCCTCTTCTGCTTTTAATGCCCTTATTATTTTCATGCCTTTATTTACTATTTCAATGAGAATCATAATCCTTGCACATTTGATATCTTTTCTGATATGAGTATAAACTCATTTAAGCATGTAGTTTTATATCCCTACACTAAAAGTCCATCAAAATCTCATTTTAACAATTATTTAATTTTCTATCATAAACACAAGCTGTAATTTAACCCTTCCACTAGAGTTGGACACTTGGGGATTTCTACTTTTATCTATTATAAATAATGCACCAATGCATCCATTTGGATGTATGTACACCCTTGCGCACACATTTTTATTTATGAGGGCAGACTCCCACACACAGTTTCTGAGTCAACAGGCAGGAACATTTTAGTTTCTGGTGCAGAGGAAAACATGCCCCAGGAGTGAAATTCTAATTCCTACCGCCTGAGCTACACATCGCTGCGCATAAGGATAACTGTGATGCTTGCCTCCAGGGACCAGAGCTTCCTGTATACATTTGCAAGGACTGCCTGCAGCTCCAGCTTCAGGATGGAGGTGAGGGAGGGGGCTGCAAGGGAGAGGGTGACTCTGGGCCTTAGCACAGCTCAGCTCTCAGGTGGAGACAGAACAACTCTGGGTGTAGTGGAGGAAAATGGCCACTAGAGGGAGCCCAGACCAGGCTCTTTCTTGGTCTTGGGTGTGAGCTCACTTGGTGAAGATTCCTCCAGCTGTATATTTATACATGTGAACGTCTTATATGTATATTACAGCCCATTATATTAATATATACATTTAAATTAAGATTGTTTTAATGCATCAATACATTATAACAAATATAAATGAGAGTATAACAGGGCCGGTACTCCTTGACTGGCAATGGGTTATGTTGCTGCAAATCCACTGTTAAGTTGAAGTTATTATGCATAGAAAATGCGTCTACTACATTTAACCCAGCAAGCACCGAGCTGAGCTACCAGCACATTGCAGTCTTGGTTATTTCCCTTCCTGATCGCAGAGTTAACAGAGTTTGGGTTTGCTGCTACTACCTAGCAACGGGAGAGAGGATCAGACACATGTGTGCCCAGAAAAAAAGCAAAGTCCAGAATTCTAAGGACAGTGTCTCCGCTAAACATGCATCACTTACACATCATGCTAAAATCAAACAATTTTAAGTTGAATCATGATAAGTTGGGGACCGTGTGTGTGTGTGTGTGTGTGTGTGTGTGTGTGTGTGCGCGCGCGCGCGCACGTGCGCACTATAGTTAAAAATTAGCCGGCATGGTGGCACAATGCTTGTAATCCCAGCTACCCGGGAGGTTGAGGCCGTAGGATTGCAAGCTTAGGGCCAGTCACTGTGGCCAATTTATAGAAACTCTATCTCAAAATTTTCAAGAATTTCTAAACCTTTCAGAAAAGGTTTAGAGGTCCAGCTCAGTGTAGAGCACTTGCCTAGTGTGCACAAGTCTTGGGCTCAGTCTCCTGGGGGCAGGGGTGAAACAAAAGAACAGGGACCTGGGGCTGCCCCAGCTGGGGAGGCATGCCAGATGGGGGGCCAGTGAGTCAGGCACCTGCGGCCAGCGGGAGGGGCCCTGGGGAGAGGAGCCTGGGCTAAGAGGCTGGCAGGATGGGTGGAGTCCTGCGAGCGTCCCAGGAGGGCCCAGGGCTTTCCAGTTAAGTGTCCACAGACTTCAGATCTCAGCCCACCAGTTCCCGCCTATTCTCCTCCCTGTGTGGTCTCTTCTCCTTGGAGCCCGTCCTAGAGCACAGTCCTCCCAGTAGCGTGGGGGATCTGTGTGTGGGTGCAGATGTTCCTTAAACATTGCACCGAGTGGGGTCCAATAAATACCTGCACTCCCACAATGGTGCCATCTGCCAAAATGTGGTGCAGCCAGGGCCCCCGCCATGGCCAGGACCATGTTGCTTGGACTTTTAGCTTCCAAAATTGTGAATAAACCTTTTTTCTTTGTGAGGTATCTAGCTTCAGGTATTTAATTATAGTTACAGAAAACAAATTAATATAGTCACTCAGTAATTACTAATCTTCTCTTCTTCTATTGTTCTTGTGGCAATTCAACATGAGGAGGCTTATTAGCACCCCTGAGCCTACTGCTTAAGCTAAAATTAGGGAAGCAGGAACCAGGCATCTCCAGTCATGCACTTTCTGTGTGATCAATTAGTCAGATAACTCATTTGTGCTTAACAGACGGTCCCCCACGCCTCCACCTTATGCTGAGGCAGGCTGCAGAGAGATGCTCCAAATCCATCTGTCTCGTTTGTTGGTTTTGTTTTGATGGTTTTTATTCCCTTTTTGTAATAGATTCTAAATTCAAAGTCCTGGGTTAGCCATGGTTAAGGAGTAAAAAATCTCACGACTGGAAAACAACAAAATGCCAGTCTCAATCCATCACTTAGAAGATGAAAAAATCTGATGAAAAGCTAGCTGGTCAGCTGGCAGCAGAACGCTGTTGAAATGAGCAGCTGGGTTTTCCAAACTGCACCAGCGGCAGGAGCAGCCCCTGAGGTGGGGTCCTTGGGGGAGGTTTCAGCTCTGAGCCTATCTGGGGGTACAACCTCTAACTTGAAACACAAGAAGGGCTGTCAATGCAGACAAGAGTGTGTCCCAGAGACACAGAACTGCCACCACGCTCCCTCTCGCTGAGCTGGGCACTGGTGGTCAGGCCACAGAGGGTGAAGTTGGTGAGAGGCACTGGGGAAGGTTCCCATCCCAGGAGCTGCTCAGGCCCCTCACTGGCTTGGTGAAGACCATCAGGACAGACTGGACTGACAACTTAAACTGTTTGACTTCCAAAGGCTGTGCTTCCCAACATCTTCCAAAAGGCGGGACCTGCCCTGACTGTCATGGCATCCCCCTCCTCCACCTACAGCAGAGAAGACAGCCCTCAGATTTTTGGCAGATGAATGAATTCTAGGATCATGAATCAAGAATTCCAAAAGCACTATGAAATTTGGCCCCAGAGCTCACATTTCCTTGCTGTGTGACAGAGACCCATTTCTTAATCCCTATGAGGCTCAAGTTTCTCATTTAAAGACAAGGAAAATGAGCTGGATGTGGTGGCGCACGCTTGTAATCCCAACATTTGGGAGGTTGAGACAGGAAGATCATGGTTTGAGGACAGCCTACTTAGTGAGGCCCTTTGCAATTCAGTGAGATCCTGTTTCAAAATAAAGAATAAAAAATAGGGCTGGGCATGCAGCTCAGAGGTAGAATGCCCCTGGGTTCGATACCCAGAAACACACACACACACACACACACACACACACACACACACACACACAGAAAATAATAAAGATGGCTGTATAGCACAAAGCCTCTGGGAAGCTCTCGCACAAAAACAAAACAAAACAAAAAACCCCAAAAAACATTTCCTGCAGCCATGTCCTGAGATCCATAGTCCCCAGCTTCACTCAGACTGAACTCAAGTATCTCCAAGAAAAATCGGTAAACAACTAAATCTTTCTCCCTCTGTGTTTTGTGGTCAGGTCTTTTAGAGTATAGCTGTGAAATGCTCACTAATACAGTGGTAGAGTGTGGGGTGGAGGGGTCCCAGAGGAGTGGGGTTGTGGCAGCGTCCCCCAGGGGCGCCGGAGGGTCCTGTGGGTTCACCCAGCCTCCATCCTGTCTCAGGAGCAGAGCGGCTCTGAGAAGCGAGAGTGAGGAGTGGGGTGGTCTCTGTTTCTGTCAAGGAGGTGGGGGTCCCATGCATTTTCCTACCTGGGCCTCTCTAGGAAAGGAAGAGAAAATATTTTCAAAAAGAAATCTTCAAATTGGCTCAGGAGTGGCATGGGCAGACACTGTCCTGAACAGCGAGCTCCTTTCTGAGAAGGAGAAATGAGAGGGAACGCGGGCATCGGTGGTGCTTATGGGTGATGCCCCTGGGCTCTGTCTGGCCCCTCCATTATCAAAGCTCGGGCCTGCCTGGACTGTCTGGCAGCCTCCTGCCCAGCCACGGCCAGAATGTGACACTCTCGGGCTGTGCATCTTGAAGTTAAGTTCCTACGGAGATAAAAACACTGTACTTTCCCCTGAACCCAGTGGGATGTGGTGCTGCCCCAGGCTCTGTGCCAGGAGATCCAGCAGCAGCCCAGATGGAGTGTCCTCGGAGGTCAAGCCCTCAGCTCATGAGTCCTCGCCAAATACGCAGAGGGCTGGTCAGTTATCCTGGTCCTAAGGTGAGGACCCCTGTGGTCAGGGTTGCCAGGCAAACCATCTAAAGTGATTCATTATTTATTCAAAGTTACCTGAGCATCCTGTATTTTTATTTGCTGTGTCTGACAACTCCATGACTGGCCAATCAGAGCAATAGCTGCAACTTTAGAACTTGCACCAAGGACCACATCCTCAGTCTTGTCTCTTCTGAGCATGCCTTCCATGGCCCAGGCTCTCTGGGTGACCAATTCATCAGGAAATTCCAGAGCCTCCAGCCAGTGTACGGACACTATATAGATAATTTCTCATCACTAAGTTCTCACAGGGTTTCCAGGGCTTAAATACATGGCTAGGTTCATTCAGAGTCACATCTGTCCATTATTCATTCAACAAACAGTGAGGCCTCCTCTGGGCTAAGTGGTGCTAGACAGACACTAGGGCTGCTGCTATTGTTTGGATACGCATGTCCCCCAGAATGCCATGCGCTGAATGCTCGGTCCCCAGGTTGTCACTACTGGACGGTGGTAGAACCTTTAAGAGGCGGGGCCTAGTGAGTAGCTTAGGTCATGGGGCGTGCCCTTGAAGAGGATTATGGGATGCGGGTTTCTCTTCTCCACCACGTGTTCCTCACCACGATGTTCAGCCCTGTCACAGGCCCAAAAGCAACAGGGCCGACCAACTGTGGGCTGAAGGTCTCTCCAAAATAGGAGCTAAAAATAAGCCTTTCTCTTTATAAACAGATGGCCTCAGGTCTTTAGGGAGAGAGAACGTTGCTGACACAGAGGCCAAGGGTGATCCAAGACCTCCAGCCTCAACATTTTAATGAGACAGACATGAGTTCACAGTCACAGAGCTTTGGCTGAGACAGGAAACTGGCACGGGCCCTCGGAGGTGTGAGGACGCACTCAAGCTGGGCAGAGGCAGGACAGGCGGGCTAATGACATGGACCACACCAGGCGCGAGGCTCTTCTTTAAGAAACGAGAGGGAAGGTGGAGACCAAGTTAAACCTAAATACGCAGAAGTAAGGACGTAATAAAGAGGAAAAATCAACAGAGTTAAAAGCAGGGACACAGAAAAATCAATGAATCCAAAAGTTGGTTCTTTGAAAGGTCAGTAAAATTGATAAACTTATCACTAGACTGAACGAGAAGAGAGAAAACACAATTACCAATATCAAGAGTAAAAGAATATTATTATAGGTGTTTTCAACACTAAAGGGATAGTAAATGATTATTAAAAATAACTACAAGCCTGGCTTGGTGACACTCACCTGTGATCCCAAGCACTCGGGAGGTGGGAGGATCACAAGTTTGAGGCCAGATGGGGAAACTGAGGGAGAACCTGCTTCAAAATAAAATTTTATAAAAGGGTAGGAGTCATAGCTCAGTGATCGAGAACCGCTCTAGCACGCTCAAGACCCTGGGTTCAATCCCTAGTTAAGCAAAACCAAAACCCCAAAAGAAAACAACAAAAACGCTAACAACTTACAAACCCATAAAATCCAACAATGTAAATGAAATGAACCCATGCCTTGAAAAACACAAACTGCCAAAACTTTTACTCAAGAAGAAAAGATAAACTGAACAGTCTTTACGGTTACTTTTTAAAAAGTTTGCTCATAGGTAAAAATCTTCTTTTTTTAAATTTATTTATTTTTATTGGTGCACTGTATTCATACATCATAGTAGGATACATACTTTTGTAGACATACATGCACACTTTTCCCAGTCAGCCCCCACCCAATCCCCACCCCATTCTCTCCCTATCCCTCCCTCCCATGCTTGGCTTAGTAGTTGACATCTAGTATTATGGCAATTTATCTAAAATTAAAAATGATAATCTCACAGAACAGTTTCATTTGTCTGATACCAAGCTTTTGATGACTTAAAGATAACATTTCAATATTTCTTTTTGCTTTCTTTCTTACCAGAGAATATTTTTTTTCTATTTTTTAGGTGAAACTATCATATATTTATATATTTATTTTTCAGAAAAAAATCTATCCTAATATGGAATATGGACTCTAGGTACCCAAGACGATCTTGAAAAAGAACAAAGCTAGAAGATATATATTTTCTGATTTCAAACCATATAAAGCTACAATAATTGAAACAGTGTAGTACTATTCTAAAGGCAGATATATAAACGGTAAAAATCTTCTGAAAAATATTTCCAAATGGTTTTACTGATGAGTGATAATACCAATTCCACACTTTCTCTTTCAGAAAACGGGAGGAAACACCTTTTGAATCATTTTACAGAACAGCTGCCACATCATCTTAACGAGGTCAACACTGCTCTGCTACAAAATAAAGATATGAGAAAAAAAAAAAAAGAAAAGTGAGACTGTAGACCTATATCCTGATTGAACGTAGATAAAAAGTAGTCAACAGGATATTAGCAAGTTGAGCTGGGCATGGTAGCACATGCCCGTAATCCCAGCCACTTGGGAGGCGGAGGCAGAAGAACTGCAAGTTCAAGGCCAACCCGGGCAACTTAGCAAGACCTTGTCTAAAAAAAAAATGGCTGGGGTGTAGCTCAGTGGTAAAGTTCCCCTGGGTTCAATCTGGGCGTGTGGGGAGATCTTAGCATACTGAATCTGGGGGTGGTATCTGTCCATGGAACCTTTGCGATGGAGGCACGGGGGCCCGAATGGTGCTAGGGGAGAGGCCCACAGCCTTTACGAACAGACTGTGTGTGTGACCTGAATGGGTGCAAGTGTCCACCAAAGGCTTGGCCACTAGTGGCCATGGTGGCTCCCGCCAGGGCCCACAGTGTGGGATGTTCACACGATGGCATTCTGCCCAGATGGACATTATAAGCCACAACTGCACGCCGTGCTGTTAATGAATCTCAGGCACATGCCGCCCAAAGTCAAGACACTAAAAAGAATGGACTCCCAGACTCTACTTCCACCCACGGCTTCAACAGGGGCGATGTTGATCCCCCGAGCAGCGTGGCAGAGGCCTCAGGCAATTTTGAGGATCACGACTCTGGGCGCCTGGATGCTGCTGCCTAGAGGGGCGCCAAACATCCCACAGTGCACACCGAGGCCCCCCCGCCAAATGGAAGGATGCAGCCCCAAACATCAATAGTGTGCAGGTGAAGGAATTCTAGTTTTTGTAAAGGTCAAAACCAGGCAAAGCTAATGGCTGGGGCCCAGGTCAGCTTCCAAGTTTCTCGTTGGGGAAGTAAAGTCTCTTAAGAGGCTTGAAGGGGCTTTGGTGGGGGCTGCTTATGCTCTGACCCGGGTGCGTTCACTTTGGGGATGCAGCCAGCTGTCGCTTTTCTATGTCTGCTACAGTTTAGTAGACATTCTTTAAGACGACAGGAGAACGGGACATTCAAGCAGGTGCCTGAGGTTTGATTGCATTGACTTTTGAAGTGAACCCGTTTAGATGCTTCGAACCCTCACGATGGGCCTCCCCGCTCCCCGTACAAAGGAGGTCAGAGCAAGCTCCGCTGTCCCTGTCAACAGCAGAGTGATGGCCACAATCCCCAGCATCGACCTGCAGCAGATCTTAGGGCCCCTATGGCCTAAGGACTGAGAGACTGAGGTGACGCAGGGCAGCCCCAGCGGACGTGGGGCAGGCGGTCAGCTCCCACACACCTAAGCGGTGGCTCTTCTGAGCCGCCCAGGACAAGGGAACCTGTGCCTTAGGCAAAAGAGTGGGCAGAAATTGTCTCTGGAAAGAGCCAAGGGATTTGCCCACACCCCGGTGACTCAGCTATCGAGGAGGAGTAGGGTGTGTGTGTGTGTGTGTGTGTGTGTGTGTGTGTGTGTGTAGAGAGAGAGAAATGAACCAGCGACTTCCTGCTTTCAGGAGAACCAACTCTTACAATTCACACATCAGCTCAAACTCAGAATCTGTGTCTCCTGGGTCTACTGGCGATGTGCCTAAATTGTCTGCTGTCCCCAAGGCCTGGCATTTCTATGATGTGGACTGTGTTTTGTCTGCCACGGGCTTCCCCAGGAGATGGAGCAGGAGGAGGTGATGAGCCACCAGCCCCAGAGGGAGCCGGGGCTGCAGTCAGATGCAGCGCACGGGAGAAGGGCAGCCTCCTGGGCCTGGGACACTCAAGTGGGCAACTGTACATTTAAAAAGTGACGACCAGGTGCAGACTACAGGACACCAGGCACCTACAGTTAACCACCGAGGAACACAGACGCTTCCTGAAGGGCAGCCTCAGCACCCTCATGAGGGACTTCGCGGGCTCCTGGTCCGGCTCCTGCTGCACGGGGCGTGGAGGTGCAGGGTGGAAGGGGACCCAGCCAGGCTGCCTGGCTGCAGACAAAACTGCTTCATTCCCAGAGAATCTTGCTCTGTTAACTTCGGTCCCCTGAGGCCCTTAGAAGATGCTGGAGGAAATGCTAATGGACTCAGGTTTGAAGACAGTCACCAACCCTTCCCGGGGTTTTTCTCTGGCAGAGGCAGAGTAGCTGATTGCAATACCTGCCGATAAGTATCAAAACCTGCCCCTCAGTGGGTTTCCAGGCTGGAGAGTTCAAACAAGACACGTGCAATAAAAATATAGCGGTATTTACTGAGCACCTGCTCCGGGCCACGAGTGTGCTGGGCACCTTACAGCACCAGTGTCTTGTGGTCAACAACCTCAGGAGGTGGGTACTACCACCATCCTTGTTTACCAGGCGAGGAAACCGAGGCACACATGGAAGGCACTGAGCTGGGGGGGCGCTGCGGCTCCCGAACTTGGAGAAATTACAGCTCAGCTCCGGGGGAGGGGGTGCCGACAGAACCCCAACACTCTCCGGAACCACCCGGTGGTCTGCTCTGCGCACCAGCATCACAGTTATAATGAGAAACTTTGTCGCCCACCCAAGAGCGCCCAAGCCGGTGGGGATGTGGGGCTCCCACTGCCGCTTCCCAGTGCGACCTCGGACAGTGTAGAGCAGCATCCCTAGTAGCCTCCGTGCCCCCTTTCGGAGCATTTGACCATCCTGAGACTTGTTCAGCAGCGACTCCCAGAGGTGACAGGTTCACGTCTGGTCTCCATTGTGGGCCACACTGGCCCAGCATGCCAGGGGCTGCCACACACCACCATCTTCTGGATATGAGCCCCACCGAGGCTCACGATGTCCCTCCCAGCCTCTCCCGAACGTGTCGGGGACCAAGCAGGGAGGGCGAGACATTCTCAGCAGGAGCTGCTCTCGGCCTGGGTGCTGATCGTGTATTCACCTCACAACAGCTCAGCACGAGGTGAGGGCCTGGGGTGCAGAGAGGTGTAGGAAGGCACTTCCCTGAGCCTGCACAGCTGCTAACCAAACTCCAGACCTTCCAACTCCTGTCCCTTGCCGGGCTGATTTCCCAGCTTTCTCCTGTGTGAGCCCCACACTAATTTACTTCTATAACTGACAAAATACGATCTCATAGGATGCTCCGTTCATGCTGTTCGACGGTGTTATGTTACCTTAGGTACGGGTATCTATCTCAGAAGGCGTGAACTTGTTAAGGATCCCTGCTGAGTCTAACTTCCCTGGAATCCCCATGCCGACCACATTGACTTCCACGAAGAGCATTTCACTTTAGAGGTGTCTGCTCACTTGGTTGCTATGAATTGAGCTGCCTGATGGAGTATCTTCATGGCAAAGGACGTGGCTCTGTCTGTGGTCCAACATGGCTAGACCCGCAGAAGGACCCAGAAAAAAATAAAAGGGTATTTTTGGAAAACCTCAGCTCATTACAGAATGAAGAGAAAGCAAATTCACTCCCTTGGAATCTGTTGCCATAGTAACCCAGCACAACGCAGCGGGAGAAAATGCTGTCTCTCCAGAGCACATCATCTTTGATTATCAATGATGAAGGAAACGTTTGCCCCAGGAGGACAGAAATGCTTGATGGTGTGAAAAGTCAGGGGGCCCCAGTGGAGCCTTCCCCAACCCAAGTCGTAGCCTCTTTCTTTCTTTCTTTCTTTCTTTCTTTCTTTCTTTCTTTCTTTCTTTTTCTTTCTTTCTTGATGCTGGCAGAGAAGCTCAATGAAAAATAGCCAAGCTCGGTTCCAATGACTTGGCCTCCTGGTGGCATCTGACCCCTAACCTCTGACCTCCTATAGGTGGCCACGGTTTCCTGCAGGTGGAGGGCTGGGTCACCCCTTTGCAAGGAGAGAGATTCCTGCTGCTCTCACTGGGTGTCAGCAGCTGAACAAACCCGAGACAAAACGGAGGAGTTGGGGAACACCTATTCTACCCCAGGGAACCACAAAGCATGTTTTGGAGTGGCTCAATATCACCCCTGGAACCAGTGTCCCTGTGCCAGCCCCCATCCTCCTGACCGCAGCAGGTTCTCTTTCCCTGAGTAGACTATTCTCAGGGCCAGAGGGTGGCAGGTGGGAAGTCTTGTTGGCTAATTATTCATTAGTTCACGGATTGGACAGATATTTAGCTGAGTACCCCCTTACATGCCCAGGGGACAGGCTGGCAGCCAGAAGAACAAAGAGAAAAACACACGATCCCTATTTTGGAGAAAAGACGAGAACAAAAGAAAATTGAAAAAAAAAAACAAAAAAAAAACCCCTGAAACTGAGAGTGTTTCTGCTGCAAGGGGACACAGACATCCCGGCGTGCAGAGGCATGGGTGACGGCCCACTCGGGGTGGCCACCTCCCTTGGATTAGTTTTGACTAATCCTTCCCTCCTCTGCACTGCAAAGTTACTTTTGCCATGGCTTAACACAAGAAAAGGCCGACCCTCCTCTGGAGGCGTGCCTCAGTCTACAGGAGAGCTCTCCAAGTGCCAGCTGGTCCACGCAGCGGCAGCTTCCGGGTGGGGCTGCTGCGCGCCTGGCCCTGTGTGTGCAGGAAGGGCAGCGACACCGCCCCTTGCTGGCTCAGGACACAGGGCCTCGCTCAGAGTTCTTCCTCATGCCCCTCTGCAGCCAGATCCCAGCCCTGCCTGTGTGGGAAGGAAGAGAGAGCCCGCTGGGATAAACCTGGCCTTCCCTGGAAGACGGAGGTGGGTGGTAGTGCCAGGGGTCCCTGCTAACACCAGGCTGTTCAGCAGAGTGGGCCTGACGCACCTCAGAGTGGAAACCAGGCCCAGAGGGGAAGAGGCCTCCGTCCCCCTCCAAGGATGCCACAACCCTGTTCCTCAGCGGGGAGGACCTTTAAAGAGGTGATGTGCCAGGGGTGGTGCACGCTTGTAATCCCAGCATTCGGGAAGCTGAGACAGGAAGATCACGGTTCAAGGACAGCCTCAGCTACTAGTAAGGGCCTTTGCAACTCAGTGAGACCCTGTTTTAAAATAAAGAATAAAAAATAGGGCTGGGGGTGCGGCACTGAGGAGAATGCCCCTGGGTTCCATCCCTAGTACTGCAAAAATAAATTAATAGGCAACTTGTGTGTGTGCATGCGTGTGTGTGTGTGTGTGTGTGTGTGTGTGTGTGTGGCTGTCACTGAGGGTTGAACCAAGGGGCATTCTACATCCGAGCCACATCCCCAGCCCATTTTAAAATTTGTTTCTGAAACAGGGTCTCTCCAGGTTGCTGAGGATGGCCTTGAACTTGCAATGCTTGTGTCACCGCCTTGAAATACTGGGATTAGAGGTGTGTACCACTACACCCAGCTAAAAGGTAACCTCTTGATTATTTTTACCCTCTGCCCCTGAGGGCTTGGCCAGGGAGTGAGGCCCTGCAGCTGCCAATCAACCTCTCTGGTCCTTGCTCACGGGAGTCTAACGCCAGGCCGATCCCATCCTATCCACCTCCCCATCCAGCTCCTGGATGTCTGCAGGCATCGGGTGAAGATTTTAGCGTTGGGTGGTCCAGGTCCCACTTGCTGTGGGCACGGACACCACCCCTTGTGTGATGCCGGATAGGGAGGGGCTGTGCGCCTCTTCCGTCCTACATGTTCTACACAGAACAGATACTCAAAAACGCTCTCTTGAAAGCCGGTCGTATGCTCCATCTGGTAACCTGACTGTTGGTCATGTTCTTCCCGGGGGTATTTAGGGTACTTGAGGGCTAAGGAGGCATGGGGCACCCCAAGAAAGGGGATGCTTGCCAGTCCAGGAGTAAAGACAGCACTGTGGCCGTTGGTTTAAAAGCCGCAGTCTAATTGCAGCTACAAGAGGCTGGGGCCTGCACCTGGAGCGGCGAGGATGCTGCTGGGGCAGGTGTGCCCCAGAGTCTCCAAGTATGTGAGCATCTCTAGCAGCTGGGGGGAACCAGGGGGGCACCCAGTAAGGCAAAGGTGGAGCACGCTTCCTTCCCAAGGGAGAAAGGCAGCGCAGGCGCTGCAGGCGACTGGTGTGGCCAGACTGCCAGCTCTACCCCAGCGTGCGCGGCAGGCAGGAAGAAGAGGACTGACAAGAAGCCCTTGCTAGCTTGGTTAAGTGGGGCGATTCCCGGTCCAGGTGCAGGTTCAGACTCCATCCCCATCCCTGGCTAGTGATGTAGCCGCAGGGGTGCTAAGGTGCCCAGCCTGTTTCCTCTCTCCCTCCCTTCTTTCCTTCCTTGCTATTAAACTCAAGGAAGTTCTACCAAGCCCCACCCTCGCACCCTTGGCCTTTTTAATTTTTTAATCTTGAAACAGGGTCTCGCTATGTTGCTGAGGCTGGCCTCCCACCGCCTGGTCTGCAGGACAACATCCCAGATGGTGGGGCCGAGCGACAGCCAGTGGGCGCTGGATGGACGGTGTGACCCACCAGAGAGGGGCAGCAAGGAGCGGATGGGAAGCCATCTGCAGGGCTCTCACCTCCAAGCGTGCGGGACCTGGGGGCTTGCCAAGCTCCTTATCCAGGCGGAGCTGGCGCCTGAGGAGGGTTAAAATAGCCACTCCCTTGGACCTTCCAGGGAGTGCTGTGGATTTGCGCTGCGGTGCTCCCTCTGCTCTGTGGTTATGCTGTGGCTGACGAGTGCCACTCAAAAGGAAATGCGATCAGTTTTACACACATTCCAAACCCGGGCCCCAGGGAATCCTATGGACTCCTGCAGCCAGATGTTTCATCCCAGGAGCTCAAGCAAAGGCAGGAGGCTCTCCTGGTGGCCACACTTGGGACCTGCCACCCATGCGAATAAGTAGCTTCCTAAGGGAACCTAGGAATTGACACAGGTGGCTACAATACTCGTGTGTCACATGAATCCCGACCCCCAACAGAGACAGCATGGGGGCAAGCAGCAGGCCGCCAGCATCCCACGTCCAATTTGGCTGCTGAAGAGCTGTGTGGCTGTGGACTAACCCCTCACCCTCTCTGAGCCTCACCTCTGTCATCTGTAAAAGGAGGATCGTGAGAACACCTCCCCCGCCGGGTGCCACAGAAGGATCTGAGCATAATGCACAGCGCATGGTGTCGAGCGCAGAGCTCAGCACAGGCCCCCAGGAATTGCATAAGCTCTCATACTTTTTAGTATTGATATTGGAATTGATAGCTGTGGTTGGTAGAGGTCACAGTATCTATTCATTTATTTATTTATTTTTGCAGTACTGGGGATGGAACCCAGGGGCATTCTACCTTCGAGCTATACACCCAGCCCTATTTTTTATTCTTTATTTTGAAACAGGGTCTCACCGGTTGCAAGGGGCCTCACTAAGTAGCTGAAGCTGGCCGTGAACCCGGACCCTCCTGTCTCAGGCTCCCAAATGCTGGGGTTACAAGTGTGCGCCACCACGTCCGGCTTTTATTTAACTACTTTAAGATGATGCACACAGCCGGGTGTGGTAGGGCATGCCTATAATCCCAGTACTTGGGAGGCTGAGACAGGAGGATCGCAAGTTTAAGGCCAGCCTCAGAGACATAGTAAAACCCTGTCTCAAAATAAAAAAAAATAAGATAGGACTGGAGATGCAGTTCAGAGGTAGAATGCTAGTTAGCGAGGCTCTTTGCAATTCAGTGAGACTCTGTTTCAAAAAACAAAAAAAAGACTAAAAAATAGGGCTGGGGGTGTACGTTGGAGGTACAATGCCCCTGGGTTGCATCCCGAGTACTGCAAAAAGAAAAAATAATGTCTTTCCAAATCAAGAGTGTCTAGTGAGTGTGCAGTGGGTGAGGGCCTGGGTGGGGGAGTCTGTGGAGCTGAGACCTCTCCACCCCAACCTGCCCCATCCTGGACTCTCGGCGCCTGGCGTGGCAGGTGGGGTCACGCCTGCTCGGATGTCCGTGACTGCTGGAGTGGGGACATCGGCTGGTGCTGGGCATGGTGGAGGGGAGGCCTCCAGCCCCGGGGTGCAGATGGAGCTTCTGCTGCCTCCCTCAGGCAGAAAGCAGGAGCCTGGGAGAAGACCCAGTGTGCAGAGAGGCGGGAGAAGCAGGAGAGGGAAGCTGCTCTGAGCTGCCTGAATCCCCAGCCTGCAGCAGGAGGAGGGTGCGGAGGCTGCAAAGCACATGCGTAAACAACCTCGCCCTTCTGTGCACCTGCTGGACGGACACGCCACTCCTTCTGTGCCTGCTGCATGAGAAGGCCCGCTACCATTCCAATTCTAGGTTGAGGATACAGTGGCTCTGAGGACAAGGACTTGCCACAGGTCCCAGAGCAAGAATGGGGGACAGCTCAGCCGGGGCCTGTGACCCCACGCACACCTTCTTTATATTGACGCAGAATCGACTTCATACCCGCCCCACACGCTGTGCTCCGGGATGACTGAGAAGAGCTGGCAAAGCCGTCTACACAAAGGACATCCTGGCAGATGAGAAATACAAAAGAATGTGGCAGAGAGGAGCACTGGCCACTCGGAGGGGAGGAGAGTGTCCTAGCACGCGGGGTGCAGGCACCTGGCTTCTGCAGAGGAGTCCTAGGTCTGCCTGGAAGTTTGGGTGAGATGTCCAAAGTGAGCTGCATGCATCTCAGCCTGGCAGTGGCTGAGAAGATGCCCTGGGGCCCGGGCCTGGGGACCTCGGCCAGAGACTCCAGGCCCCAGTTTCCTCCTCTGTGGGTCAGGAATGGTAAGAGCACTTCCCATTCTATGGTGCTGAGAGCAGTGTGGCTCTTAGTGAGAGCCCAGCAAATGTCACATTGCATTGTTACTACTATTTATTATATTTGCAAAGCTGTTTGCATATTAACACATCTACTGCTAAGAGTAAACCCAAGGGGCAGGCATTATGGAGTCCTACTTCAGATATGCTAACA